>NC_090922.1:873059682-873362713 GCF_040938575.1 Ambystoma mexicanum
GAGGGGAGTGTTACCACTATAAATAGGAAAGCTAGCAATGCATCACTACAATAATAATATCCCACAGAAATATACCACAATAAGATACCACCGTATATCATAATTATAAAAGACCCCAATATTAGGTGTAACGCCTCCAGAAAAAATATCTAACACTCCATGGCTAAGATTTATTCAAGGGTCATTTTACATCGGTTGGAGGAATGGCTGGATGACTTAGGCATCCTTTTTCACGTTCAAACTGGCTTTCGTCCAGGTATCTCTACGCTCAACCAGGCCATGATTATTGCACAAATATGTATGTTTAAGTTTGCAACAAGTATATGTAACATTTGTTGACCTACAAATGGCCATTGACACAGTTCCCAGAGACCTTTTGTAGACATCCTTGGAGAGGTTGTAAATTCCTTTGAGTTTAGGGAGTGCCTTACAGTCATTGTATTCTGGAAACAGTGCTCATATTTGTTGGGGGCCTAATGGTGAAATGACAGAGCCAGTGACTATTGGCATTGGAGTTAAACAGGGATAGGTGCTGGATCTTCTTTTATTTTTGCTGTGAATTCATGACATTGCCTCTGATTTGCATGAACTAGCAAAGGATGCTCCAGATTTAGGTTCTCACAAATGAAGCCTACTTCTCTTCGCAGACAATGCTGTTCTACTGGGCAGAACTCTGGTTGACCTTCAAAATCAGCTTGATGCCTCTGGGAAATGATCTGTGCCCCTGGTGGGCATTATCCTCGATTAGTAACCACATTTATTTAAATGACCACCTACTGGAGTTGGTGGATTCTTTTAATTATCTGGGTTTAGTCTTTTCTCACAAACTAAAATGGGCATCCCACTCTCGAGGAGCACCCTGACGGGTGCACGTCAATGTGGCCTTATTGCTAATATGGTCTATCGACTGATGGAGGAGGTAATTCGGACCCCTAAAATTGTATTCAACCATAGTGGTCCCGGCAATCTCCTATGAAGCCGAGTTGTGAGGATGGGCTGACTGTCCTTCTATTCAAGTGACACAGAATACATTATTCATAATGTTATTGGTCTTGTCTATTAATGCACCCTCTGTACCAGCTGCCTGTGAAGTAGGGGGAGTCCAGATCAAATATATCATTATGCTCTTGCCCGTGCTGTACTGGCTGAGGACTTGGAACTCAGAGGCTCTTGCACCATATAGGGAATGTTTGGAAGAGTTGTTTTCCATGGCTGGAGGCAGATTGTTGACATGGTTCACGCACGTGCAAACTTTGCTTGCTAACATAGGACTTGCTGACCTATGGTCAAACCCTACAAAACTGGGTTCTGGATATACAAGCCGAGCAAAGATTTCTTTTAATCATTGGGTATGGGGTGGATGGCTGCTCTTGCCTTTTGAGCAAGTGGGCGGCTAAATATCTCTTAGTCAAAAGGGTCCTTAAGCAAAATTTGGACTTCCATTTGATTCCGAAAGAGAAGAGTTTATTTTCGAAATTTAGACTTGGCATTTTGCCTATTACGTGCTACACTTTTAAATGGGGGGAGAATATATCCTCTGCGTGTCCCTGTTGCCTTGCTCCAGTTTAGGATGAAATGCATTTTTTTCTGTTTTTGTCCTCCGTATGCAAAGGAGAAGTTACATTGGTTGAAGACAATCTGGTTGCACCTATATGTGAGATCTGCATTTGTTGTGCTGAAATCTTTGAAATGTGCACTTTATCTGAAAAAATTAATGCAATTGTCGCCTTTTTTAATTATGCTTTTAGGAATCGGTTTTGTTTGCCCTAAAGTTTTTAAGTTATTTATGATGTGTCCATTTGTTTTAAAATAAGTTATTCTTGTGTTTGTTTTGTTTGATGTTTTGTTTGATGTTTTGTTTGATATTTTATGGTGTGTTATCACCGAAATAAAGATTTTACTACCTAGTGATATTGAGCTGATTGGCTTACCTGACTAATATAGCCAAGATAATTGGGCTATTGTGCAATTTGTGTCACCTTTTACTGTAGAATTGGTAAGGTTTCATTCTGCAATACTTTTAAGGATGGGCTTTGAGATTGTAATTTGTAAAAAAATATATCAATTCCAACTCAACTCATATACCTCAGCTATTGACTAATACATCTGATCCTTCTAATACACATTCTTCTGAGAGAACTAGCCTGATACAATCACATGCCAATCAACAACTTATTCCTTATGGTAATAGGAAAATTGATTCTTGGCACACCGAAAGCTTACAGTATTATGTGCAATAAAGATGACCTACTAGGGACGAAATTGCACTAATGTCAGAGAATGTGAGAGGCTTTCGCTCTCTCCTTATCCCCATAGGGAGTAGCATTATTTCTAATTGTGATGTCTTTGCTTTACAAGAAACCTGGGTTAGTAATAAGATTACGATAGATGGTTTTAAGATCTTAACTGACCCTGCAGTACACTCTAGAGTTGGTTGACCCATGGGAGGTTTGTGTATAGGGGTTAGTAATACCCTTACACCTAGGGAATATTGTAAATATGGTAGATCATCACATGTCGTAAGTGGCATTATTTCTGGATTAGGTAATAATGGGAGTTGCTTCTCATTAATGTGTATTCTCTACCTGGGGAGGCTTGTATTGAGGCCATTGAAAATAGCTGCAGACACTATGGAGGGATGGATAGAGGAGTCCTCAGAATCTGATGTGATGGTAGTTGGAAACTTCAACTCTTATTGCCAATTGACATCCACTATTATGGCTGATTGGAGGGATGCATATGACTTGTTTCTGTTACAGCCTCCTACTGATTTGTTTAGAAATCAGATCCAATTAGGAAATGGTATGAGATGGCTTGAGATGTTTGTAAATTTTTGATTGAAATGTCTTAATCCTTCTCACCCTAAAATGTCAGGAAATTGGCACACTTGGTCTAATAGTACTGCAACATATTGTGTGGATTAGATTTTTGTAAGTGAAGGATAATCTGATATAAAGAAACAGATGGTTCATGCATACTCTAACCTTAGTTATCATAAGATCCTGAAACTTACTTTACTTGGAATGGTGAAACAGCTCTGTCAGCTTAAAGATATGAATCTACAAGTTAATGCAGGTGGTATTAGCATTGTGTGGCCTGATCAAAATCTTGATAGATTTTAGAGTATGTTCTTGTTGTTACAACTGGAAGCCCATGAACGGAAACTAATGAGTATCATAGACATTTGTAATATGCTTAATTCTGTTCTCATGACTTTGCCTAAATATCAGATTATGCAATATCCAGGGAAAAACAGGAAAATAACTATGACAGCACCATCTATGCTAGGAAAAAATGTTGTGTAAGAATATCCTTATGATTAAACAAACTACCTGGATGAGTGATTTGGATAAAATGCGAGTGATGTTCACCCTCCACATGCAGTTTAGGAATAGGCTCTGATTTAGTAAATGTGATGTAAATTATGCTAACTGGAGAATGATTTTTAAAATTCTTAAGACCAATGACTCCAGGATAGTTTGGTATCTCTATAGGCAATATCTTGCAGATGAGCATTTTAGTGAAGTCAATGGTATTAATGCAGAGGAATGGGTTGGGTATGTTCAATGTCATTATTTTGTAGAAAATGGTGAACACCTATTATTACCAGTTCCTGTGTTGGGCACTTGATCTCTCCTCCTTATGATATGGAGGATATTATGAGGGTGATCACTAGAATTAAATCCTCTAGAGCTCCTGGACCAGATGGGCTTCTGTATTTTGTAACGTAATACAATTTGGTTGCTCTTCCACCTTCACAGCGCTACAAAATCTGACTCATCTATTGACTCTGCTCTCAACAATCTAGCTCTTGCTATAACTCACACTCTCGATATTCTTGCCCCTGCCCTGGGGATCCACCTGAAACCTGCCTCCAAGCATAACACTTGGTATGACTCTGATCTAGAAGCCTTGAAATGCTAGTGGAGAGAGCATCACTACATATTTTTGGGGGGATAATTTTGGTTTTTTTTTGGAGCAGGGTTTGCGGGGGTGTCCCCCGCACTTTTAAAAATAATGCAGGAATTGCAGGGGTGTCCCTCGCAGGTTTCATGTCTTAATATCGCCACAAAAAAAATGCTGATATTTTTGAATGGTGTTATTTTTGCGGGGATATTAACACATGGAACCGTGGAAAGCTTCTGAATGGAAGTGTCAGACCTCGAGCTCATCCTCTGATAAACTGGCCTGTTGCCTTCTACAAAGGCAATACTGTTTCTCCATTTGCACCAAGAAGAGGGCTCACATCCAGGCCCATGTCTCGAGAGTTTCTAACAACATGACTAAACTTTTTAAAATCTGCAAGGAACTAGCCAATCCACCTGCAGCCTCTACCTCATCTCTTCCTTCCCAGGCCCTCTGCACTGCACTGCCCACCCACTTCACTGCTAAAATCCTGAGTTCTCTCTCTTCCTCCCCTTCCTCCATTCCCCTGACAACCTTGGCCCCTCCTCCTCCCTCATTCACTCTTTCATCTTTTTCTCCTATCAGACCAGACAAGGTCACTAGAGTTGTCTGCTCTATGAAGGTCTCTTCCAAATAGGTCTCCCCCTGTTCTTCCAGTACTATTAAGGACAATATTGTTTCCCTTGTCCCTGCACTCGCTGACTTCTGCAATCACTCTCTTGCCACTGGGTCTTTTGCCTCCTCCCTCAAGCACTTTCTTGTGCTCCCCCTCCTAAAAATGCCTTCTTCTGACCCTCATGTCTGGCTAACTACCGCCCCATCTCTCACACTCCCTTCCTTGGGAAACTTCTGGAAAAGTTGGTCTTCCCCAAATGACCCAGCATACTGAGTTTGTTGGTTGCTTGCACGACCATCAGACTGGATTCCGAGCATCCAATGGCATGGAAACTGCTCTCCTGAACACCTGTGAAGAATTGCTCACATCTCTTGGCTCCAACTCACCTGCTGTTCTCATTCTACTCGATCTCTCCTCTGATTTTGACACGGTTAACCACTACATCCTCATGGTATCTCAGATGGGCACTGGACTGGCTGACCACCTTCCTCATGACCACCCCTCCCTGGTTATCCTTGGTTCTTTCTCCACACCACACTTTATCTCCACCTGTGGCATTCCCCAGGTCTCTAGCCTTTTGCCCTGGCTCTTTAACAACTATCTTGCGCCTCTTGTTCACCTTATTTGCACTTTTTCACCACACTTCCAGTGTTATGCAGACAACACCCAACTATTCTTCCGACTACCCTCTCCATCTCTTCTGACCTCCTCTGTTATTCCTGATTGGCTGCCCACTATCCCATCTTGGTGTACCTCCAACAACCTCTGTCTCAATGTCAGCAAGACTAAGATTCCCCTGTTCCCTCTTTTCTCCCCTTACTCTGGCCACCTTTGATGTGCTCTCCCAATCTACTTCCTCTGAGATAAGACATCTTCGACTCCTCTCTCTCTTTCATTCCTCACATCTTGGACCTTGGTAAGAAGGGCCATTTCCAACTCTACCTCCTCAGGGGCATCCTCCCTTTCCTCATTTTCCCACAGAAGCTCAATGTCTCCAGAGCTCTGGTACTCTCGAGGCTGGACTACTGCAACAGGCTCTTCCTTCATCTACCTTCTTCTATCCGCCCCCTCCAGCTAATCCAGAATAGGGCTGCAAGACCTATCCTTGGACTTAAGCCCAGGGACTATCTATCTCCAGCCCTAAAATCTCCCCACTGGCTCCTGTTTTGCTGCAAGGAACACATTTAAATCCCTCTGCATCATCCATAAATCTGTCTGGGGCCGGGGACCATGCTATCTACAACTTGCTCTCAGCAAATACTCCCCTTCCAGATCAATCCGATCCTCCGGCTCCAACTCTCTGCTTGTCAGGCGTTATTCTAAGCAGAGAGTGGGCGGTCGTTCCCTTTCCTCAACTGGATCCCTCCTCTGGAACAGCCTTCCCCTTTCTCTCCATCTTGAGCCGCATATCCTCAAGTCCGCAAACACCTCAAGACTTTCCTTTTCTACTCCTCTTTCCCTCTCTTCCTCCTGTGCTAAACCCCACAGCAGCTGTGATTGGAGGCCTGGGCCCTTATATGTCCTTCTGGGTCCTGGCCTCCTGTCCGATCACCTGCAGCATCGTCCCTCTCCTAGCACTTGCCTTTGTGCACCACGTGGCCTATGCTGCCTCACAGGCCTGCACTTATTGTCTGGGGTGGCGACCCTTCCTCCATCTAGTAGTCAATGTCTAGCACTGATACAGCCAAAGAAATGTCGATCAAGATCACAGGCGACCTCACAGCAATGGAAGCTGAAATTAAAAAACTAGTTTTGTTAGAAACTTATAAGCGGCGGTTGGATGACATCTTGAAGGAAATGGAGGACCTTAAAGAATTTACCACCAGATAGAGGATCAAACGAATGAAAAATGATTTAATGGATTTTCTCATGAAGAAGACTTTCGTTATACTCAGGAAGGCTACAACCCTTTTAAGAACCAAACAAGCCAAGTTTTGCAGTCACGAAAAAAAGTGCATTTCGGTAATACTTCTTTTTCTTCAGGTTCATCTAGTGTTGGGAGTTCCACCAATGTAAGAGGGCATTTTTTTAGCAATAGGCCTAGGCGGCATCAGGGTAGGGGCAGACAGAATGGAGGTAACAAGAGAAATGTCAATAGACAAAACACTGGGCAACAGGATCCCCCCACCCAAAAACAAGGTTGTTTTAGGATAGGACCCTCCGAAAGAGGATTGGGACTATGCCTCATGGCATACCAGAAGCAACCAGACTTATTAGCCAACCTTTCGACATACAATCCCACACAGGTTGAAAGGAATCTATTGAATTAAAGGTTTAGGGTCTGTCCCAACAACAAACTATGATGGTTTCAGGAGAAGGACCGAAATCCACCAACTATTTCGTAAAATTCATTTGAAACAATTTTTCAATGAAGAATCTTACAATGAACAAGATAAAAGTAGTGGTTTAAGAAACCCTTCATCCTTTTGTCCCCCAATTGCTAGCCATACATCGGAAGCCATAGTCTTTGAGAAACGAGTATTATCTGAATTGAGACAATTGGAAAAGTCCAATACATCTTGTTCATATCATAACCTGAACAAATTGGAAAAAATGGCACTTAAAAATGTGAAATCCAACAAAGTAATAGAGATACGCAAAGCAGATAAATGTGGGGCCATAGTGATGTTCAACCCGAGACGCGCATATCACAGAATGTGACCTCCAACTTGGAGATATTAACTACTATGAGAAAATCAATGAAGACCCTACCCCACGCCTCCAGCTTTTGATAAACATGAAAGTACAAAAAGCGTTCGAGCACGGTTGGATTTATAAGCAGGAATATGAGTTTCTTTCACAAGTAAAACAGAGTATTCCAAGGTTTTATATATTAACAAAGATTCACAAATCTTTGACTAACCCATCAGGGCGCCCTATAGTTTCAGGGATGGGGTCAGTGTTAGAACCTCTTTCAAAATATGCTGTCTGTTTTCTAAAACCCTTTGTCTTAGAAATCTACTTGTATCTACAGTACATGACAGAGGTAATTAATTTGATTGAACATTATCCATTTCATGACAAAAAACAACTTTTGGCAAGTTTAGACATAGTGTCATTGTACAGGTGTATCCCACAAGACATCAGACTTGCAGTAATTGAGGAAGTACTTTTAACTAAGAGAACAAGTGGAACTACTCCAAATAGTTTCATTTTATGGTGCGCTGAGTTAGCACTGACAGAAAATTATTTCAGCTTCAATAACAAATTGTTTCATCAAATACACAGAACTGCAATTGGGTCCTCTGTGGCCCCATCAGCAGCAAATCTGTATGTTGAGTCTTTTGAAGTTGGGGTGATTTATAAAGAATCAAATCCATTCCTCCTTAATCTCCATCTGTGGAGACGGTTCATCGATGATATCTTGGTGATATGGGATGGAGATGAAGCCAGTTTCAAGGATTTTGTGCAGTGGATCAACAAACAAAATTCATTTTTGAAGTTCACTGCTGTTAACAGTACTTCCGAGATCAATTTCTTGGCTATAAAAATCTGGAATGACCCTGAAGAACGGGTATTGAAAGTGCGACCATATCACAAGAGTGCAGATAGGAATTTGTTGTTACAGTTTGGCAGTTGCCATCCGAAACACACAAGGGAGAATCCACTTTGTGGATTCAAACGAGGAGCAAACATAAAAGGTCTTGTCACGCAAATTGATGTGTTCATTAGAAGAGAGCAGCTAACCCTAACAGAATCATGGGGCTCATCAAAACCAATAGGACACTCCCCGTGTGGCACGTGTACCTGTTGTGCCTCCACGAAAAGGTCAAAAGAGGTTGACTTGGGTTTTAAGAGCCTGTGGAAACAAACAGATGCAATTTACCAATTTACCAAGTGCAACTCAAAAATGGTGGTCTATGCACTATGGTGCTCATGCCATAAGTTATATATTGGCATGACTGAAAGAAAGGTGAAGATCAGAATTTCATAACATAGAGCTGCATGAGGAATTCAGTACTATCTGATCCCATGGTTGGCCATTTTTTAACAATGGAACACACCCGAGAGTCATTTGTTTGGACCGTTTTGGCACAAGTTCCGTTATCAGGGGACAGTGCCGTCAGCAAGAAAAAATTGTACAACACAGAACGGAGGTTAATTTATCTGTGCAACAGTGTTGAAGATGGCCTGAATGACATTATTGACTGCTCCACAATTTGAAGTCAAGTGCCTCAATTTCCAATAGATACAATGTACACTGTAAACGGGTGGTCACACTTCGCACAATAATGGTGATCCCTGTATTATATCATAGAGGCACATGTTGACATTTAGCTGAACCCTGAGTGGGTGTTACAACATTGAGTAGTAGAAAGAAAAGGAGAACACTGTTGATGCTTGACCGAATTAGGTTACAAGCAAAAACAAAAAGTAAGTGCAGAGTAAAAAGGTTAAAAATCAAAGAAATAAGTAAGAATAAGTGGACGACTAGTGGTAATTACTGGTGAGGCAATGTGGTTCCATTTATCTAGACGGGTAAATCTCTTTTGCTATGTATAAAAAACAATTCCAGTGAGTTTCTGTCAGGTAGAAAGATATAACGTTTTGTTGCAGAGTATATATACACTCTTTGCAACATGGATGGCTTGGTCGGGTTAGTAAGACATACAATACTTGATGCACTAGTGTTTTGAGTATGTGAGTAAGCTAGATCCTTTCTCTTCTGGTCTAGTTAACAAGGTAAAGAAAGGGCTAGCCGGGGTACTAAGAAGGACTAGCCAGGGTACTGAGAAGGATTGGAGTCGCCGATGTGAGTGCGTAACTTCTTGGGAGTTTGGAGAACTAACTTATTAATCGAAATAAAGGTGAGTTATGGAGCCCCATTTTTCACTGAATATAGCACACTCAGTTAATATGGATTGTGTAAGTTTGAAATGGAAAATCCAGTCATTCTCTCAATGCAATAACGAGAGTAGAACATACCGGTTGTAAACGGAGGTGTTGTCTTACATTCACATAGCCTTTCCTGTTGCGTATTGATTGATTCAGCAACTGCTACATGTGCGTCACTGAGATGTTTACTGAAGAAGAGATTAATACAACTGGACGTTGAGGAGAGTCCGGCAGCAGACACCATATTTGTTCCAGATGGACTATACCTCTGAGACAAAGATCCTGACAGATTTGTAGGTATGTTACCTGTTTATGTGTTGTCGCTAGATCACGTACAAGTTTTATGCACTGATCAAAAGGATGCTGATACTGAGTTAGCGCACTAGATGAGCTTGGTTAGTTTTTGGTTGCAGTAACATCGTGCACCGATGATTGAAATAGAACAATTGAATGTTTTTCAAGCATAATTGTGGCAATCAGTCCAATTCTGAGTTTACAAGACTCGCGCCAATATACGTGTTGTTCCGGTAGGAGCGGATATAGTCGAGTGATTTTGATTACGACCGAGATAGTTTTTTTAGACTGTTTCCTTTTTTCTAAAGAAAATAGGACGTTGTTTTTAAAAGTGAATTAAACATATAGACCTTAAGTAGAGAAGGTATGAATGTTGTTGGTTTAGTCTTCCTTGGAAAACCAATGAACTCTGTACTAAATGGATGCTGTTTCTCCACACCCCTGTAGATCCGGTTCCTAATTATAAGGAATTCTACTCTTCGCATAATACCCAGGATACTTATAGTAATGCGGTAAGACTGGCCAGAATTATTAATTCTTTTTGGCATAGTAGGTGCATGATTTAATACAATGCGATCCAACCTATATTAAGTGTTGTGCTATCTCCTTAGGTCACTGTCTGGTTAGGCAGTTTACTCTTATGAGGAGCAGTCAGAAGTGCATACCCATTGGAAGACGGACGATTACCAAGCCCATGTTATGACACATTGTAATTCACTTGTTTTCCCTGAAGAATTTCCCTCAATCATTTTTTGTGATACAAAATTGGGAATGAAACATGTTGGGAATGTTTTCACTGTTATATTAATCATGACAGTTGTATTCAGGTACTGACAGTTAGTACCATACATACCAACAATGTACTTTGACTTTGATTAAATAAGGCATGTAAATTAGCCACAGGCACTCTCAGATCAAGACCTAGTGCTATTGTAAAATATATGTGTCATTATTTTTTTTTTCATTCTTTTAATTTCTTTCATTTTTTCCATTTTTTATTCACTTTTTATCTACCTTTTCATTCACATTCTAGGTAGTTTTTATGGTGTGGGCTTATTTGTGTTAATGAACAATTGTTTGTAAAGTCTATAGTGGTGTTTCTTAGGTTATTATTAGAGCACAAAATTGTTTTTGGAGTAATTATGGGTTTCATTCTTTCTTTCATATATGTGTTGTAAAATATTTTGACTGTATGAATTTTGTGTATTAAAGTGAGAATTATTGATTTTTATTGAATACTTTTTTAGTGAGTTTATATTTATAAAACTGACTTTTTTGAATGAAATAATTAAATTCAAAGAATTGAAGTGGGGTCAGATTTGGTGCGTAACACTGACTGTTCCTTCACATTAGGGTTGGTCCTCCTACTAGAGGACCTTGACCTTTTAGGTTGTAGAAGAAGAGGTGACAGGATTTCTTTGGAAAAATGGTTGTTGAAGAGGCATAGTCCTGCCTCTTCTTGAGACCAATCCCCAGGTCCTTTCTTAGTTTAGAAGCGCTGTCTGGCACTTACCTGTTTAATTTACAACCAGTTCTTGAACATACCTGTTGTCTTGCAACTATCTCCCTGGCACTTCACTCCTCTGTGGACCCTCTAGCACTAACCTGCTTCCCCTGTCCCTCTCTCTCTGCACTTGCATGATCCAAATGTTTACAAAGCGTAGTAGGGCCGCATACTTTTTGTTGTTGTACTTTGCTTATTCCGTTGTCTTGCTGTTTTCCCTTGTTCCCTTCCCTTTGCCCAGCGGGTGCTTTGAAACACAATTTTCTTGATGTATAGGGGCCTTACCAATGCCCAATAAATAAGTAAATAAATAAATAGGCAACTTTGCTATTTAAATTGTTTACCTCCATATGAGAAAGTCGGGAAATACAAGATAGCCGGAGAAGATCTAAACTAATTCCCATGTATAAACAAGGAATCCAATCTTCTTCTAACTATGGATTACTTGCTACTACTGAAAATTATGAATGAATGGATGAAGGAGAATAATCAAATTCCTTACCAGCAAACTGGATTTAGGTTAGGACATAGCACATTCGATAACATGTTTGCACTTAATTACCTTACATCTGATACTCTCCAGAACTCAGAGGGTAGTTTATATCTGTGTTTTTTGGATTATAGCCGGGCTTTCGATTATGTGAATTGTGAAAGGCTTTGGAATAAACTACAAGGTTGGGTTATTTGTACTTTGGTGCTACACTTTATTAGGGAAATGTAATTTGTCACTTCAGTTTCTATTCGTATAGACAGGAGCAGATCACTTACATCTCCTGTAAATATAAATAAAGGTTTAAAACAGGGCTGTGTGATTGCCCCTATCTTTGTTTAATTTATATACAGCTTGGTTGGAATTAATAGTTTCCATCCCAGAATTGGTGGAGTAGGAATTAGATGGCTATCATATGAGGATGACACTGTTATTATTGATAAGGGCCCTATCGGTTTATAGAGGTTGTTGCCTGCTTTGCATAATTATGCTGAAAAGAATGAACTTGTTATCAATATAAAAAGGACCAGGGTAATGATGATAGGTACCCAATCCCGAAAAATAGGAAAACCATTTCTGTGGAGGAATAATACAGAACATTTGGAGGTGGTGGATATCTATCCTTATTTTGGTTATGCCTATTGTAAATCTTCCTTCTATTTTGTTGCACAAAACAACTTATCAGGCAAGATGACAAATATATGGAACGTTATTAGAAGATATATTGCTAAAAGGGGTGGATACTCAATAGAGGGGTTTCTTGAAATGTATAAAAGTACTATAATTCTGAGAGTTTTATATGTTCTGCAAATTCTTGAAGACAAATATGTTACATGGTTTGATAGAATTGAAGGAAGGTTATGGAGACCTGTGATTAAGCTCCCCAGTGTGGTACCCATGGAATACATTATGGGTGAGCTGGGTATTGTATCTCTCTTAACTTTGAGGAAAACACATTGAACCAAGCGATATAACAATATGATGCGATCAACTGGCCATCAGAGTCTTTTTGATATTATAGCTAATGCCACACAATCAGGATATAAGAGCATCTTGATGGAAACATTTGCAATTAACTGTAAATTCTTTTTTGCAGAAGATTAACTTACATTCCCCCAAATATAATAATGAGGATCCTTGTTTTAAACTTCAAATGAAAAAGAAAGCTTTTGAATGGGACATGATTAATTCATTGGATTATTGAAATACTGAAGCAAGATATGCACGTTATATTATACAAAGTTTTAATATAGGATAACCACATGATTATTTATTGAAATATGAGAGTTATGATTTTAAAAGATGTATTATGTTCCTTCGTTTTAACATGCTTTCTTGTAATGAGTAAATTGGGGCATGGAGATCTATATCGTATGAATGTAGGAAATGTGAACAAGACATAGAAACGGCAAAACATTTACTCACTATGTGTCAAAATGTAAGGATTTGACATGGTGAGAAATTTAGCTATGATTGCATCTGACCAGTTCTGGGCTGCTATATATGCGGCTCACTCTCTGGCATACACTGGTGCTCCATATTATATATGGCAAAGAAGTTTAAGTGATGTCATTTTATGATCACACATTTTGATATAATGTTTCTGATGTTTTGTAATAACATATATGATTTTGTATATATTTAGAATGTGTTGTAATGTAAGTTCAAATATGGATGAATATTTTATGAATATATTTTTTAATGAATTGAGTGGGAGCAGTGGTGTCAGATTATGATATACTTGAAGAGGATTGAGGACAGCCTGTGAAAGGAATAGCCTTTCATAAGGCAGTTGCATGGAATGTTCAGGAGTAGTGTGACAAAAGAGTACTGCACTCTTTTGATGCGGCTGGGTGTGGCTTTACACTCAGTGAGGCAAATTTGGGCAGCCTGAGCATTTTGGCACACCTCCAACAATAGTAAAGCACCACCAGACCAAATAATCTTTACTGCTGTCATACCTCTCAGGAACCCCTTCAACCACATCATAAATCCTCTCTTCCTTTTGAGGTTTATTTAACCCCTTTGTCCCTGTTATTCCCTCGTCCATGTTCTCCAAGTGGTGGTGGTGGATCATGGTGTGATGAAACTGCCATCACAGCCTCCATGACTCCTGGTGGTTCCTCAGAGTTATGCGTAGAGGCAGAGAATCTCTGAAAATGAGGAGAAGAAATGCGTGTGTCCCCCTGATTGATATGTCCACTGACATGTATTAGCGGCCAGAGATTTTGGAGGCGGGAAAAAGGGAAAAAGAGTTCATACACCTGTAGAGATCAGTGAAAAATCAGAGTAGCTCTTGTACACAGACACCGATTGAACTTTAAATTTGGTAGGAATCGTGAAAAATGGCCTTATATGTGTTTGCATACATTGTGTGCCGATCATGGACAGTGTAATAATGCCAGGTGTGCGCAATTGCATTAAGATGTCCACAACCACATCATGGCATTCAAGGACATCAGCGTGCTCAGAAAGAGGTCAACTCGATGCATCAGCCTGACCGTGGTGCCAGCTAAATGTTTGTGAACCAATTAAACTGTGTTTTTGAACCACGGCCATTGGAGCATGTTCGCGAACACCATCGGGACAAACTGACTTGTTCGGAGACAATGGGCATCAAAACATTGAACAGGTGACCAGGATGTAGAAGATAGGAAATTATTTATGAGAAAGCTAAGCCATGAGTTTAATTAGTGTGTGACATGTGTGCACTAAACAACTGTGATGTGTAATGGTAGACTTGAATTTAATATACCCTTTCACTTATGTGTATTTAGTCCACAGACATCATCCACTATTTAAAAAAATGAAGATACACATATATACTTATATCTGTAACGCAAATGTATGATAGGTCGGCGATTGCTGCCGTATAGTTAAGGTGAGTCGGACTCCCACAGGAACCCCTCAAAGTTTAGACGGATTTGACCTAAATTCCAAAAGTGATTACAGACTTGCGCCCCAACTAAACTGAAAAGTTTTGTAAAGATTCCTTAAAAAATAAAAAGGTTATTGAGAAGACAAAATGCTTCCTCCCAAAAATATGGCATACATAATTCCCATTCATTTTCCAGAAGACAAACAAGGTCAATTTCTGCCAAATTGCACAGCGCAAACCACTAGACTAGACATATTTGGGCCAGGTCTAAATATGTGAAGGAGAACGGGTGCCCCCTTTTAAAAATAGATAGCTATATCTCAGAGATTTACCGGAAAACAGGGATTTTTACAAATTAAACTACCACCATCTTGTTTCTCTAATGATGCGAGAGGTAGCCACAGCTATAGCCAAAGATATAGGAAAATGTAATGCAGAGAAAAAGCTATTTGCAGGTCAAAAAGCATGCAAATGCCATCAGTCTAGAGTTGGGGTGGGGGTAGCTAGAGGGCACAAAGTGAAATTTGGGTGTTGGAGGGCTAACCAGGCCCGACGCTGCTTAACTTCAAAGTGAGGAAGAGGACAGCCTCCTCAGGTCATGTTGCCCGATAAAGGACCCAACGTTACAAGAGCACTTAGAGAAACATGGCGGCCTTTTCCATGCTTTTAAGGTAAGCCGGTTCAGTCCTGCTTTGAATGTAAGCAGGGTCAGTCACGGTTACAAATTATTTATTTTTTATAAACTGTGCAATTGTCAGTCCATGAAAGTTTTGCACTCAGAGACCATGTTTTGCCTTTTGCTGAATTGCATTCTGGTATTTGTAGGCTCCAGGTCAATAATAAAAAAAGTCAATATTTTTACAGCAACGGTGGGTTTGCCATCCCTTCAGTAACTGAGACGAACCCTGCTTAGCTTCAAAGTGAGGAAGGGGTCAGCTCCCAAAGGCCATTTTGCCTAATAAATGGGCCCACCTTACAAGGCCAGTTAGAGAAAGATGGCATAAGAGGGCTGGATCCTTCTTCGCTTTGAAGCTAAGCAGGCTCAGTACTGGTTACGGCATGGATGAGGGACAGTCCACAATCCTGAATGCCATTTATGTTCTTTGTTTTAAATATTTCATAACACACAGCATCCACATTACTTTTTTTAAAACCGTGCTACTGCCAGTCCTTGAAAGTTTTGCGCTCAGAGACAATTTCTTTGCCTTTTGCTAAATTGCATTCTGGTATTGTAATTTCACAGTCAATATGGGGGGAATCATACCACCATTTTACACTTTTTGCCTAACATAGTTCTATAAGGATTTATATATTTGAGTGACACTGTGGTATGTGTACTTTTCAAGTTAGCTTTAGAAAGCAGAATATTGTTGAAAGCCAGACATGGGTGTGAGGAGGGGAAATGATGAGAGGGCAAGTATGTCATGAGTATTTGCCCATGATGTGGCAAGAGAGTTTGCAATCCTGGACACTGGTGCAGTTATTTTCCCCTGATTGTGGCTGCTTTTCAGGGCACCAGTAATGGACATGTGTGGATGGACAGCGTGACATTTTCTTTCAGAGGACACACACAGCCCCTTGGTTTCTTTTTTGGTTGGTCGAACTTGCTCAAGTATTTGGCTACTAGGATTTTACTCAGGTTGTCATGTTCCCAATGCAGACACTTACCCACAAGACCAGAAGCACTTGTTTCTTATTGGGATTTTGTTTTCCATGGAATATTTCACTACAGATTGCTGGCTTTAAATTCTTCATACTTTGCCAGCATATTTATTGGAAGATTTCTTCTCTCATGGTATTTTTCTGGTGACCATTACTTTTTTTAAAAAGCCCAAAGCTATGTTGTCTTGCACACTTTCTTCTAAGGAGAAGGTCAATTGAACTACATTTGTATATTTCACTTTAAAATATATGTTCACTTACTGTGCATATATTCATGGTTGCCAGCTTTTGATTTTCACTATGGGGCAAAAGTACCTGGGCATTCTTGGAGGTTGTCATTTTTCTCCATTTTACGTGCTGCTTAAATGAAGTTTGTTGGGGTTATGCAATGCATCACAACAGTCACCAAGAGAATGGCCATAAAACAAGGGGTGTGTAGCATCCTGCTTAACCAAAATGAGTGTTCCACAGCAAATTTAATTGAACAGGGAATTAACTAAAAATATTGGGAGTTCTAAAAAGCCTGCAATCTATTATACATTATTAACAGTGGGTTTCCTATCCATGCCCGGCACTGACCCTGCTTAGGTTCAAAGTGAGGAAGAGGCCAGCCCTCTCAGGTCATGTTGCCTTACAATTATGGCCATCTTACAAGACCAGTTAGAGCAGTATGTCCTGAGTGGGCCAGATACTTGTTCGCTTTGAAGATATGCTGGGCTAGTCCTGGTTACTGCATGGATGGGAGACAGTCCACAGTCCTGAATGCTGTTTGTTTGCCTAGTTTTAAATATCTTATAACACAAAGCATCCACATTTTTTTTAAACTGTGCTGCTGTCAGTCTTGAAAGCTTTACACTCACAGACCATTTTGTTGCCTTTTGATGAATTTCATTCTTGCTTTTCTAGGCTCCCAGTCATGGTGGGGGAATAATGCCACAATTGTACACTTTTTGCCTAACATATCTCTATAAGGATTTGTATATTTGAGTGACACTATGGTATGTGTAATTTTCAAGTTATCTTTATAAAGCCGAGTTTTGTTGAAAGCCAGGCATGTGGGTTAGGAGGGGAAATGAGGAGAGGACAAGTAAGTCATTTGGCTACCAGGATTTCCCTCAGGTTGTCATGTTCCCAGTGCAGATGCTTACTCACAAGATCAAAGCACTTGTTCCTTATTGAGATTTAGTTTTCCAGGAAAATTTCACAACAGATTGCTTTAAATATCGGAAAAAAAAATGGAAAAGATACATTGATGATAGATATTCTTTGTATATGGGAAGGCACGAGACCAGATTTGGATGATTTCTTACAATGGCTTAAAAATGTAGATAACGATATTCAGTTTACAATGGAATACAGCGAAACAGAGGTCAATTTCTTGGACCTCAAAATCCAAAACAATATAGGTTCCTTAAAATGTAACCTATTTCGCAAATTAAGCAACAGAAATACTCTTTTGCATTTTAAGACTGACCACCCTAGACACCTTAGGGAAAACCTGCCATTTGGACAATATCTCAGGATCAGAAGAAATTGTACAGACATCCAGGATTTCTATGAACATGCCAATGACCTGGACCACAGCCTGTCAGAAAGAGGATAGCCCCACCGCGTGAATACAAAATCACGAAAAAGAGACAGGTTCTTCAACAGAGGCGCTCTCCTCATTGAAAAAGAAGACATTAACAAAGAGCAACCGAGAACCACTTGTGTGATTACACATGGGACACACACATCCCTGATTTAAAAATCAATAACCAAACACTGGACTCTTACCAGACTGAGTCTACCCAACAAACCAATACCTCGGTTCTCATACAAACGAGCGAAAAATCTAAGAGACCAATTGGTACACTTAAGATTCTCCAGTCCAGCCCCAAAAAAACGGGTTTATGGAATCTGAGGTCAAGAGTGGGGCATTCTCTGTGTGGCAACTGCACCTCATGCAAGTTCACAAGAAACACTAAGGAATTCATGATCAACGATAGACAATGGAGCCTCAGGAGTCTCACGAATTGCAAAACCAAAAATGCGATACACGTGATTGAATGTCCATGTGGCTTAAGGTATGTGGGTCAGACTGTGAGACCAATTCACATAAGAATCTGTGAACATCACTCAAGAATAAGATGTAAGAACACAAGTGCACCACTCGTAAATCACTTTATGGAAGCAAAGCATACAGCTGATTACATCTTGTGGTGGGTAGTGGATACAGGTGTATCTTCTACCAACTTTACAATGAGCTTGTTACAAAAAGAAGCCAAATGGATCTATAGATTAGATTCTTTCCATCATGGCCTCAATGAAGAATTTATTTGCCCTACGTAAGTGTTATGCTCACCTGGTATCCACGGGGACGCCACTCAGCTGCGGGGACTCTGGTGCCCTTCTCAGCCGCTGCCTGGTATAATCAGAGGGAAGTTCTGCCTGGAAAACAGGTGGGCAATGTTGAAGACCGGGCAACAGGGGTAAGAGCCTCCCAACACCCCGTATGCCCGCAGCCCCTACCCGGACCTTTCCTCATCTTGTTATGGATTTTAATGTGCTCTCCGTCCTGCCTTCTTGGCAGGGGTGCGTTGTCCTTTGTGGGCGAGTGCGATCTAGTTACTTCACTGATGCTGCCCTTTAGAGTCTTTCAGGTAAGTCTTATTACTGTTATACTGTAAGCCTTTCTTGGATTCAATAATGTCTTTTCTCTCTCCTTAGGTGCGCGGAAGTTCGCTTTGGAACGTTGGCTAAATTTGGACTCACCGGCAGGTGATGGTGTTTCGAGAGCGCCTTGATGCGGTAAGTAGGCTTTATGCGCAGCGCTATGATGCCTTGCCTTTGCTAACCTGTTGTCTTTTGTTCCCGTAGATTGCAGCGCTCACCCGGAGCAAGAAGTCCCAGGGCGGTGCTGGTCGATGGGCGTCTTGAGAGGTAAGCTGCCGGCACAATTGTAAATGTCTAATGTCTTGTTACTCTCCTTTTGCAGATCCGACGGTCCGGGAGGCTCGCTGTTCCTTGGATGCTTTTTGCAGGAGCAGAGGGCAGCTAGCGGTGGAATCACAGGTAAGCTGCTGCTAATAACGATGTCCCTTTTGTTTTTCAGGTGCTGTTCTTCCGAGGTTCGCAGATGCTGCTGAACACGATGAGCGTCACGTTGCAGGATTGCAAAGTAATGCGAAGCGTGTTCTCCAAGTCGGGTGTGGTTTAAATAGCATCAAGAAAGTAGTCCAGGTAAAATAGTCCCTAGGCTACCACACCCAAAACACTATACCGCATAGCTTGGTTCCAAGGAGTCAAGCTATGTGGATGCCTCCATGTTGACTGGCATTGAAATAAAGTAGTTCCCAAGCACAAGTCTTCATTAAGTATGAGCCTGGCGACAAAGGCGCCAGGACTGGCCCCAAGAGGGCCTAGGCAAAGGATGCCTAAGCTTGTTGGGGGCCTGAGCCGAGACCCCTCCTGGCCCCTTGCCCTGATGGGGGGGTTTCAGGAAGTGGGTCATGACAGCACTCACCCCCAAGGCCCCTCTCAAGGTGTTCCTTCTGTCCGGCCCTGGTTGAAAGTTGAGATGATATGTTCTGATCAGACGTGGTGCATGAATGTTTTCACAGGGTTCCCAGGATCTCTCTTGGGGTCCAAATCCTTTCCAATCGACTAGGTATTATAATCTTCCCTCGAATACTTGGAATCCAAGATGCTTCTGACTGCGAATTCTGGTTCTCCGTCAATAAGTATGGGTTTTGATGGTGTCCAAAACCGGGCTGCATCGGTTTTAATAGGGACACATGAAATACTGGGTGAATCTGTAGGTTAGGTGGTAAGTCTAGTCTGACGGCCACTGGATTGATAATTGCCTTGATGGTGTACGGTACTAAGTACCTGGGTTGAAAAGTCCGGGTTCCCTTGATGGGTACAAACTTGGGAGCCAGTCAAAACTTGTCTCCTACCTGATAGTCTGGGGCCTTTTTCCGGTGTTGGTCGGCAAATTGCTTTTGTTTTTCTTTGGTGAAAATAAGATGTTCTTTGGCCTTTTTGAAAGCCTGAGTGATGTTGGTGTGAAGAGGTTTTACTGCTAGCATTTCCAAATTTGTTGGGACATCTAGTTCTGAGGTACATGGGTGTCTACCATAAAGGGTATAAAAGGGTGTTTGTCCGGTACTGGAGTGCAAGGAGTTGTTATATGCGTACTCGGCTATCCATAACAAATCTTTCCAGTCTCTTACTTCATGGTGTAACATGCACCGTAGGTATTGTTCAAGGGTCTGGTTGGTCCTCTCGGTCTTACCGTCTGTTTGGGGGTGATGGCTAGTGGATAGCCTAATGTCAGTTTGTGCCATTGCACAACATTTTTTCCAGAAGTTGGAGATGAACTGGCTACCTCGATCAGAGATCAGGACTGATGGGAAGCCATGTAGTTTCACAACACCATCCAGGAACACTTTGGCTAGAGTGGGTGTGTCAGGGAGGACTTTGAGTGGAAAAAAGTGTGCCATCTTTGAGAAGACGTCCACGACTACCAGGATGGTGTTAAACCCTTGACTGAGAGTTAGATCAGTGATGAAGTCGAGAGAAAGAGTGTGCCAGAGAGTGGGAGGAATGTCTAAAGGCTGCAGAAGACCGGATGGTTTTCGTTTTTGCGACTTGTTTTGCGCACAGACTCCACAGGACTGAACATATTGGATGACATTCTTACACCAGGCAGGCCACCAGAAGTTCTGTTTTACCTTGGCTAGAGTCTTGTTGATTCCTGGGTGCCCTTCGATCAGGGAATCATGATAACTAGCAAATATTTGTTGTTGTAAGTCTTTGGTGGGTGCATACAACCGATCCTTAAAAGAGGGTAAGTGATCTTTAATGGAATATTGTTCTCCTTGCACTTGCCATGCAAGGAAGGCATCTGGGTTCATGGTTCGTTGAATGTTCTCTCTCAGTTCATCTTGGGTTAAGGACGTAGTGAGGCCCAAGAGCTTGTCTTCCGGTATGATGGGGACTGGATCTCGGGGCGTATATACCAAGTCATCAGTGCATGTACGAGAGAGTGCGTCAGCTTTTCCATTCTTGACCCCTGGTCGAAAAGTGATGGCATAGTCGTATTCTGCAAAGAAAAGGCCCCACCACAATTGGCGTGAAGACTGGGCTTTAGCTGTCTTAAGGTATTGCAGGTTTCAGTGGTATATGATAACTGTAATGGTGTGTCTGGCCCCCAGAAGGTAGTGTCACCAGGCCTAAAGGTGGATTTGATTGCCAAGAGTTCTTTGTCCGTGATGGCATAATTCATCTCCGGGGGAGAAAATGTCTTCGACCAAAAGGCCACTGGATGTAGCTGGCCTGTTACTAGATCTCTTTGGGAGAGGACAGCTCCCATCGCTATTCTGGAAGCGTCTGTTTTGACGATATAAGGAAGATCAGGGTGAGGATGTTGCAGGATTGGCACGGATGTGAACCTTTTCTTGAGTTCCCGAAAAGCCTTCTCTGCTTCTTCGGTCCAGGCAAATTTCTTCTTATTTTTTTTTAGCAATACAGTAATCGGGTGTACGACCTGTGAGAAGTCTGGTATGAACCGGTGATAGAAGTTCGCAAAGCCCAACATGCTCTGTACCCCTTTTACTAACGTTGGTGATGGCCATTTCAAAACGGCATCCACTTTATGCAGGTTCATTCTGATGCCTCCTGGAGTAAGAATAAAACCCAGAAATTAAAACTTTGGTGACGTGAAAAAAGCACTTCTCCAGCTTTGCATGTAAACAATATCGCATAGCTTGGAGAGGACTGAACGGACGTGCTTGATGTGATCCTGTTTTGAAGTTGAGTACACTAAGATATCATCTATGTACAATAGGGCGCAGACATCAATTAACTCTCTCAAAACGTCATTCATAAAATACTGAAACGCTGCAGGAGCATTGCATAACCCAAAGGGCATGACTTGATATTCGAACAAACCATATTTGGTGCAGAAAGCAGTTTTCCATTTGTCTCCACTTCTGACCCATACCAGGTGGTATGCTCCTCGAAGGTCCAGTTTGGTGTAAATTTGGGAATCTTTGACCTGGTCCAGCATTTCTGGGATGAGCGGCAAGGGGTAACAGTTCTTTACAGTGATCTGGTTTAACGCGCGGTAGTCAATACAGGTTCTTAGGGCCCCTTCTTTTTTTGGTACGAAGAATAAAGGACCAGCTTCATGGGACTTGGATGGGCGGATTAATCCATTTGCGAGGTACTGGTCTAAATAAGCCTTCAGATGAAGGTTTTCGGGTTCCGTGAGAGCATGGATTCTGCCGCAAGGAACCTCAGCACAGGGAACAAGGTTGATCTGGCAGTCATAGGGCCTGTGCGGTGGCAGCGTGTTTGCTTGGTCCTTCTGGAATACATCCTGGAAATCTTGGTATTCCTCAGGCAAGATACTAGTCACTCCCAAAGGAGTCGTAGAGATACTGAAACCAGGTTTCGGTTCTTGGTAATAACAGGCTGGAGAGCAGTCGCTCGGAAAGGTTAATTTTCTTGCCCGCCAGTCAATCAAAGAGTTGTGAGCAACTAACCACGGCATCCCTAGAATGAGCCGGAATGGAGGTGCCTTGATGAGATCGAACAAAATAAGTTCCCGATGTCCGTCCTGGCACAGCAAGGTTATCTCGGCTGTGCGCTGGGTTACGGGTCCAGAAGCGATTTCTGTCCCATCCACCATGGTTACCTTGTCTGTAGTCGGCTTGGAACACAGGGGAAGCCCCATCTCTGCAGCCAGGTCCTGATCTATATAATTCCCAACTGCTCCCCTGTCGATGTATGTTTCAATGGCATGCATTCTTGACGACCGTTGGTTATTAATTAAGATCACCGGAAATGCAAAGTGTGAGGTCGGTGGCTCTTTTCCCTCACTCGACAAACTGACCTCTACGTTTGCCAAGCTGGGCAGTTTCCCGACTGACACTCCTTTTCTTTATCTTTTTCTGTGGCTCAAACGATCTTCCTCGGAGGTTTCACTGGGCAGTCCTCCAGGAAATACCCTGACTTTCCGCAGTACAGACATAGTTGTTGTTGTCTCCTTTTATCTCGCTCTTGTTTTGTTAGTGGGGGTCGTACCCCTCCGATTTGAATGGGCTCCACAGTATTTTCTTGCACTCGAGTTACATTGTCTCTAGGCCGAACGTACACTGGCCGAGGGTCCGTTTTAGAACGGTCTGCTTTTCGGTCTTGCAACCAGTGGTCCAGTTGCACAACCAAGTCTAACAATTCAGAACAATCTCTGGGAGGATTAACCACTTGAGCTAGAACGTCTTTTAATTTGCCTCATAAGCCCCGATGAAACAACATGGTTCTTTTGTTTTCAGGCCACCTAGCCTCAGCAACCAGTCGGTTGAAAGTAGCGATGTACGTTAACAAATCCTGATTCCCCTGTCGGAGGGAAAGGAGTTCATTGTCCACAGCTTGTTCTCGGGTATAGCGAGCAAGGGATTTTTCCATTTCCCTCTGAAAGTCTCCAAAGTTATGTAATAAAGGGTCATCATGGGACACCAATGGTGCCAACCAATCTGTGGCGCTGCCAATTAGGTATGATAAAACAAAGGCTACCCGGGCTTGGTCATTTGGGAATGCTCCCAGCCTGCAAAGAAAATGAAGGCGACACTGATTCATGGAAACTGCGTATTTTAATGGATCTCCAGTAAACCTCTCCGGTGGAGCCAAAGGAACTGTACCTGGTAACACAACTTGTACCGGAGTAGAGACAGTGGATGACATGCTAGGAGTTTGCATCAGTGGGTTGTTCCCAGGTAGTGGCACCTGACCCGCTTGTGATTGCAAGACTTGCCTGCTGATATCTTTGGTACGCTCTTTAGTCACCAATAAGTCTCTCCGGAGAGCGTTAGTCTCCTGTCTGGAAGAGTGAACCTTGGCACGAAGTTCTCCCAACAATTGGGCCAATTGGTCTAATTCTGATGTTTCCATGGCGCCCAGGTGGATTGGTTTGGCAGGCTTTGCATTCTGTTATGCTCACCTGGTATCCACGGGGATGCCACCCAGCTGCGGGGACTCTGGTGCCCTTCTCAGCCGCTCCCTGGTATAATCAGGGGGGAGGTTCTGCCTGGAAAACAGGTGGGCAATGTTCAAGACTGGGCAACTGGGGTAAGAGCCTCCCAACACCCCGTATGTCCGCAGCCCCTCCCCGGACCTTTCCTCACCTTGTTATGGATTTTGGCATGCTCTCCATCCTACCTTCTTGGCAGGGGCGCGTTGTCCTTTGTGGGTGAGTGCGATCTAGTTACTTCACTGATGATGCCCTTTAGAGTTTTTCCAGTAGGTCTTAATACTGTTATACTGCAAGCCTCTCTTGGATTCAATAATGTCTTTTCTCTCTCCTTAGGTGCGCGGAAGTTCGCTGTGGAACGTTGGCTGAATTTGGACTCACCGGCAGGTGATGGTGTTTCGAGAGCGCCTTGATGCGGTAACTAGGCGCTATGCGCAGCGCTATGATGCCTTGCCTTTGCTAACCTGTTGTCTTTTGTTCCCGTAGGTTGCGGTGCTCACCCGGAGCAAGAAGTCCCAAGGCGGTGCTGGTTGATGGGCGACTTGAGAGGTAAGCTGCCGGCACAATTGTAAATGTCTAATGTCTTGTTTCTCTCCTTTTGCAGATCCGACAGTCTGGGAGGCTTGCTGTTCTTGGATGCTGTTTGCAGGAGCAGAGGGCAGCTAGCGGTGGAATCACAGGTAAGCTGCTGCTAATAACGATGTCCCTTTTGTTTTTCAGGTGCTGTTCTTCCGAGGTTCGCAGATGCTGCTGAACACGATGAGCGTCACGTTGCAGGAAGTGGGTCGTGACAGTAAGGCAGCTTTTTGAATAAAATACCAGTTTTTTTAAACAACACAGGTGTTTTCTGAATCCATGTTCCAACATGACATTCTCCGACTCCTGCTTCGTCTCACTGTGAGAGTTAGCACACAGGCCTCTACGCCATCCCTATGGCAGGACCTGTTTTCCACCCCACCTCGCCATCTGCCCTTCCTATACTTCAAAAATAGGACCTCTGTCAAAACAGCAAGGCTTCCATCTTATGTCCTTCAGTTCTATCCAACCTGGTCTTCATTTTTCCGACTACCCCTTCCCAAACACCTGGTGTCCTTTCTACATTGAACTTCAGATCCGTGGTGACCTACCTTAGGCCCCCCACGATGCACCAATTGGCATATGCACTATGGGCCCCCGTCTCAACCAGTGCCTTTTTTCACACACATATGGTGCTCGCCTTTAGGAACATACATTCGCTCAGCGAGTAACTCTCTATCTCTGTCCATATTGCTTCTTTTCCTTTCATTAACGAACATAACATGCACACTCTGGCATGCATTGCTCTTCAAAGCCTTTTCCCCAACTATGATAGGCTCCAAACAGGCGGGCAGAGATATTTTCCGGGTGTACCAGTTTTTATTTTCTTGTTTCCACCCCCAGCCCCTTCTATGGTTTGCCCTGCCCCACGGAATCATGGGACCTGCTACGAAAGGTCTCCATGACTACAAGACACTTCCAACCACACAGAGACACCTCAGTGAGCAGCTCCTGCGCGATCCGAGACCAAAGGACCTTCTGCATTAGCTTCCTACTTACAGTAAGTTTCCATTCGTGCACTATAACCAGTAACCACAGTCTGAGTCAATGTTTTCAATTTAGTCATCATTCGATTTCTTTCGCTGCTAACATGCTTGCCCTCACAACGTACCTCACTCTGTGCAGGTGCCCTCTGCTTACCCTGCAACAGTGACAGCCCTTAAGGCTTCAACCATTTTCTACCTTTCTACCTATGAGGAACGTCTACTTTGGAATGCCAGGTATATATATTTTTATATACACCTTATTTATCTTTTCCTTACTTTCCCGCTGTTCTCTCACAACCTCCCCTTTTTCGCCCCTTCTGCCTTCCCTCCCTTTTCCTTTCTCTTGTTCCTTCACCTCCTGTTTTCCCTTTCCTTCCCTACCTCTGTGCCTCACAAACCAGCTAGTGGAGTATTTCTTGATCAGGAACACTTTTGGTGACCTTCTTTCCGAATGTTTCTCTCATCCGTGATTTGTATCCCTCCCTTTTCTTTCTTTTCTCCTTCTGTGCACAGTGCTGCATGTTGTTTATCAAGACAAGATTTCCCTTTCTTGCTACACACACTACCTCCTGACCGGAACGCTGGATCATTCTGGTGTATTCCAAGGAATTAACATCGTCCACAGAGAAAACAAGCCATATTCTTACTCCTGTAACCAGATATACTTTTGGTAAGAGGTCCGCAATAGAATTTTAATATGATTCCAAAGCCCTCAGATTGCTGCATTGCCTTAGTATTTAAGAATAACCAACGACACAAGCAGATGTGGCCTATACCTTGATACCCTTCTTTTCTATTCTGATTTCTTTTTTCCTGTTCCAGACCCCTCAGCCCCTTCCCTTTGGACCCTTCAGTGATCAAAGCCGTTAACTGCGATATCCATGATTGCAGCCCCAAGACGAAAAGTCTGCTGCCAGCACCTACAAGGCTCACTAGTCTGCATACCCCTGTTTAACATACAGGGTGAGTATTATGCAGCCCCCTTTTTAAACCCATATAAGCAGTATCATCCCTACTCCAAAAATGTTTTTCTTTTGGTAGGAGATACCTTATATATGCTGGAAAAACACTATATTGATAAATACATACATCTGCCTCCTTTTATCTCCCGGACTCTTTCCAGGTCCGTTTTTGCCCTGAGAAAGGCTCCGAAATAGATGCCAACAGAAATGGCGATAGCGAAACGTGCCTTCAGTACTTGCCTATTTGAATGTCCTAGATCAGCAACACTGAAACAATCACTTTTTGCTTAAAAAACTGGCACATTGGCAGATTACAAAACACGATCATACATTGATCATGAGACACACACAAAAAATAGAGAACTCTCTGGGAATAGACAGTTTTAGTAAACTTTGTGAACAAAAATATTAAGTCTATTGTAGAGTAACTTTTGTATTCATTCTTGTTTGCATTTTGTCTTGTAATGTCTCTGATATTTTATTGCTGAATATGATATTTTCTTTGATCCTGTTTCTCATGTTTAGAGTAATGTATTTCTTTCTGTGTTTTAATAATGTATTTGTTTTGGAATTTTTTTATTTTTTCATTAATAAATTGTCAATATCTTTCCAGCTGTATCTTGGGTATTGTCCTACTTGTGACTCTATACATGACCACAAAAACATGTTTTGGTAAAAATAAGTAAAACAAGGACAGTCATCTTTATGTCTGACTACAGTGTGGATTGCTCTATTTTGTTTGTTCTATACTTTGCCCTGAATCCACACCTACACCCCAGGGGCTACCCTACCCTTTTGTACAACAGGTTTAAAAAGTGAGCACCTTTTATACTTTTATACTTTGCCAGCATATTTATTCAAACATTTCCTCTCTTAGGTTATTTGTCTGGTGTTCATTAATTTTTCAAAAGTCCAATACTATTTTGTCTTGCACACTTTTGTCTAAGGAGTAGGTCTATTGAACTACATTTTTAGATTTCACTTTAAGATATATGTTCACTTACTGTGCATATATTCATGGGTGTCAGCTTTTGATTGTTGTAATGGGGTCAAAAGTACCAGGCCATATGTTATTCTTGCTGCTGGTAATTTCCCTTTTAAGTGCTTCTTAAATGCAATTAGTTGGGGTTGTGCGATGCATCACAACAGTCACCAAGTGACCAGCCATAAAAAAGGGGTTTGTAGCACAGTGCTTAACCAAAGTGTGTGATCCTTGGCAACTAATTTAATTGCATAGGGCATTAACTAAAAACATTGGGAGTGCTCAAAGCCTGCAATATTTTATATATAATTGTTGAAAAAATATTTTTTAGCATCTACAGTAACATCAGAGGTGAAAAATCACTGGTGACCCAGGTCTTCCATCCATGCAGTAACCAGGACCAACCCTGATTTACTTCAAAGCAAGGAAAAGTTTAGCCCCCTCAGGCCATGGTACCTAATAAGCTAGGTACACTTACAAGACCACTTAGCACAACATGGCATAAAGGGGGTTTGTCCCCTTCCTTGCTTTGAAGCAGAGCAGAGTTGGTCCCGGTTACTGCATGGATGGGAGACAGTACACAGTCTGGTTCTGTGAGTTTCTTTGTTTGAAATATCTCATAACACACTAAGCAAACACATGGCATCCCCCTTTTTGTTTCTAAACTGTGCTACTGTCAGTCCTAGAAAGTATTGCAGTTAGAGACCATTTATTTGCCTTTTGCTGAATTGCATTCGGTATTTGTAAGCTGCCAGTCAAGGGGGTGGGGTGATATTGGCACAATTGTACACTTTTTGCCTAACATAGTTCAATAAGGATGTATATATTTGAGTGACTCTATGGAATGTGTATTTTTCAAGTTATCTTTATAAAGCAGAGTATTGTTGAAAGACAGAAAGACAGACATGAAGGTGAGGAGGGGAAATGTGATGAGAGGGCAAGTAAGTTATGAGTATTTGCCAACAATGAAGATTCCCCCTGCTAATAGTGCAGGGAGCTCTTGATTCTATTAAAGACAAGGAGGCGAGCATTAAGCTTCTTCTTCTTTATTTTCCACTCTCCAGGAGTTTCAAAAAATATAAACTTTGTAAACTTTTCATTTCATAAAAATTAACTTTTTTTTTTTAAAACAAAACTTCAAGTCCCATGAATCCTGTAGTCCCATAGTCTCTGTCTTTGTGACCTAGTCCTTCCTGTCCCTTAGTCGTTCCTTAGACCA
This sequence comes from Ambystoma mexicanum, assembly GCF_040938575.1. NCBI lineage: Eukaryota > Metazoa > Chordata > Amphibia > Caudata > Ambystomatidae > Ambystoma > Ambystoma mexicanum. The sequence continues at coordinate 873,088,608 of NC_090922.1, forward strand.
CATGTTTTAGAACTAAACATTTGGCTCAATTATCCTTGCTGTCCTGAAATGTTTACAGAACTTGGATTTGTTGAAAGCAGGATGATCAGTTTAATGATTATAGAATGTTTGTGGAGAAATATCTGTGAATGGTAATTATGCCACTTTTTGACAGATAACAGCGGCATATAGAATTTGAATAGACCGATATTTGAGAATCATTTGTAATTTTAATGTTGGATTTTCTGCAATATATCTCAGAATACACTTTTTAATGAATTGTTAAACATCTTTTTTTATATTTGAAAGAGAAATGGGCCTGGTCTATGGTGATGCTTGAGGTCATCGTGATCTTATTTTCTTTTTTGTACATTGTGTGATATAATTGTAAAAGTTTGTTTTTAAACCATGAACAATTTAAAAAAATGAATACATTGGGAAAATAATATAGGATGATGTGTCCTGAAACTGTAACTTCATTATTGCTCTGTTGGACGTCCTGTGTTTTGTATTCTTGTTCTTGTAAATTGTAAAGTATTAGATTTGTATGTCCTTATAAATGTGAAGATAGCATTGCACCATGCTAAAATACAAAGTTCATTTCCAACCAGTCTGTGGTATTGCTGATATTTGTGAGAGAAAATAGGGATATATATGTATATTGTAATATAATGGTTATATTACACGGCCCATGGTAGTGGCCATGTAGTTATGGTTAAGTTGCTAATCCCATAGGAAGAACACTTTTTGGGCGGCCTATAACTTTGCTCCCCCTGAACGAATCCACACCGAACTTTGCAAGTATATGGCCCATTCTGATTTTTTTTACAAAGTTTAGTAAGGTTTGGTGCAGGGGGGGAAGTTATAACAGGGGTCCCATAAATGGGGAAAAAACTTTGCTCTCACCTACAGCTCAAACCGCTGGACGGATTTGCACCTAATGTGCGGCAGGAGTAGCAGCTTGGTCCTGAAAGCGTGCTTTTGTAAATTTGGTGGAAATCTGTCCAGTAGTTATTTTTTTAAAATGACCAAAAAATAGGTCTAAAATAAATAGTGATATCTATGTCCGCTCCGCGGACACATTTCCCTGTTCGCTATGCGGACAGGACACTGATTGGCTAATCAGCTTGCGTCATGTCTGCAGACATGCAACGTGTTTGCTGATTGGCTGGGATGAAGCGTGAGGTGCGTCTAATTGTTTTGATGCGGCCGCCATCTTGGATCCATGGACATTTGCGGACAGTGCAGCGACGATACAATTTCGGGGAGTGTGTTGGTGTGTAAGAGTGCTTGGGGAGGGAGGAGAAGTAAGAGATGGGTCAAATGCTGTATTTGTTGAGATGACAATGCCCCTGATGTGTTTGTCATGTCCGCAGTCTTCACGGCTGTCCGCGAACATAAAAAATGCACTACTGGCTATTTTACTTTAGTATGGTATTGGTTTTGGGTTGTTAGTAGAGCGTTGATTGCAATTAACCACAGTTTCAATTTTTGATTGTATGGGTGTGTAATGCTGCGGTGGTTGTGGCCAAGGCCTAGAGTCTTGGGTGCATGGCCGAAGACTGTAGCCACAACCACTGCAGCATTACACACCCATACAATCAAACATCGATGAAATATCCACAAATCAAAAGTTTGTGTACTGTTTGATTTGTAGAATTTGTATGTAAAGTTTTGGCTAAGTCATGCAATTAAGATTGTAGAGTTTGGTAACAAGCACTGCAGTATAACATTTCCATGGAGGTAAACATTTTTGGATTGTGGTGTATGGTTAGATGTTTGCTTGAATGGTTGTGTTATGCAGCAGTATTTGTAACTTGAATTATGATATACTTACTGTTTGCCATTTTGTGATTAGATATCATTTTCATGACTCGGGTAACTGGAGCAGATTTTCTTTTCCAATTTCTGTGATAAAGAAAAGATCACATGTTAGTGTAGGTAGTTCATAAAGAGTTATTGCATTGCATGATAGACATTTCTGCATTATTTCGACCCTCATATTTAGTACTTTAGAAGTACTATATTTCAAACCAGTGCAGTCTGCAATTTGCTCAGTTTCTGTGTTTGTTTTCTAAATCATTGGGTCTGTGGGGAAAAAAATCTGTGCTGGATAAAAAAAAAACTTTTTTTGTTATGGTACAATACATTTCTTTCTTTGTTTTCAGTGCTTATTTACTGCTACTGGCTAATCTTCTTTCTGTTGGCGTGTTGCAGATTTTTGGGGCAGTTTGATACTTGTTGGTTTATTCTAATTCTTTACTTATAATTTTATTCTAATCTTTTATCTGTTGGCTTGTTGCATATTTTTTGGGGCAGTTAGATACCTGTTGGCGTATTCTAACTGTATATTTTTGTTATATTTTAGTGGTATTGATTTTTCTGTTTGGTTGTTGCAGAATCTTGGGGCAGTTAGATACCTGTTGGCGTATTCTAACTGTTTTTAGTTTTCTAATTGAAGTTTTGTTAATGTTCATGCACAGATTAGTTATTAAATTTTGGTTTTAAAAATATTAAATAAGCGTTTATAAGATTTGCTGGTAATCTCTGCTTTAAAGTAATGGTACTATCATTACATTCAAACCATCTACTATTCTTTATTATGTATGCAGTGTAGTGACCTGCATTGGTTGTAGCTCCTGTTTGGTAGATTATACCTATTGTTGTGAAGGTTTTCTTACCAAGTGATCCTTGACCATGTGTGAATCCAGTCAGCTTGCAGTTGTTTTTGGTACCATCTGCATTGTAACATAAAAGCATTAGTATTACGTATTTACTATGTGTCTGTATTTGCAAGGTGGAGAGCGATTATCTGAATTGCAGGTAGTACCTAATCTGCCATGGTTTGCATTTTGTACAAGTTGCTGAAATGGAATGGATTCACAGTTAGGTATTGATACATACACAAAACGTTCATTTGGGATATGTTCCTGTGTTACATGGTTGCAGAAGAGAGTGCATGTATGTTTCCACATGTATAAAATCTGAAAGATTTCATTTATAGGTATGTTTTTGTTTTCCAGTACTTGTAGTAAGTACATTAGATATTCTTGTGGATCTTCTTGTGAGTTTATAGTGAATTTGACCATTCCAGCACAGTAGTCCAATTCTTGCCTTATTCCATGAACACTGTATGTGATGTCAGGATTGTTGGTTGCATTTCTATGAAGGACTAACATTTGCAAATACAATTGGTCTGTATTGTGTAAGTAAATGTTGTCAATAATTGGTGGCAATTGGAATAGAATATTTATTGCTACATTGGCGTAGCAATTTACACCAGTTATATATGAAAATTTGAATGGACCTGATAGTTCTGTGTATAAGTCATTTTTTTGGAGTGTGTGTTGCATCTTTGAAGAAGTACTCGAGTTACTTTGAGCAGTAGATTCTTCTTTGGTTGTAGTAATTGATAAAGTATTAGCTTCTTTTACTCTCTTTGGAGGATTTGCAGTGAGATCCTGTTGCGTTTCTGTTTGAAGTCGTTTTCTTTTACAAAGTTTTGCTTTTTGTGGAACAGGATAGGTTTTTAGATGGGGTGTACAGTGAACGTAGTCTGTTGTATTCTAGAATGCAAGGAATATCATCATTTACTTTACTTGCATCAAAGTTGATTAGAAATAGTCTGTCAAGTGTACGTAAGTGTGATAGTGCTATGTAGCTCATGCCTTCTTAAAAGACTGTGTTTCCAATATCTATTAATGCTTTATCTAGGGTAAGACCTTGTGATTTGTGAATGGTGACTGTGTATGCTAGAGTTAGAGAACATCTTTCTCTGCGTACATACTGTTGAGCGTCCTATCCTTTTAACTTCTGATAGTTTGTCAAAGAGAATATTGACAAGCTGAATGTTGTTGTCACATGGGTATGTTTGAAAGCCAACAACTTTACCCAGTGCTCCATTAACTAGTCCTAGCTCCACGTCAAGGTTACATTTAAGCATTACTCTACAGTTTAAAGATCATTTTAATATTTTCTCCAAACTAGCTATGTTGGAGATAGAGTTTTCTAACATATTTAGTCTTGTTGTGGCTTGTTGACACATGGGTAGTGTCATATCATGTACCTCCAGTTTGTCTGTGGAGCAAATTTCAATTATTGGTTGCATTTCTTTTTCTAGCATTGTTTCATTGAATTTGGAACAGCTTGCAAGAGTTGGCATCAAGGACATACAATTGCCATTTTTGTGTGCTAATTTTTCCATGATATCAGTAGCACAATATTGATTGTGCTTCTTGAGATAGTACGCCAAATCTAATACTTTTCAAAATGTTGGCGTATGCGCCGTATGCAGACAGGCGCATGTTTTCTGTTAATTCTCTGTATTGGAAATGTTGCCAAAGGTTGACATTTCCTATGCACCAACAGGTTTACGGCAGAGTTTGTGCCCTAAGGTTTTAAAAATAGGTTCACCTTTCACTGGTGTCAATTGAAGAAGATCTCCGAAAACAATAATGTGTTTTCCTCCAAATAGCTCAACGTAGTCTGTTTTGAGTACCTCTTGTAATCTGAGGTGAATCAAAGCCAACATTAGATTGGAGACCATGCTCACTTCATCTATTAGTAGCATTTTCATTTGTTTAAAAACTCTGCATAGTTCCATTGCAGCTTCTGTAGAATGTTTGTAATATTCTAATTTGTTTTGGTGTTCTACTGGAAGGGAGTAGTAATCAGAGTAAAGTGACACTGCCTATGTTGTAGGCAGCTAAACCTGTGGGGGCAGTTACAACAGCTGACAGTTTTTTTGTTTGTCAATTGTTGAAGGAACTTGCTGATGATTTTGATTAAGAATGTCTTTCCTGAACCAGCTTCACCACTGACGTAGAGCAGTATAGGTTTGTAGTTTTGGCAGGTACAGTTTTCATGTTCATGTTGTACACCATTTCAATTTGTTTTGTTACTTCTTGGAAAATGCTACGCTGCTCATTGTTCACTTTTGATTTCAGTAGAGTGAAGTCTTCTGTATTTTCTTCATAGTGACACATGGTGTTTTCTACTTCTGTCATAGCTAATTCTGCCTCATTTGCTATTATTGGTTGTCCCAGTGGTTCTTGACTTCCTGGTACAGAAGGTGGACTACTGTTGGGATTGTCCTCATCTATGTGGGCCTGGAGTTCTTCGTTGTGTTGCTGTTCATTGTGGAACATTGTTTTGTACTGTGTAAAGTTTACATCTGTTATAGTGCTTTCATTTGCTTTGAAAGCATCTTCATAGGAGTCATTGATATCTAGTAACTCTTCTTCTTTTCTCCATGGTTTAAAAAGTTGTAGCAGGGACATGTAATATAGTTATTTCTGTTGAGGAGTTTTTAATGACAATTTGATATGATTAATTAAGCTTTGTTTGGTAAGTTTCACTAAGCTGCCTTCACAATTTGTCACTCTGTATCTACCTTTGTGTTCATCTAGTTTTACATTATTTTTGTATGTGATGTTTTTGGCTATGTGGTAAAGACACATACAGGGTAATTCATAGAATTTCGCAGAAAAGTGTCGCAAGCGGCTGGCGCAGAGTGTCCGCGTGCGATTGACTGCGCCAGGCACGTGCGATAAAACCGATTTCCGCGCACAGCGTATTCATGGATTTCATGCTCCCAAACCAGCCGTGGCGCAGAGTATCGCAGCGACCCTGCAGCAGCGCCAGTAACGCCCCCAAGAACGCCCTCGCGCAAGGAAAAGCCAGCAAAATCGCGAAATCATCGCAAAGGGCTGCGCTAACTCTGGACCAGTTTACAGGGCAGCCAAACAGCCAGGGTACGTGTATTACAGGGGTACGCGGGAAGTTTAACACGCGATTAGCCAGGGTACGTGCATTACAGGGGTACGCGGGAAGTTCAACACGCGATTGGCCAGGGTACGTGTATTACAGGGGTACGCGGGAAGTTTAACACGCGATTAGCCAGGGTAAGTGTATTACAGGGGTACGCGGGAAGTTCAACACGCAATTAGCCAGGGTACGTGTATTACAGGGGTACGCGGGAAGTTTAACACGCGATTGGCCAGGGTACGTGTATTACAGGGGTACGCGGGAAGTTCAACACGCGATTTGCCAGGGTACGTGTATTACAGGGGTACGCGGGAAGTCATACACGCGATTATCCAGGGTACGTGTATTACAGGGGTACGCGGGAAGTTTAACACGCGATTAGCCAGGGTAAGTGTATTACAGGGGTACACGTGAAGTCATACACGCGATTAGCCAGGGTACGTGTATTACATGGGTACGCGGGAAGTTTAACACGCGATTGGCCAGGGTACGTGTATTACAGGGGTACGCGGGAAGTTTAACACGCGATTAGCCAGGGTAAGTGTATTACAGGGGTACGCGGGAAGTTCAACACGCAATTAGCCAGGGTACGTGTATTACAGGGGTACGCGGGAAGTTTAACACGCGATTAGCCAGGGTAAGTGTATTACAGGGGTACGCGGGAAGTTCAACACGCAATTAGCCAGGGTACGTGTATTACAGGGGTACGCGGGAAGTTTAACACGCGATTGGCCAGGGTACGTGTATTACAGGGGTACGCGGGAAGTTTAACACGCGATTGGCCAGGGTACGTGTATTACAGGGGTACGCGGGAAGTTATACACGTGATTAGCCAGGGTACGTGTATTACAGGGGTACACGTGAAGTCATACACGCGATTAGCCAGGGTACGTGTATTACATGGGTACGCGGGAAGTTTAACACGCGATTGGCCAGGGTACGTGTATTACAGGGGTACGCGGGAAGTTTAACACGCGATTAGCCAGGGTACGTGTATTACAGGGGTACGCGGGAAGTTTAACACGCGATTGGCCAGGGTACGTGTATTACAGGGGTACGCAGGAAGTTTAACACGCGATTGGCCAGGGTACGTGTATTACAGGGGTACGCGGGAAGTTATACATGCGATTAGCCAGGGTAAGTGTATTACAGGGGTACACGTGAAGTCATACACGCGATTAGCCAGGGTACGTGTATTACATGGGTACGCGGGAAGTTTAACACGCGATTGGCCAGGGTACGTGTATTACAGGGGTACGCGGGAAGTTTAACACGCGATTAGCCAGGGTAAGTGTATTACAGGGGTACGCGGGAAGTTCAACACGCAATTAGCCAGGGTACGTGTATTACAGGGGTACGCGGGAAGTTTAACACGCGATTAGCCAGGGTAAGTGTATTACAGGGGTACGCGGGAAGTTCAACACGCAATTAGCCAGGGTACGTGTATTACAGGGGTACGCGGGAAGTTTAACACGCGATTGGCCAGGGTACGTGTATTACAGGGGTACGCGGGAAGTTTAACACGCGATTGGCCAGGGTACGTGTATTACAGGGGTACGCGGGAAGTTATACACGCGATTAGCCAGGGTACGTGTATTACAGGGGTACGCGGGAAGTTTAACACGCGATTGGCCAGGGTACGTGTATTACAGGGGTACGCGGGAAGTTATACACGCGATTAGCCAGGGTACCTGTATTACAGGGGTACGCGGGAAGTTTAACACGCGATTGGCCAGGGTACGTGTATTACAGGGGTACGCGGGAAGTTATACACGCGATTAGCCAGGGTACGTGTATTACAGGGGTACGCGGGAAGTTTAACACGCGATTGGCCAGGGTACGTGTATTACAGGGGTACGCGGGAAGTTATACACGCGATTAGCCAGGGTACGTGTATTACAGGGGTACGCGGGAAGTTATACACGCGATTAGCCAGGGTACGTGTATTACAGGGGTACGCGGGAAGTTTAACACGCGATTAGGCTGGGTGGGTCCTCACAGGTGTTCCCTGTACACCCTCCACGGCCCCTGCAGGCAGCCTACAAAACAGGGGACTACCCTGCACACCTGCTCATGTCCCCCTGCACCCCCACCCCCCCAGCAGTGCAGGGGCAGCCTCCACCAGGCCCCCACTCATGTCTCCCACCACCCCCACCCTCCCGCCACCAGGGGCAGCCTCCACCAGGCCCCCACCCATGTCTCCCACTCTCCACCAAGCCCCCACCCATGTCTCCCACCACCCCCACCAGTGCAGGGGCACCCTCCACCAGGCCCCCACCCATGTCTCCCAACACCCCCACCCACCAGCACTGTGGGGCACGTGGCCAGCAGGCAGTCAGGCAGCAGCAGATGGCAGGTGGGAGCGTGCTCAGGGCTCTGGGGGGGGCAGTAATTTCGCCTCCTGGCCAGGAGCGTGGTCTCTCGTGTGTGAACGCGTGGACAGCCTGATAGGTAGTGAAATCCCACACGTCAGCAAAGGCCCTTAGCGCGTAAACCCGTCAACAGCATATGCGCGCCTATAGTCACCTGCACGTGCAGGAAATTGTTGCGTGACACGTCCCAGTGTCAAAGCGTGTGATTGGTGAAAATGGATGTACACGTAGAAGTGACAAAGCGTGTGATTGGTGAAAATGGATCTACACGCAGGAGTGACAAAGCGTGTGATTGGTGAACGTACAGGCCGCGTAAGTGACGCTGTACGTGTGGGCCTGTATATAAGGTACATGTAGAACACCATTTCCTTGTACGTGCTTTTCGTGGAGAGCGAGTGGGTGAAATCTGTACTTCTTGTCGTTTCACACGCGATTTACTTCACGGCGTTTCCAGTTCGTATTCCCTGTTACCTCTGGCAGCTTTTTCTCTTTTTTCTCTTTTACTGGTTTACCTGGGCCTGTTCCCTCAAACAGTGTCCCCTTCTACTGTTGTCCTGTCTTCTCAGACAGCGTACACATCTTCTTTTGGCGGGGGTTTAGCCAGCCAAACGCGCTCATTCTTCACGCTCTTTTACCTGGCAGACGGTGAGTCACGCACGTATCCAACTTCTGTGCTTGCCCCGTGTGTTGCCTACCCCTTCAGAGGTCATTCTAGGCTGCGTGTGACACGCATATGTTCATTCTTGTGTTACTGGGTGCCACAGCGTAGTGCAGGTTTTTCTTTCTGCACACGTGGTCTAGGAGGGGTTGCGTGCACGTCATCTCCCTTTTTTGGGCCTCCTGTGCGTTGCGTGACCCGTCATCTTTCCCCAGGGGTTACAATCAGCCGTGCTAGAGCACTAGGGTACAATTACCATCTGGTACCCAACCCCTTTGACCCCCAATTGCCCAGGACAATTGTCTACAGCCACTCCCATACGCACATTAATATCAGTGCCATGGCTGGGAGGCGAGGATTCCGTAAGGGTGGCAAAGGTGGAAGAGCCACAAGTGGTGGCCGTGGTGGATCCGGTAGGGGACGTGGTCGTAACTTGCAGGCTGAGCCTGTCCCCCCATGTGTGGAGGACCAGTCAAGGGCACCCATCATCCCCCCCCTCCCCTCCCTCCCCCCCTCCCGTTGAGGCTGAAGTGGCTGACACCATCCATGCTCAGCCCTTGTTGGACCAGCCCATTGTGGCACCAGACCTGGCTGACTCCATGGCTGACTTCCAGGTCAGCAGGGCTACGACACGTGCGCTGGTGCACGTTGATGCCATCATGCCACGTGGATCTGGGGCAGCAAGGTCATCTACTGCACCAAGGAGGCAGGGCGGAGTGGCTGCAGGGGCAGCTGCGGCTCCATCCACCCCAGCCCTCACACACCCAGCCAGGACAGTGTCGGTCCTAGTCCATGCTGCTGAGATTCCCCCTGACACCATCACACTCGAGCCAATGCCTGCACCAACTCCCATGCTGAGTGTGCAATCCCACACTCCTGATACAGAGTCCACCAGGGCTCCTGCCCCTAGTGTCCAGAGCGGCGCAGGACACTCAGGATCACCACCACCTTCCAAGCGGAAGAGGAAGAGTGCTCGTCCGGCACAGGCTGATGCCCCAGACACGGCTACACAGTCCGGCCCGTCCAGGAAGCCCAGCTTCACGGATGACGAACTGAATGCACTTGTCGAGTATGTGTCCGGACATGACAACGAGATGGTCATTGTTGCAGGATCCAAGACCACACCTGCACAACGCCAGGCACACTGGCAGACCGTTGCGGACATCGTAAGTGCCCTTGGAATCGTGAGGCGCACAGCCAATGATTGCTATAAGCGCTGGAATGACCTAAAGCGCAGGGCAAAGAGTAAGCTGGCCTCAAGTCATGCCGCAACTCTAGTGACTGGAGGTGGGTCTCCAGTAGTAGACATGGAACTCACTCCACATGAGTCAGTCGCTGGGACCTACGTCACGGAGGAACAGATCCAAGGCGTGGGAGATCTGGCTGATTACGAGGCATTGTCCGGTGAGTGCACATGCATGTGTGTGTCATACATGTGCATGATGTGTGTGTGAGGGCTTCTGTTTGGGTGCCAGGAGAGAGTGTGTGCGCCTCAGTCGTATGGGTCAGCCATGTGCTTCATGCAATACTTCCTGCGCAGCTGCATTTGGCCATAGCAGTATCCCTTCTGCCAACAGTAGACATCTAGCACAACTGCACGCCAGTTGCCCTTGAAGTGTCACCTTGACACAACAGATTTGCTTATTTTTCACTGTTCATTCAGTCAGTTTGTTTGCATTCCACCACTTTCACTAGGCATGTCGCTGTCCACTAGTCACATGTCTGACATGGGTATGGTAAAGGGGAGTGACGTTGTTACCTGGATATCATTTGTACACACATGTCCCTGTGCAATTTGACCATTACAGACTGGCAGCTCCAGGTGAAAAATCTGACCTGTTAGAATCAGAAAAGCTATTACATGCGGGAACTGGACTGAATGAATAGGTGCTGCCCTCCTCTCCATCTTCACTCAATAGCAATGGTACATGCCATCTGTGTGATGGCATGTGTGTTTCACCTGCCAATCACAGGCCAATGTGTGATGCCACTGCCAGGCAGCATGCAGAAAATTTGTTCATCTTCCATCTTGGTGTCATCAGTGTGTGCCGTTTGCCTGCACTTCATACGCAGTGAGGGTGCATGCATGGGAGGGTTCTAGTCATGTGGGACATGTCAATCAAGTACTGGTTCTCTTGCTTCTCAGCCCTCAATGTGTGCCATGGTGCTAATGCCTGTTTCCATTACTTTGTTTTCATGTCTTTGCAGGGGAAGACGCACCTGATACTGCTGGGGTTGTGGAGATGGTGCAGACCCAGGAGGTGTCCCAGGGCCGACCAACCACCAGTGAGGGACGTGGTGTGGTGGTGGGGGAGAACCCACAAGTGCTGCAGGTCGTGCTCTCAAGGGGTGTCTCTGGCTGCACCTCCCCCGAGCTGTACTCAGGTGTTGATTCGGATGAGACCTACGTGCCGTCGCTGGTGAGTGTTCCAGGGAGGGATTCTGTTCTGTCTCACCCACCTGCACCAGGGTCAGTACCCTCCATGGGGATGTCAGTGTTGGCAGCTACGCCTTTGGTGGTTACGGATGCAGGGTCACACTCCGCGACATCTGATCCTGTTCCTGGGCCAGCAGATCAGAGGGGGAATGCAGTCCTGCAGCCTCAGGCAGTGCCGGCACAGCAAGGCGCAGTTCACCTTGCCCCAGACAGGTGTGGTGCCCGCCGACGTGGTGGCCGTACGCCACCTGGCAATACCGCATGGGAGCAATCCATTTACGGTATGGCTACCCAACAGGCTGCATCATCCGAGATGATGGCTCAGGCCATGGATAGGGTGGCCACTTCCATTGTCCCCCCAGAAAGGCTGATGGAGCGACTAGAGCAGGCAACTGACTCCATCTGCCAGTCACACAGGGAGGACATGTTGGGGTCCAACAGGGACAGGCGGGCGGCACTGGCGACTCTGCAGGAGGCCATCTCCATTGAGTCCCAGGGCCACAGGGAAGCCCTGAGGCAGGAGCTCCTACACCTCAGGACGACTCTTGTTGAGCTTGAGGCTTCAACACACCAAAGGACAGAACAGCAGCTGGAGCGTCTCACCCGTACGCTCTCAGCTGAGATGCAGGCAACGAGGGCGGAGGTCCGGGCATCCCGTGAGTTGTTGCATGGGGACCTCCGCACACTCATCCTCCAGAACCAGACCTACCACACCCGCATGCTTGCAGCCATGGAGGAGCAGACTAGGGCCTTGCGTGGGCTGCCTCCCATAGTGCAACCACCTCCGGATGCAGGTGCACAGGGTGATAATAGCGACAGCAGTGACACTCCCACAATAGGGTAGCCGTGTGGGCCATGAGCCCATGGAGGTGTTTTATTTTCCCAGGATCCACGCAGGTGGGTTCTGGTGTGCATCCTGTCCTCGGACCTCCTGGGTGGCCTCCCCAACCCCCCCGGGCCCATCAATGGCCATTTTTGATTTTTTCTTATTTTTATTTTTATTTTGATTTCTTTTATTCCCAATTTTTTTGGGAGGATCTGTTGGCTCCGATCTGTTGGCTCCGATCTGTTGGCTCCGATCTGTTGGCTCCGATCTGTTGGCTCCGATCTGTTGGCTCCGATCTGTTGGCTCCGATCTGTTGGCTCCGATCTGTTGGCTCCGATCTGTTGGCTTCCGTGGTTCCTGTGGGCATACGCTGCATTGTGGCTGGGCACATGCAGGCTTGTAATGTATTTGGTTCAGATGCTTGGGTTTGAGTCACACACACCCCTCCTGCTTCCCGTTTCCATGGGCTTGCAAAGGGTGTGCCCAAGTGACAGTGAATTACACAGTGACGTTGGACTCCCATGACCTGTGTGGCCAGTCTGTAGTCAATACTGTGTATACATTCCTAGTGCATATTGCTGTTGTGTTGTACACTGCATGTTGCATTGATGTGTAACTCTTCTTCTGTGTCTACCTCCCAATTTGCAGGTCCCTTCCTCAAGTCCACACAAGGACCTCTAGTCTGGCGATGGGGACCATGTTGGCAGCAGTGCACCTACAACTCTACATGGCGCCAACACTGCACAGTTGGTAGTGGTGGGAGTGCAGGCATTTCCAGGTGGTGAGACTACTAATATGTTACATTTTTGATGTCATGTTAATGGTACTACGTGCTCAAGTATGTTGTTGGTCCGGCATTGCTGTGAGCATTTCAGGTGTTGCAGGTTTCTAATAGTGCCACTGTACATAGTGAGAGTGATGTCATGTTGTGGGGATTACTTTGTTTACCTGCAATTAGCATGACATGGCACGGTGTGTCGTGTGGCAGTGCTGGGGTTGGGTTGGCTGACATGGCACTGTCCTCTTGTTGCATTTTGCAAGTGGGTATTCATTTTAGCTGCTTCAATGTGTAACTTCACAAAACTGCATTGGTGGTGTCTGTGTGGGTAGGGATGCACACATTGTGACACTTCCAGGTGAACAATCTCAGGCTGACATGGAATTCCCGGTTCATTCTCCACACATTCAGGATCAGTGTCAGGTTGAGTCATCATTGATTGTCAGATGGAATGTGCCAGGGCAGTGTGCACTCCACAGGGGTGTGATTTCTATGTGAAGTAATTAGCCACTAGCTGTGTACGGGCTGCCTCCCCCCGTGCCCTTTCCCCTCCCATGCGCAGCGGCTGTGCATGTGGTTGGGGATGTGGGGCCACCACCATGTCCACGGCCAGGCCCCGGCGTGTTGCAGCGTTGTGCAGGACACATGCTGCCACTATGATCCTGCACACTACTGGGGGAGCGTATAACAGCTGCCCGCCAGAACGGTCAAGGGAGCGAAAGCGTGACTTCAGCACTCCGAATGTGCGCTCCACTATGCCCCTGGTTGTAATGTGGGCTGTGTTAAATCTTACCTGGGGTGGCGTGGTGGGGTTCCGAATTGGCGTCATCATGTGGGGGCTGAGAGGGTAGGCACTGTCCCCTGTGGAGGTGGGGATTGGTATCATTGGTGAGGTTGTGACCTTGCTCAGTATCCAACATGCATGCATGTGCAGTGGCATACATACTCACCAAGCAGCCATGTATCGCCATGCCGCCCAGCTTCTAGGTCCCGGCTTAGGGTGGACATTCGGTAAATGAAGCTGTCGTGGGTGGAGCCGGGATAGTTGGCATATACTGAGGTGATGATTCCCTTGGCATTACATGCTACCTGCACGTTGATGGAATGCCAGTGCTTGCGGTTCCTATAGATGTGCTCAGATGCCCTGGGGGGACGTAGAGCCACATGGGTGCAGTCGATGGCACCTAGCACTTTGGGGAATCGTGCCACTGCGTAAAAATCCAGGGCGGCAGCATGCCTTTCTGCAGGTGTTCTGGGCAGGTATATGTGCCTGCGGACTGATGGGCGTGCAGTCATGATGTTCAAGACCTGGTGTAGGCAGCGTGACTGGGTGGCCTGTGACACCCCACCCACTATGGCACTTGTCCGCTGAAATGATCCAGTGGCTAAGAAGTGCAGTACATTGAGGACCTTCTCCAGGGGGCTGAGTGCTTGGGAGCACAGGGTGGGTGATGTGAGGTCATCCTCCCACTCAGTCACCAGGTCCAGTATGATGTGTGGTGGAAACCTGTACCTCCCATACACCTGGTCATCAGGCATCCCGAAAAGGCTGGTTCTGGGTGTGAATATTCTGGCCCTGACTATCCTCCTCCTCCTCCTTTGGTAGCCCACTGCCACTGCTGCTAGGAACGGTATGTTCATCCTGGCGTCTGAGCTTGTTATTGTTAAAGTCCGCAATTTATGCTTAGCGCGTGTTCTAGGCGAGCGTGTGACCCGCGCAGCCCTGGAATCCTGTTGCCAGTCCAATAGCGTGTGGAAATTCACACGCACCACGGGATACAGCGTGTGACCCGTGCAGCCCTGGAATCCTGTTGCCAGTCCAATAGCGTGTGGAAATTCACACGCACCACGGGATACAGCGTGTGACCCGCGCAGCCCTGGAATCCAGTTCCCAGTCCAATAGCGTGTGGAAATTCACACGCACCACGGGATACAGCGTGTGACCCGCGCAGCCCTGGAATCCAGTTCCCAGTCCAATAGCGTGTGGAAATTCACACGCACCACGGGATACAGCGTGTGACCCGCGCAGCCCTGGAATCCAGTTCCCAGTCCAATAGCGTGTGGAAATTCACACGCACCACGGGATACAGCGTGTGACCCGCGCAGCCCTGGAATCCTGTTCCCAGTCCAATAGCGTGTGGAAATTCACACGCACCACGGGATACAGGTTCGCTGACGTACTTGCGTGTGTAAGTGGCCGCGCACCCATTAAATACACGTACATAGGCCAATCGCGTGTACGCGCACTTTTGTCCAATTACACGCGATGACACTCTGACGTGCAGTATCTCCACGTGTGCCCCGTCATCACGTCCTGAGTGGGGAACACCCGTGCGGGTCACGTCACAGACGCGCTTACGCGCTGAGGGACTCTGGTCCAATAGAATCGCGTATGCGTGCTGACGCGCTTACGCGCTAAGGGCCTTTCCTCGGATTTCACGCTGATGTGCAGGATTTTCACGTGCCAAATCACTCCGTATCAAGCTGGCCACGCGAAAACACACGGAAGCCCACGCTCCTGCCCAGAAGGCCGAGTTACTGCCCCCCAGTGCCCCGAGCAGCCTCCCACGTGCCATCTGCTGCTGCCTGCCTGCCTGCTGCCACCGTGCCCTGCCATTTGGTGCCTGCACATCAGCCATCTGCAGGGGTCCAGTTGCTGTGTCCACCCATGCTGGAACTGAAGACTCCCGACTGGTATTACATCGCTCCACAGCCCAGCCCCAGGACCCAGTTGCCCACCCACACCTGCCTCTGGGGTTGCCATGTCGGGCACTTCCACATCTGGCACCAGTGGCAACCCCAGGCCAGAGGGGCAGAGGGGCACCAGCTTCACTGTCACCGAAGTTGGTGTCCTGGTGGAGCATGTCCTGGGGCAGTATGATGCCCTCTTTGGATCGTCCCGCGCCAGCAAGGAAGGACGGCAGAGGATCTGGGCCGACTGTGTGGTTGCCATCAACGCGGAGGGGGTGGCAACCCGCGACGTCCTGAAGATCAAGAAGCGCTGGGAGGACTTGAGGTCCAGGACCCTTGTGAAGGCCCGGCGCCTCGTGGAGGGGGGCCGGGGCCGCATGAGTACCATCCAGATGAGGGTCCTGGAACGCGTACGCCCAGCGCTCCACGCCCAGATCCTTGAGAGGGAGGCCCGTCTGGAGTTGAGCGGTAAGTGTCCATGCATTACTGTGTGAGACAGGGCATGTTGCGGTGTGCTGGTTCTATGATACTTGCCTGTATGTGTGCCATAGCCCATGTATGCATGTATGTGTGCAGGAACATCATGGTAATGCATGTGCGACCAGTGATGTGTGATGCACATGGTTGTTGCATGTGTTGAAATGCCGCATGGGGAGCCCTAATCAGATTATGAACATGAGAGCATGCCAGTCTCTGTACCTGAACATGGGTGGGGGTGAGGGATGGGTGCTGATGCCAGGTACATATATGGTAGCCATGTATGTGTGCCTGACCTGCGTGTCTGTGACTTGTGCATGCCATGGATGCATGACACATGTGTGTGACAATGCAGAGATTCAGTAAAGCAGCAAAATTACCCTTGTATCCGCTGTGTTTGGTGTGTTTGGGGCCAGATGGATGTGACTGAGGTGATGTGTGTGCATGTGATGGGCATGAGCCATGATGCATGTGAGTTACATATCATTGAATGTTTCAAGAGTCCATTGGACATGCATGGAAATGTCCATGGCATGCACCATGCCTGTTACTGTGTGTGTTTTGCCTGGACTGGCCCATGTGTTGTGGAGGGACATGATGGAAGTGTACTTTGACAGTGGTGCTCATCTGCTATTGCTTCCTGTCTAGGGGACCATTGTACAGTGCCCTGATGCTTGTGTTCTTTGTCTCCCTCTACGCAGCGGCTAGTGAAGAAGAGGGCGGAGACGGCGCTGTGGAGCAAGGCGGCGGGGATGCCCCCACGGCTGCAGCGGAAGGGGTGGGTGAGCCCCCACAGGGGCCTGCTACGGTGGGAGACGGTGAGGAGCCATCCAGGTTGGTGGTTTGCACAGAGGAGGAGGAGGCCGCCACTGGGGCACACATGGGGCCTGGTGGGGGCATCCCTGCTGGTGCAAGTGGTGCAGTCCAGGGCCAGGGGCAGGAGGCAGCACAGGTCACCGTGGAGGGGCCTGTGCATGTCGCTGTCCCTGACCCTGTGAGTGCACCACCATGCACCAGCAGGGATGCCCCGTCCCAGGCCTGTCCGCAGGTAGAGGGGATGTCCATGTCACCTGACTCCCCTCCACCTGCGGACGTGGGAACCCCTGGCCGTGCGGAGAAGGTCCTGATTGGGGTCGCGTTGCGCACGGCTGCGATTCGTGATGCCGTGCGTGCTTCCCGGGAGGAGCACGCACGTCATCACGAAGTGCACCGTGCCGACGTGGCCCAATTGGGATCGGCCATGTTCGGGGGTTTCCTGCATGTGTTGGCCAATGTGGCGGCCCTCTCCTCCTCTGTGCAGGCTATCCACCAGTCGTTCTCCTTGCCGTCTTCCAGCCCAGATGCCACCAGGGCCCCCTGTGGACCTGCCCCGACCAATGCAGCCAGCTCGGTGGGGATCCCATCCCTGCCACAGTCGGGAGTCAGAGATCCAGCAGGGGTGGACACCAGAGCAACTGGACCCCAGCAGATGGAGGATGTGACGGCATCATCGGGCAGGGCACGTGCACGACGGCGTCGGTGGTTTCCATCAGCCTGGATGCCGTCGTGCTGGCACAGGCAGTTGCGTCGGAGGCAGCAGCAGGCTCAACGTGGGAGGCATCATGGCTCGGGGCCATCAACATCAGGGGTGCAGGCATCGGCCGGAGGGCAGGAGAACCCTGGAATGGGAGTGGCTTCCGTGTGGGAGAGGTTGTGCCAGCGGATAGGTGCGGAGCGGCAGCGGGCAGAGGAGGAACGGCTCACGATGGTCAGGGCGGAGGACTCCATGCGGAGGGCGCTGAGGCGGGCTGAGTGCCTCGAGGGACTTCGCAGGGAGTTTGAGCTTGACACTGAGTTATCCCTGCGGGACCTCGGGGCCAGGGAACATGCCCGCCTCCAAGCCATTGAGCAGGAGTTCGAGGATGCCCTGGCCCATGACAACAACCAGTGAGCCGTCCGAATAGCCCGCTGCCCTTGTATATAGTTGTATAGTTAGGGTTAGGTTTCCTTTGTTTTTTTGAATTTTTTTTGGGTTGCGATTGGACAATGCACCACTTTTTTGTATATAGTTCCCTTTTTAGTTAGTAGTCAGTTAGGTTTAATTTGGTAGGGCTCATGGACCCAGGATTATCTTCTTGATTGGCTTATTTTATTTTTTCATAATTTTTTCATGGACATTCATCTTGTTTTGTTTGATTTGCTTTGTGTTTTTTCTTATTTGCTGTTCAATACATATTATTTTTTTAATCTTCAATGTGTCGTATCATCTCATTGCTTTCAGGCATGTCATGTTGGGTGTTTTGTCATTCACTTGCAGCCATTGTGTGTGACAGACATGTGTTAAATTGCATTATTTACATTGGGGGTGTAACATGTAATTGCCTTTGATATGTGGGTGGGTGTGATAGTTGGTTGGGCCTTTTGGCAGGGGAGGATGGGCATTACGGACATGATTGGGGAATGTTGGGACCCAGGTGCAGGGGGGCATGGATTGGACATGGGTGGGGGCCTGCTGGCAGGTGCCCCACAGTGCTGGGGGGTGGGGGTGGTGAGAGACATGAGTTGGACATGGGTGGGGGCCTGCTGGCAGGTGCCCCACAGTGCTGGGGGGTGGGGGTGGTGGGAGACATGAGTGGGGCCCTGGTGGAGGGTGACCCTGGTGGCTGGGGTTTGGGGGTGGTGGGAGACATGAGTTGGACATGGGTGGGGGCCTGCTGGCAGGTGCCCCACAGTGCTGGGGGGTGGGGGTGGTGGGAGACATGAGTGGGGCCCTGGTGGAGGGTGACCCTGGTGGCTGGGGTTTGGGGGTGGTGGGAGACATGAGTTGGACATGGGTGGGGGCCTGCTGGCAGGTGCCCCACAGTGCTGGGGGGTGGGGGTGGTGGGAGACATGAGTGGGGCCCTGGTGGAGGGTGACCCTGGTGGCTGGGGTTTGGGGGTGGTGGGAGACATGAGTTGGACATGGGTGGGGGCCTGCTGGCAGGTGCCCCACAGTGCTGGGGGGTGGGGGTGGTGGGAGACATGAGTGGGGCCCTGGTGGAGGGTGACCCTGGTGGCTGGGGTTTGGGGGTGGTGGGAGACATGAGTTGGACATGGGTGGGGGCCTGCTGGCAGGTGCCCCACAGTGCTGGGGGGTGGGGGTGGTGGGAGACATGAGTGGGGCCCTGGTGGAGGGTGACCCTGGTGGCTGGGGTTTGGGGGTGGTGGGTGACATGAGTTGGACATGGGTGGGGGCCTGCTGGCAGGTGCCCCACAGTGCTGGGGGGTGGGGGTGGTGGGAGACATGAGTGGGGCCCTGGTGGAGGGTGACCCTGGTGGCTGGGGTTTGGGGGTGGTGGGAGACATGAGTTGGACATGGGTGGGGGCCTGCTGGCAGGTGCCCCACAGTGCTGGGGGGTGGGGGTGCAAGGGGACATGTGTTGGTGTTCATTAGTTCAAGGAGACATGTGCCTTTGCTGGGGGGCATGCCCATGTTGGGTGGGCTGCCTGCGGGACATGACCAGGGATGCAGGGTAGTCCCCTGTGGTGTGGGCTGCCTGCAGGGGCCGTGGAGGGTGTACAGGGTACACCTGGGAGGAGCCACACTGTCAAATCACATGTGGAACTTCCCGCGCACCTCTGAAATACACGCGCCCAGGCTATTCGCGTGTGGAACTTCCCGCGCACCCCTGAAATTCACGCGCCCAGGCTATTCGCGTGTGGGACTTCCCGCGCACCCCTGAAATACACACGCCCAGGCTATTCGCGTGTGGAACTTCCCGCGCACCTCTGAAATACACGCGCCCAGGCTATTCGCGTGTGGAACTTCCCGCGCACCCCTGAAATTCACGCGCCCAGGCTATTCGCGTGTGGGACTTCCCGCGCACCCCTGAAATACACGCGCCCAGGCTATTCGCGTGTGGAACTTCCCGCGCACCCCTGAAATTCACGCGCCCAGGCTATTCGCGTGTGGGACTTCCCGCGCACCCCTGAAATACACGCGCCCAGGCTATTCGCGTGTGGAACTTCCCGCGCACCCCTGAAATACACGCGCCCAGGCTATTCGCGTGTGGAACTTCCCGCGCACCCCTGAAATACACGCGGCCAGGCTATTCGCGTGTGGAACTTCCCGCGCACCCCTGAAATACACGCGGCCAGGCTATTCGCGTGTGGAACTTCCCGCGCACCCCTGAAATACACGCGGCCAGGCTATTCGCATGTGGAACTTCCCGCGCACCCCTGAAATACACGTAGCCCGCTCCCCCAGGACCCATCGCGTGTGGAACTTCCCGCACACCCCTGAAATACACGCGCCCAGGCTATTCGCGTGTGAAACTTCACGCGAACCCCTGAAATATACGTAGCACGCTCCCCCAGGCCCGATCGCGTGTGGAACTTCACGCGAACCCCTGTAATACACGAAGCCCGCTCCCCCAGGCCCGATCGCGTGAGGAACTTCACGCGAACCCCTGTAATACACGTAGCCCGCTCCCCCAGGCCCGATCGCGTGAGGAACTTCACGCGAACCCCTGTTATACACGTAGCCCGCTCCCCCAGGCCCGATCGCGTGAGGAACTTCCCGCGCACCCCTCAAATTCACGCGCCCAGGCTATTCGCGTGTGAAACTTCACGCGAACCCCTGAAATATACGTAGCACGCTCCCCCAGGCCCGATCGCGTGTGGAACTTCACGCGAACCCCTGTAATACACGAAGCCCGCTCCCCCAGGACCCATCGCGTGAGGAACTTCACGCGAACCCCTGTAATACACGTAGCCCGCTCCCCCAGGCCCGATCGCGTGAGGAACTTCACGCGAACCCCTGTTATACACGTAGCCCGCTCCCCCAGGCCCGATCGCGTGAGGAACTTCCCGCGCACCCCTCAAATTCACGCGCCCAGGCTATTCGCGTGTGAAACTTCACGCGAACCCCTGAAATATACGTAGCACGCTCCCCCAGGCCCGATCGCGTGTGGAACTTCACGCGAACCCCTGTAATACACGAAGCCCGCTCCCCCAGGACCCATCGCGTGAGGAACTTCACGCGAACCCCTGTAATACACGTAGCCCGCTCCCCCAGGCCCGATCGCGTGAGGAACTTCACGCGAACCCCTGTAATGCACGTAGCCCGCTCCCCCAGGCCCGATCGCGTGAGGAACTTCCCGCGCACCCCTCAAATTCACGCGCCCAGGCTATTCGCGTGTGAAACTTCACGCGAACCCCTGAAATATACGTAGCACGCTCCCCCAGGCCCGATCGCGTGTGGAACTTCACGCGAACCCCTGTAATACACGAAGCCCGCTCCCCCAGGCCCGATCGCGTGAGGAACTTCACGCGAACCCCTGTAATACACGTAGCCCGCTCCCCCAGGCCCGATCGCGTGAGGAACTTCACGCGAACCCCTGTTATACACGTAGCCCGCTCCCCCAGGCCCGATCGCGTGAGGAACTTCACGCGAACCCCTGTAATACACGAAGCCCGCTCCCCCAGGCCCGATCGCGTGTGGAACTTCACGCGAACCCCTGTAATACACGTAGCCCGCTCCCCCAGGCCCGATCGCGTGAATAACTTCACGCGAACCCCTGTGATGCACGTACCCTGCAAATCGCGTGTGACACTTCCCGCGCACCCCGGTATACATGCACACGTATTTTTTGTCAGCGGGTGTCCGTGTTTGTGGGTACCCCTTTGCACGTCATTTTTCCTGGAGGGCCACAGTATGGGACATTCATCATGGCAGTATATAGGTGCTATTTGTTGGCGCACCTTTTGGCGCACATTTCTTACAGCCGCAGAGACGCTACCGCCTCCTTTCTTGTGGCGGTCGTGTTTGTGCCTGTGCGCTGGTTTGAGCGTGCGCTTTTTTCCCCTATTCTATTCCATGAATACGTGTTGTAGGCGAGCGTGTGGGCGTTCCGCGCACTTGTGCCCTGTACTTCCCCCGTGACGCCCACGTTTTGGCAAGTTGTTCCCCATTCCGAGTGTTACGCCCGTGTTCCGCCTACTTTTATTGCGTGCGCCGCGCTATGTGCGATTTTCGCTGTGGCCTGTGCGATTTTCGCTGTGACCTGGCACACGCTGTTAGATGGCCTGTGCGCTAACGTGCGCCGCGCACTTTTTATCGCACATCCGCTGGTTTTCTCGCGCACGGACTTCCATGAATCGACGTGCGCTGCTTTTCGTGCGATTTTCGCACGTTCACTGCGATTTTCGCTATTCCACTGCGATTCGCACGTTTATGCCCACTTGCGCCGCGCTAATTATTCCATGAATCGGCCTGATAGTTTCCAGAGTGGTACTCCTGTCTGGGTAGTATGTGTCTAGTAAATTGTTTTTCAAAATGTCTTGGCTGTTGAGATCATTTTTGACTATTGTTTCTATCTCCTCATATGATTTGAGAACTCTTTTTCTAGATTTAGCAGGACCAAGACTTAGCCATACTATTTTTTCAGATTTTCCATACAAAGCAGTACCGGTTAAACGGTCTGCAGCGTTATAGCAGCCACATTCTCTATGAGAGAGCATTTTTATGCCTAAGCTGTCCAATTTCTGTGACAGTGTTTTGTCAGATGATATGCCATCCCAGAGGTCTTGAAGCTCTGTTTTTTTTCTGCTTTGGTTAAGTAGGCTGTAACATATCATGCAACTGCAGTGGAATCTTCTGCAATGTACTGGACATCTATGTTTGCATTCCATAAGAGGGCAATGATTGCATTGTAAGAAGAATTATAGACACCATAAGCACACCCTCAGTCAAATATGTATTAGGAATAATAGATGTGGAGAAGAAACTAGATGTAACTGAAGATGTACTTTAAGGTGCAGGGGAGAAGGATGCAACCTTGACACCTAGGTTGCGTGATATGGAGGCAATACAAATAAGTTCCCTAGTCGGGAACTCACGTCCCATGCACACTATCTTTTGTCTGGAAAGCCAGACCAATAATTAGTAATGTTCAAAACATGCCTTAAATGTAATTATCTATATTTTGAGAAACAGAATATTCTTGAAAAAAAATTCTCAATCAAACAATTTTAGGTCACAAGAAACCATCTTCTTTTTATTCATGATGTCGAAGTCAGGAGGGGCCCAACGCGTTTCGAGTGTAGCACACTCTTCATCAGGGGCAATAAGTGATTTCTAGAGAGAAATTACAATTGTACTTACATTAATAATATGACATAGTTTTTTTAAACAATTTTGACAATATATACTCAATACATTAGTATCATAAATTTGTCTTTACATCATCTTTGTATTCGTAGTGATCACTGTATTCATCTCTAAACATTCGTCATAACTATTTAAATACTCTGGTGATAGAAATATGGATGTTATTAATTATGAAAAGATCCTATTTATCATACTATTGGAAAAAATTATAATAATTGGTGAATAAGTGCTCCTAAATGTGACGGTAAAGTGGCTAAAGGAAAGAGATATTAATATGTAGATGACTAAACTAAAAAGGAAGGCACATCAAAGATTCTAACCTTGTGTTTTTAATCTTTATCAAGCGCTGTCAACAGGCCGATTTCCGGGTGGGTCAGTGTTCAGGATTGGGATTTCCAACTTAAAACGCTAGATACGGTAAGAGGCTATCCAAGCTTCCACTTCTCAAACTGGTATCTGTTGAAAGGGGCCAAAATATGACCAGGTTATTGATCAAAGTCAGGGATGGATAATCTCTATATAGTGCATAAAAAAGGGGGGCTTACATGGAAATACAGATATTCACTCCTTAAGTGGGGGCAGCAGTTGGTACCGGCTTACAACGCAAATGGGTCCGGTTTACGGTCTCTATGAGCGCAGCCCAGGTCTAAGGAATATATAAAAAATATACAAAAAATAGGGCTGTGGTTAGACTATTGAGAATGACTCGTATATTTAGTCCACCAAAGTGTGGATCTAACACTGTCTGAGGGCAACAATCTTACCTTTAATCCGAAGTAATGTCCCTAGAAGTCAGGATCCCTCAGGATGGCTAGACTCCATTTTGTGTGTTGTTACGTGATTTATGTGTTGTTAGGCCATGCCATCATCACGCGCGTGCGCGTCTGACGTAAATGCTCGACAGCACATTCTGTTTAGGATGCATATTATGAACTGTGCCTGTATTCATTGCTCAATGGACGGAGATGAGCTCAATCAACCCGCAATAAAGATAAAAAATTCGAGCCCTGACTAAATAGTTCCGGGCGTGCTGGATGTTTACATCGTGACGTAATCATGTGCATAACGTGCATTACATCATATGTAAACAATGTCTGTCCTGGTTAAATCCCGGGCATGTTTAAGTAGCTAAAATTATGGAGAAACCAAGACACTTCTAGGTATTCTATCCATATGAAGATATTTCAACCGTTTTATCCTGTATTATTCAATTATTCATGTCCATATTATTGGATAGGAGGTCATGTTGACAATTAGATGTCCGCTGCCCTTCATTAGGTGCACATTATTAACATCTGTTGTTAAAAGAAATTACACATGTCTGAGCAGAAAAGTTGCGAAATGGTAATACAAGTTCTCCTGTCCTGCAAATAAGGTTCCCATTCTTTTCACTTGTATGAGCAGAAGTGTTCCACATGGTAATAAAGGTTATACTGTCCTGTAAACCAGGTTCACATTCTTATAGCTTGCTTTGGTTTGCAGTCTGATACCAAATCTATTTATCAAAAGCTAAAGTTGTGGAGAATGTAGGTATGTGTTTCAAATGAATGGTCCTAGATAATATTCTTCATTGAGACCCAGGAGGACATGGCATCAAGTTTGTGTATCCACAAGAGCTCTCTCTGTGCTAGTAATTTTGGTAGATCTCCTCCCCTTGGGAATTTTTGGTAATCCATAAAAAACTGGAATTATTGGAGATACATAGACGACATTTTTGGAGTCTGGAATGGTTCTGAACAGGAATTGATGGAATTCTGGCAATACATCAATCTCTGTAATCCAAGGATCAAATTCACCATTGAAATTGGTAAACCACAAGTAAACTTTTTAGATGTCACAGTTGAATGGAAGAATACAGAGTTAATTACATCCATCTTCAGAAAACCTACTGATGTCAATAACTCTTTGCATTATAACAGCTTTCACCCAAGACACTTGAAAGAGAATCTCCCATATAGTCAGCTTCTACGAGCCAAACGAATCACTTTGAACACAGAAAGACTACAGAGGGAATTTGAAACCATGAGAGCTAGATTCCAAGAACGAGGTTTCCCAGATGAAATTATAACCCAAGCCATTCAGAGGACTGAAACCAATTCCCGCGAGACACTGCTGACCAAACAACTCACCCCGGAGAAATCCAACCTCATCTATACATTGAAGTACTCGGGACAAAGCTTTCAAATCAAGAAAATCATTAACAAAAACTGGGACTTGATTAAATCAGACCCCAACCTCAGTCGTCTTTTTCCATCACCTCCTATGATGGCGTACAAAAGAGGTAGAAATGTGCGTGATACCTTGATCAAAGCAGAGAAACCGAAAAAATCCACTCAAAGACTTTTTACCAAACAAAAACAAGGGACCTTTCCCTGTTTAACTTGCCAACACTGCTCTAATATCATAAAAGGAGACCACATTAGGCATCCTAACAATGGGAAAAAGATTCCATTAAGACATTATGCAACATGTGATTCCAAAAATGTCATCTACACGATAAGATGTCCTTGTGGTAAATACTACGTGGGTAAGACCAGTCGTCGTGCGAAAGAAAGATGGACTGAACATAAATCCCAAATCAGGACCAAAAACTTGAAATCACTGGTATTCCGACATTTCAGAGATAATAACCACAACATTTCTCAAATGAGATTTGCCATTTTGGAAGTTGTGCACCCCCCCTCAAGCACGTCCGGAACTATTTAGTCAGGGCTCGAATTTTTTATCTTTATTGCGGGTTGATTGCGCTCATCTCCGTCCATTGAGCAATGAATACAGGCACAGTTCATAATATGCATCCTAAACAGAATGTGCTGTCAAGCATTTACGTCAGACGCACACGCGCGTGATGACGGCATGGCCTAACAACACATAAATCACGTAACAACACACAAAATGGAGTCTAGCCATCCTGACTTCTAGGGACATTACTTCGGATTAAAGGTAAGATCGTTGCCCTCAGACAGTGTTAGATCCACACTTTGGTGGACTAAATATACGAGTCATTCTCAATAGTCTAACCACAGCCCTATTTTTTGTATATTTTTTATATATTCCTTAGACCTGGGCTGCGCTCATAGAGACCGTAAACCGGACCCATTTGCGTTGTAATCCGGTACCAACCGCTGCCCCCACTTAAGGAGTGAATATCTGTATTTCCATGTAAGCCCCCCCTTTTTTTATGCACTATATAGAGATTATCCATCCCTGACTTTGATCCATAACCTGGTCATATTTTGGCCCCTTTCAACAGATACTAGTTTGAGAAGTGGAAGCCTGGAATCTGAATCTGCACCGAATCTGCAACTGGGCCACTCTCACCGACCTCGTCCTGGTGCCAGCCACTCTCCTCTTGCACTGCCTCCCTGGCAATCCCTGCACTGAGGGACTGTCTCTGTATCCCTACAGCCCCCCCTTTCCCAGCACTTGTCTGCACCTACCTTGCACTTGCCACCAGCTGGCCCTATTTATTTACTTATTCTACTTACTTGTACTGCACTTCCCCCCTCCCCTTCCCCTTGCACTTTTCCCTTCCCCCTACCCCTGCACTTGCCCGGTCTGAATGACACCTGGCCTAGTAGGATCATTGTCTGTCTTCCCCTTGTTCCCCCCTCTCTGCCTCGTCGCGACTTGAAACACTTGTGTATAGGCGCATTACAAATGTCATATCATATCATATCATATCTGGATAGCTTCTTACCGTATCTAGCGTTTTAAGTTGGAAATCCCAATACTGAAGACTGACCCACCTGGGAATCGGCCTGTTGACAGCGCTTGATAAAGATTAAAAACAGAAGGTTAGAATCTTTGATGTGCCTTCCTTTTTAGTTTAGTCATCTCCATATTAATATCTCTTTCCTTTAGCCACTTTACCATCACATTTAGGAGCACTTATTCACCAATTATTATTATTTTTTCCAATAGTATGATAAATATGATATTTTCCTAATTTATAACATCCATATTTCTATCACCAGAGTATTTAAATGGTTATGACGAATGTTTAGAGATGAATACAGTGATCACTACGAATACAAAGATGATGTAAAGACACATTTATGATACTAATGTATTGAGTATATATTGTCAAAATTGTTTAAAAAAACTATGTCATATTATTAATGTAAGTACAATTGTAATTTCTCTCTAGAAATCACTTATTGCCCCTGATGAAGAGTGTGCTACACTCGAAATGCGTTGGGCCCCTCCTGACTTCGACATCATGAATAAAAAGAAGATGGTTTCTTGTGACCTAAAATTGTTTGATTGAGAAATTTTCTTTCAAGAATATTCTGCTTCTGAAAATATAGATAATTACATTTAAGGCATGTTTTGAACATTACTAATTATTGGTCTGGTTTTCCAGACAAAAGATAGTGTGCAGGGGACATGATTTCCCGACTAGGGAACTTATTTGTAATGATTGCATTGTAATCATTGATATATTTTACTTCTTCTGTTCTTTTTATGTAATATGTGTTCTTAGGTGATTTACCTTTGACACTATGTCTAACTGAAGACATGAAGTTGTTTACTTGACCTGTTGCTGTAACTGGTCTAGGGAAACCAAAACGGCATTTGATAAAGTATTTCCCTTTGTTTTGATATTTACAACAACAATATTTCCCACATTTTGTCTTTGAAATTGCAAAATGTGTGCATGAAGGTCACTATTTGTTGTTTGTGAAGGAATTTCACAAGTGAAATATGTTTCGATAAACTGTAAAACAGTGGCATCACTGTCTTGACCATATTTCGGAGCATCTTTAATCCACAAAAGCATATGGATGTGTGTTGATCCTCTGGCTTGGTATTCTTTTCTCCAAAATAAGTGTTTCACTTCTCCGAGGGGAGGAACAGTTTTGTTACAAATAAAGTAAGCATAGCAATGAAGCGATGATGGAAATATCTTGAAACATTAAGAGGAACTAGAGAGCAGAGTTCTCCAGGTGTTAGTATATCTATGTTTGCTTTATTTGTGTTGCTATGTATAGGAAATCATGTAAA
Organism: Ambystoma mexicanum; assembly: GCF_040938575.1. Lineage (NCBI taxonomy): Eukaryota > Metazoa > Chordata > Amphibia > Caudata > Ambystomatidae > Ambystoma > Ambystoma mexicanum. The sequence goes on from NC_090922.1 coordinate 873,116,728, forward strand.
TCTTCCCATATATTTTGCACAACTTAATGTAACAAACCAAGTGGGTGGGCCAAGGTTTCTTATCATACAACATACATCTCTGTGAAGTTGGAACCAGTATTATTTTGTACCACACATGTTTGCTAACAGATTTGTATTGCTTGATTGTAAAATCTCATCTTTTTCTTTTGTAGTAATTATGTAGCTGATTTCAATGTGCATGCAACTCCATAGCATAGAGTTGCTAATTCACTTTCAAAGAGTAGCTGGAATATGTATTCCACATTTTTTCTAAATCGGGGAACTTCAGAATACATTCGTAAAGAGCGGTATTCTGATGCTGTTGTCTGAGTGGGTCTATCATCGTACCTTCCTCCTTTCCCAGTAGGAAAGAGTAGAGGAAAAGCACGTGCTTCTATACTTTTTTCCCATATGCTTATTGGTGATCCTTTGATTTGTCGCATTTGGTACATTTCCAGTGCATCATCTATGGAGTCTTTAGAGTGTAATGGGTGAATTGGATAATGGTCTAAAATATTGCATACTGTAGCAGGATCTAGAAGTTGAAATTGAATTGTTTCTGGTGACTCTTCAATTATTTCAGTGGTTTCCCTCAGGTTTTCTCCAATATTAATTTCTTTTTAGTATTCATTATTGTCTTTTAGATATTGCAAGGCTTGTCTTGATCTGTTGAGACTTGAACTTTATGTAAGTCTACAAGTTGTTGCCAAATGTTTTTGTCTTTTGTAGGTACACCATTTACTAAGACAATTAAAAATTGCTCTATTGGACTTTGCACTCCTAGAGTGTGTACATTTTCTTTCAGATCTAATGGTAAATAAACTACTTTGCCACAGATGGCTTTGACTAATTCAGAGGGAGGTATTTTTGCTGTTTTTGGTTGGAGGCGTATTATTGCTTGAAATGGGTGCACTGTTTGAATTATGATGCTCTCATATAAATTGAGTTGAGTTGTTGGGAATAATTCGAAGTTAATTGGGATAGCACGAGAAGGTGTCTGTCTGTTGTCAAGATTTGCAGTGCAGTAATTGCAAAGTATTAAGGGGTCAGTTATTTCATATTTGTTTTCTGCTATAAGGTAGAGAGCTAATTCAAACCATTAGGAATCTTCATTGTCTTCTATTTGCATGTTATGTCTATAGTTTTTGTGCTACTTTTATAAAAAGTTCTGCAGCAACACACACACATATGGTTTGGTACTTCAGCGGATGTACTTTTACATTTTAGTATTTATTTTTGTATGTGTGTAGTAGAAGGTTGCCATCTGTACAATTTTTGCTAGTCTGTTGTAAAGCTATTGCATTTTGTAAGTGGTGTTCACTTCCAAAATATTTTCTCTGGAAATGCTCTATTTCTTCAAGTAGGTCTTTGGCTGTACCATGTAGACGATTGTTATTTAAATTGGCTAGTGCTAAAGCAGGACTTTTAGCATAGTACAGTGTATGGACTAGATTTCTTATAGTTGAATGATTTGTTGATATAATTTTGATATGATGGAAGGTGCATTTGCAAATAGGTCCAGAAATGCAGGCTAATGAATGCCCTTGTAGTCCTGTGTATTTCCGCACTGGACAGGTATCCATATTTTGTAATAGTTTCATTTTGAATTTGTCTTTGCCTTTCACATACTGATTGAGGAACTGGCGTAAAGATTTGAAAGATTTTTTGGCAATGTAACCCATCGACATGCACGGCCATTTGTAGACTCGATGTTTTGGTTCAGTAGATTGAGGAGGTAATCTTGAGTTTTCTGGGGATATTTTTGTGACCAGAGTTTCTTGTTCCATAATGGTGTTATTAAGTTTTTCATACCCACGTCCACTGCTATGCATGGCAATTGTGTTTGTTTGCTTTTGTTTGTATGCTTCTTCATTAAAATATGGTTTTGTGCTTGTGGTGTGATTCCATTCACCTCCACAGATATTTAAGAAGTTATTTTTGTTGACATTTCGTTTATTGAGAAGTCTTTTTGTAGTTTAGTAGTTAGTTTTGTTAGTGGTTTCATTCTGTTTACAACTAAAATAAATTACTTCCTTTTGAGAAGGATTGCACTGTCTATAAGAGCTTCTAAGATTAATTTTCTACAGCAGGTTTTAAGGGTTGTGCTTGATTACTCTCCTGTTTTTATAAGATTCTGAAGGAATTTGTGGCAGAACATTTTTTGTAAAATACAGTTTTTGGTATGGTTACTTGTCACTACATCAAGATTTATAGAAGCAGTGTTAGTACTAGTGGTAGCTGAATTCCTGTTAATCACTTTCTGTTTCGTTTTACATTTTGAAAGAGGAGGCAAAGTTTCTGTACTGGAAGCTTGTTTTGTTTCGCTCAATGACTGTATTAGCTGTTTTGTTTGAACTTTTTGTACAAATTCTGCTAGAGATTGTTGCTTATTTTGGACACTTTTATTTTGATTTGCTCTAATTCTTTGTTGTTTTCTATGGACTTGCTTTTTGGTAGGCATTCTTTGGGGTCTGTTGGAAAAAAAAGAAGGTATGGGTTGGTCTGTTGTGCAATGTATGCGTGCTGTGTGCATGAGTGTCTGAGTATGATGGTAAGGATGTATGTGGAGGTGTGTGATTGTGCAATGGCCAGCTACAACAAGTTGGGAAGGCTATTCTTGTATTTGTGTGTTACTATACTTGGTTCAGATGACAATACAAAGTAAGCTACTGGTGAGGAGAAACACTAATACTAAATCTGATGGTATAATATTAAAACAGTTCTTTGTTCTGCAATACTAACATTCTAGGGGCTGATTTATGGAAGTTGTGTGCCGGAAAACGGGGATTTGTGTGCCATTCTGTCCGCGAATCCCTGTTTAACAAATGGGGATTTGTGGGCACAATGGCGCACAAATCCCAGTTTTTTGGCGCAGAAATTCCATGAATCAGTCCCACAGTGTGTTTGAGTAACAATTAGAACATTATTGTAGTGTTGTACTTACTTTTTTGTACGGAACGAGTAGGTTTCTTCTGAGTTGTTGTTTGTAGTTCAGATGCTGCTGCTTCTCAGGAGAGTGGTCTTCAATGCAATTGTAAAAGAAAGAAGTTAGTGAATATGTGTGTTTATAGCACTGCTGTTAATTTAGACGTTGATTTTCATGTTTTTGTAGTAGTAGTGTTTTTTGATAACTAAACATAGAGTGTGGATGCAGTTTCTTTTGCATATGTGCAGCCTGTATATTTTACTTAGAATCTGTTAGTTGAACATGTTTTACAAATGAGTATAATACTAAGCATATGAAACTCACTTGGTTTTTTAAGTCTGTGTTATTGGATGTTAAGAGAATAATGTAATAAAGCATAAGGATGTGATGTAGAGGCAGTGGTGTTATTGCAGCTTGGAGCTTTTCTAATGATAGTGTCTATCTGTGTGAGTGTATAAAGATGCAGGAACTAATCCTGGCTGTGTGTAATTTTATAGTGCACTGTTAAGTGTTTTTATACAATTGTACTGTTATTTCTCCCATCTTTTGATATGAAATTACACTTTTTTAGATAGCTGTGTGTGTTAAAATAAAATTTAGATAACAGAAAGGTTTGGAAGTGATAGTTGATTATAGCAGATGGGGAAAATGACAGTAAGTTCATTTTATAGGTTATGCAGGTTAAGTGGCAGTTACCTTGTTTATATACATTTATAAGAGTTGTACATGTACTGTGCAGAAATATGCATACCTGTAGTTTGTATTCAATCATGTGGATATGCATGAAGCTGCAAGTAGAAATCTTGGAGACTTGTACAGTAGTTTTTGTAGTAGGTGCTTTCCAATGACATGAGATTTGTACTCAGAGTGATCAACAGTACATTTGAAGTGCTGAACTATGATGATGGAGTTAGATGTAGAGGTCTTGGATGTGATTGGTGGATGGTTGTGTGACTGCTTAGCTGTATCCAATGAGAGAATGGCACAGAGAGTGAGTGGAAAGGGTAGAATGGCTGTCTGAGAGTTACGTGCTCCGCAGACACCGTGCCTGTCCGCGAACAGGACGTGCCACATACCGGGTTTTCTAGCAAATCTAGCATGGAAAGGGGACTGTAGGGATTAGCCCATCAGGAGTTGAGGTTGTGGATTTGTGTTGAAAGAGGCTGTGTGTAGTGAAGATGGCAGAGGTAGAGAAAATCAGGGTGTTGGTAGTTGGAGATGTGTTTGTGCATGGTTTGGAGGAGTATGTTAAATGCAGGAATGTAGCAAACAAGTTTGATGTTAAAGGAGTGTAGGTGGTGTGGAACACTGTGCCTGATTTCAATGTGCAAGGAATTGTACAGGTTTGTGAAGATATGGGCAGGATGAACAGTCCCCATGTGGTAGTTTTGCACTGTGGTGCTTTGCATTTGGGCTATGTCAGTGCTCCTACTTTGTTGCAGTAATGAAAGTTGTTGGGGTGATTTCTGTGTCATCAGGTAAAGAAGTTAATGGGTAAAACTCCTCTTGCGGGGGTGCTTGGGCTGTAATCCTTTAGGCCAGGGTCTTTGTGAAAATGGGGGAGGATGTTTTCCCATTTTCCTACTTAAGTCCCCCCTCTGGTCGACTTGTTGACCACAAAATTATCTGCTCTCTTGTCTCTGCGCACTCTCCATACCTTTGTTATTGCAGCTAGGTGTCCATACTGGTTCACATGGTCTTCAAATGACCAGTACATGTACACGCAACCACCACCGGGTTTGCAGTAGACCCATTTTCTAACATAATTCTTCGGGTTCCTTGGGTTCTCTACTTTCTGATGGTATGATGCCCACCTGAAAATGTCTAAAAATAAGCATTAATTTTGTTAGTTTTTATTGTTCAAGGTCTTCCTATCAGGTAATCATTTAATGCACAGGAGAAAAGCTGTTCCCACGCGTACCTTAGCGTCCTGTCTCTCAGAGCTTGTAAGTGCTCATGGAGGGGTGGGAATGATTGTTCTATGGTCAAAATGAACGTGTTGTAATACACACGTATTTTCCTTTTCTTTAGATATTTTGCTCTTTTTATAGTGTATACAAATTGGTGTGTCAGTGCTTCAGGGGTATCGTCATCCGTGGGCAGCATTTACCCCTGGGCAAAACGTAAACGTTTGTTTTTTTCCCTTATCTTTATACAAAACAGTCTTTTGCGGTACCTGCATGTGCAAACCAAAAATAGAAAAAGAACATGCACGTGTCTACATAGTGTGGTGTGACTTGGTAGTTCGTTAGGCAATGTCCTTTATTTGGGTAGTGGCATGAGCGGGGCTTGTCTGGTCAGGGCTTGTTGGGGCAGTGTTTTCCTTACTCTGGGATCTTGTGACCATAGGGTGGGCTATGGGCAATTGTTCACTTGAGTCCTTGGGGGTGTTTCTGGTTTGGGAGGGGTCAGAGGCTGTGCTGTCATTGTTGTTTGTTGCTGTTGCTGCTGCGTTGGCCCTGTCATCGACGCAAGGGCTGGTCCGATCTTTGTAGGGCTTGATGTCATGCAAGTACATCCATATGTTCTTATCTCGCAGTTTTACAGCTCTAGGAGCCGTTTTTTCCACCAGGTGGAGCCTGGTAAACCGGGGGCTATTCCACCTGCAGTTGAAATTTCGCAGGAGGACACTATCTCCTTCCCTTACTGTCCACTGTGTTTCTCGTTCCTGTTTTTCATTTGTTCTTTCTTCTTGTTGGGTATTCTTTGACCCGCCCGCATCCGCTCGAGCTGTTGCGAGATAAAGGCAACACTAGTAATCAAGGAAGATACATATTCGTACATTTCTTCACCAAAAATACTCTGAGATGCATGGCAATACGTTATAGCCCTTGATGATGGTGTCAGTGGGAGGTGCATTTGGCGTCCAGTCACCACTTCGTGGGGTGTGAGGTGGTGATCCGACCCTGGCCTGTTTCTTAACTTAAATAGGGCTAAGGGGAGACAGTAGAGCCAGCTTTTCTTTGTTGATTGCTGTATTTTGGCTATCTCTTCTTTTAGGAGGCCGTTGAGGCGTTCACAAAGGCCATTCGCCTGTGGGTGGTACGCACATGCAAACTTGTGATTGATACCAAGGAGAGCAGTTATGTGTTGTAACATTTCATAGGCAAAGTGTGGGCCTTTGTCAGACCGCAACACTTCGCACACCCCCCACCTTGGAAACACCTCCCTCACCAGGAACTTTGCTGCCCTGAAGGCGTCAGCATGGGAGCATGGACCTGCCCCGATCTACCTTGAAAATTGACACACTATCACAATCATGTATCTGTATCCTTGACATATATTGATCATGTCAACGTAGTCAATATGGAGGTGCAGGAAGGGTCCTTCCGGCCAGGGTATTACACCTTTGATCACTTGCAGCGTGTGACCGGCTGTAAATTGTTGACAAGTGAGACAATTGCTGACAAAGTTTGCAACATGTGAATTTAACTCAGGACAGAACCACCCCTCCTTTATTCTCACTGCGAACTCCTCCTTTCCTGTGTATGCGGGATTGTTACAATTGTTAACTCTGGCCTGGACAAAATTACTTCTAACCCTGATGCCCTCTGAGTGGTCAAAGTTGATTTTGGCGTGTTCAGTATTGCAAAAAGGGCATGCTCCGTGTACAGTGTGGTTGGACAGCCCATTGTTATGGAGGATTTTTTTTCCACCGCAAAAGCTGCAGCGGCCAAACTTTGTTCACATGGGAAGTGGCCTAACATTACAGGATCCAGGTGGCTACTGTAGAATGCTACTGGTTTGTGTCCCATGCTAGTTTTTTGTGTGAGCACTGCCCTCATTACTGCTTAGCTACAATGTGAAAAGATGAAAAATTGTTCTTCATAATTCGGCGTGGCAAGTACTGGTGATGTGGATATGGCATGTTTTAGTTCCTGAAATACCTCTGTCATTTCTGTTGTCCATTTCAACTTCCTCTCCCCCCTCTCCACTTCTTTGAGAGCCTCAAGCAGTGGTCCAATGTATGAGCTGTAATCAAAAACCCAGGCCCTGCAATAATTGCATAGGCCCAAGAACTGCTTCAGTTCTCTCACTGTCTGTGGCTGTGGTGTGTTGGTTATGGCCTGAGCCCTTTGTGGTGCAATGTGCCTTCCATTTTGCGAAATGAGCTGTCCTATGTAAAGTACATCTTCTTGACAGTACTGCAGGTTTTATTTGTCTATTTTATACCCTTTTCTGCTAATACTGTGAGCATTTTGACGGAGTCCCTCCTGCACTTCTCTTCTGTGGTGCTGCAAATGATGATGTTGTCTACATATTGCAGCACTGTGCTTTCCATCTCAGTGTTACCGAAATCCATTTGTATCACCCTGTTAAAGATGGATGGTGACTCGCAGTACCCTTGGGGCAGCCTAGGGTGTTTTCATTTTGTGTTGCGGTATGTGAAACTTGTCAAATCTTGTGAATCAGGGTGTAGAGGTATTCAATCATGGTAAATCGTGACCCCTCTGCTGGTATTCCACATAGTATAGTAGCTGGATTAGCAGCTATAGGGTATTCTTCTTCTACAATGTGGTTTAGGGGTCTTAAATCCTGGATGAAATGCCAAACCCTCCTTGAACCATGCGCACAGGGTACACAGCAGTGTTGCAGGGAGACTCTGGTGGCACTAGTATACCTCTCTCTATTAGTGCTGTTATTGTTTCATATATCACCTCATCTGCCTCTTTTGATAGTGGGTATTGCTTCACTCTTGGCATTATTGCTCCTTTTTCAACTTTATTTTTACCCCTCCAATGCTTTCGATCCAGCCCACGTCATATGGACTAGTGGTCCATAGAGATGCAGGTACTGCTGCCAGATCCTCCACGAAAAATGTGGTACTAGCTGGTGCCTCTAGCGCTAGTGCCATCTTCTGCGCTACGTCTCTGTATGTCACTGTCAGCCAGATGTGGACGCTCATCTCAAACACCATCTCCCCCTCACCATTATCGTCTAAGAAGAGCTCCTCATCAGATATCTTGGTTAGTCGGCACCCCTCGCAATGTACCCTCTTCTTCCCATAGAAAAGTCCAATGGTTATGATAGGGCAGCACCCCCAAAAAATAAATGTCCGCAAACTGTCCATGGACTGCTAGAAAATGCACAGGGCCCTGCACTATTTATTTGTCACTTCTATTTTTAAACTTTTTAAACTGTGAAAGGCGGCTCTAAAAGAGCCTTTTTTGGTTTTTGTTGTTTTGTATTTTTTGGGTTTTTTAAACACGACACACAAGGAAAGGAGGGGAAAGGAGGGTAAGGAAGGAACACCAACCACAGGGATATGAAAGGGCAGGTGGAGAGAGGAAGATGTAGGGTCGGCTTTATACATGTAGTGGGCAGACCTTCTCGTGCTCCTTGACCGCAGTCTCAAAAGCAATCCGAAGATTCTCCCTCCTGCAGAGTACTGCATCGCAGTACATACACATTATTGTGACCCTCGAAAGGTACCGGTCAACAGCATCATGAATTGCCTGTGAGGCAGCTGGAGGGATGCGCTGTCCCACAGGAGTGTCTCTTGTGGTGACAGGAGCAGAAACCGAGGATGATGTAGAGGAACTCAACCTACTACATTTATCACAAGGTACATTGCGAATAGCCCCACCGTGGAACGACCTCAGGTGTCGCTTCATTGATGTTGTACCAAAGCTGTACAAACCAGGCCTTCCACGACTCAGCACCATGTGGCATTGATTGCAGGTGACCTTATTTGTGCATGCTTTTGGCACTCCACCAAGAGTGGTAAACAACCACCACACCCAAGACTCATGGCAAGTGCTGGTAGTAGGGACTTCAACTACCTCAACCTCTTCATCCTCTTCATCCGTCTCCTCTGCATCCTCATGCCTGTTCCCCTCTGCAGGTGCTTGGGGACGTAGTGGTGGTGGAGGGGTTGGGAGTGGTCCTGAGGCAGAAGTAGCACCAGCTGGAGCAGCAGCAGCCATGGATGCCATCAGGTTAGATGATGCAAAAGCAGCAAGAACAGCAAAAGCATAAAAAGCAAGCCAATATGCGGTAGTAGAAAGACAGAATGAGGATGAGCTCCGGGGTGTGGCCTTTTATAGGGGTGTAGGTGCGCGCTATGCGGAGAGCCGTGCACATATGATGTCATCAGTGATGTCATCAATGACATTTGTGATGTCATCTTTGATGTCCTGGGTGTTAGTCTTAGCAGTGCATGGTGGTGGCGCGAGTTATGGTTGCTTAGCTTACCATAACTGGCGAATTTGAGGGGTTTTTCGGTTTTACTTTGAACCATAATGTCCCTGTAACAAAGTTTTTTTACTGAATTTCATATGTTTTTAGTAGCGCAACTTAACCATAACTCCCCTTTAACAAACTTTTTTTACTGAATTCTTCATATATAATAGCTATATTTTAAACATAATCACCATTCATGTGTGGCTGTATTGGTAGCTTTATTTGTAAATGGTATTATAAAATATGTATTTCTAAATATACAATGACATGTTTTTTTTAAAGATATTTCTTATGGTGGTATAGTTGTCAATAAGCATTTTGAAAATAAATATGCAGTGGATTATATCAAATGATGTCATGAAGTACTTTCAAAGCATGATTTAAAAAACAAAAATTATATGTACCTTTAATTATGTTTTTAAAGAAGCTTTCTGTATTTAGTAAATTTGCATACACAGTTATATATAATCTGTAAAATTAGTGTATGTTCATTAAAAAGAGCACCACTTACTTACATTTCATGCAAATATTGTCCTGTAGCAAAGAAAGGTTTTGCTTGATGTGCTGAAGTCAATTATTTCAAAATGGCTGACAGGTTACTTCACTATGTGGTACAATCATAAACATGATATTGTAATAAAAACATGTTTCAATTATAAAGTTAGAAGATATATGATATTACTATTGTTACACATGTTTAAAGTGTTTTAGTTTGCGGTACTGAAAAATAATTTTGAATAAAAAAAGTAATACTTTATCCCCCTGTCTATATGGTTATCATTAATGCTACCTGCCCAGTAGATATACACACATGTGTGCAACTGCTTCGACTGTCCATGATATAAGAGGGAGAATATGATTGCCACATGCATAGTGCCTATTGAAAATAGTATGAGTATACACAAGTTGTAAAAGTGATTTTCAAGAAGTTGTCCTACTAAAAACCTATGAAATTCAGAGAAATATATTCATTGAAAGGGATCTTATGGTTAAATCTTTTCTAGACAAAATCGGTAAAAAAAAAACGATCTTAAAGTGGTTGCAGTGCAACATTTAAAAAACAATGAAATTTGCCAGTTATGGTAAGCTACACAACCATAACTTGTGCCCCGTAATGCACTGCTCAAACCGACACACATGACCTCATCAATGAAATCATCAATGACCTAACCGGTAATATCACATAGGACATCACTAAACTAACAAACCTGATAAAAAGTGCTTACAAGGGGTTGTGTTTAGAGTATCGTAACAAACATATGAATGGTGACATGTAGGACTTGTATGATGTAGTCTATGTATCACAAAACAGAGTCTACTGAACTTCTGCTGAGAATATAGCATATTTAAAATATATTGCAAATGCAATAGCTACAGAATGGACGACAGAGTTAGAGCATTTTTAATATGGTACAGATTGGCTGTAGAACTAGAAGTCCAAGCCCCTGAGAATGCTGACTAATATTACACTTGGAACCACAGGCTACCTTATATGATATGGCATTTATAATGCTCCTATACAGTGTTTCAAGACGCGACGAGGTAAGGGAGGGGACACAGAGGGAAGACAGAAACAGCGATCCTACTAGGCCAGGTGGCATTGATATCACACAGGGGAGGGGGGAAGGGGAAAGTGCAGGGTGAGAGGGGAGAGGGTAGTGCAATACATAGGATGATATTAAAATAAATAATAAATAAGACAATAAATAAAAGTGCAGCCAGCTAGTGGCAAGGGCAAGAGTGAGTGCAGACATCAGGTGTCAGGTGCTCGTAAGAGATGTAGGAATGAATAAACAGTCCCTTAGTGCAAGGCTTGCCAAGGGGGCTGTGCAGGTGTGCAACTGGCGGGGGGCCTGGCCCCGAGATTAGAGGGTAGCCAGGTAAACCAATGCAATTTCAGATTCAGTGAGGAGATCAGCAGGGGAGAGGAGGAGAAAAAGCAGAAGCAAAGAGGAAGGTCTTGAGGTGCTTCCGGATGCAGATTTATTTCTCCTCAAGTTTCAGAGAGGCAGGGTGGCTGTTCTAGAGAGAGGCCCCAGCAGAAGAAAGAGATCTACCACCAACTTGATGCTTGGAGAAGTGACTAAACCTCAGGGAGATTGAGGCAGATGAGCAAAGACATCGAGCGGGAAGATATTTAGGAATAGAGTTGAAGGTATTGAGGCCCCAGGCCCCAGAAGGCCTTGTGGATAATGCAGAGAGTTTTGAACTTAATCCTTGCCGCCACTGGGAGCCAGTGCATAGATTTCAGTCCTGGAGAGATACGATCCCTGGACTTGAGGCCAAGGCAAAGTCTCGCAGTCCTCTTTTGGATGCGTTGCAGAGGGCAGAGAGTAGAGACCTGCAGGTTTAGAAAGAGGCTGTTGCAGTAGTCCAGCCTAGAAAGAACCAGAGCTCTGAAGACAGTCGGCTTTTGGGGGAAGGAGAGGAAAGGAAGTATACCTCTGAGGAGGTGCAGCTGGTAGTGTGACTTCTAAGAGACGTCACAGATTTGATGAGAGAAGGAAAGTGTGGAGTTGAAGATGACACCAAGGTTTTTAGCCTCACAGGTGGGAGCAGGAAGAGAGGCCGGCCAGAGAGTGAAAGGAAAAGAGGGAGCAGGTGTGCCGATGAGGAGAATCCCGGTATTACTGGCATTAAGGCAGAGATCATTGGCGGCACACCACTCCTGGATGGCGGACAGACAGTCAGAGATAAGAGAAGGAGAAGAGGTGGCTGAAGGAAGCCTGCAAATGAGCTATGTGTCATCCACATATCACTGAAAGTTGGGGCAGAGAGTGGCTATGTGGTGGACAGGAAGTGCCAGGTATTGGTTGGACATCAAGGGAGAGAGGTTAGAGCCCTGGGGAACACCACAGATAGAGAGAGAGAGATAGAGGAGAAGAAGGACCCAAGTTGGACCTGGGAGGGTTGATCGGAGAGGAAGGAGGTCAGCCAAGCCAGAGCCTGATCTGTGATACCCAGGTTATCACAGAGACGGTTGAACAGGATGGCATGGTTGACCGTGTCAAAGGCAGAAGAGAGATCAAGTAAGATGAGGACACAGGGGCTGTTGGAGTCGAGGTTGTAGAGCAGGTCTTCACGGATGTTCAGGAGAGCAGTTTCTGTGCTTCTGGCAGCTCTGAAACCAGACTGATGGTCATGGAGACAGCCAACAGATTCAGAGTGTCAATTAAGCTGGGGGATGGCCAGCTTTTCCAGGAGTTTGCCCAGGAAGGGAGTGATGGAGATTGGATTATAGTTATCCAGGCAGGGTTGGCAGAGGGTTTCTTAAGAAGAGGGTGCACAAGGAAGTGCTTCAGTGGGAGGGGAAATCTCCAGTGGTGAAGGAATGGTTGCAGAAATCAGCCAGAGCAGGAGCCAGGGTGTCAAAGTGATCCGTGATGGTTTTGTAGGAACAGGGGTGACCCAGTTTTGACAAGACTTTCATAGATCGTACTTGTCTAGAAACCTTGTCCGAGGAGAACAGCGGACAGGCAGAGAAGCAGGGAGGAGAGGTGGGTGAAGAGGGGCAAGAGGAAGAGCAGGGAGTAGACGGAGGAGAGGAAGAGAGAGAGAGGACAGGATGTCCTGAGTTTCAGAGATGAAGTGAGAGGCCAGGGCCATGCAGAGGGCCTGGGAGGGGACACGAGAGGCAGAGACTGCAGCAGGATTGGCCAGCTCTTTGCAGATTTTAAAGAGTTTGCCCGAGTCACTGGCTTGGATGTGGGCTCCCTTCTTGGTGCGGACAGAGAGCCGGTATTGCCTATGGAGCAGGCAGCAGGCCAGTTTGTCAGAGAATGTACAGGAAGCATGCCATTTCTTCTCAGCCACGCTGCACTTGCGTTTAAGGGTCACGAGGTCAGAGTCATACTAAGATTTGCACTTGGTTTTGGGCTTCAAGCGGATCCTCATGACAGAGGCAAGAACATCGAGAGTATCAGATATAGCAGAGTGGAGCATGGAAAGGGCTGTGCCAGGGTGTGAGTCAGCCAAGGGGGGGTGGAGGGGAAAGTGGCAGTGAAAGCCTCAACTGACATACGCTTCATGGGACAGATAACTGAGAAGGTAGGTAGCAGTGCTGAGGTTGGCTTGGCCTGAGGTGTAGAGAGGGTGATATGGGAGGAGAGGAGAAAGTGGTCACTCCAGGAGAGAGGAGTGGTCAGAGGAGAAGAGGGGATGAAAGTGGAAGGTCTGAAGAGATCAGAACATCCAGAGTGTGCCTTGCTGAGTGAGTCAGGCCAGAGGGGAAAATAGAGAGAGAGAGAGAGAGAGAGAGAGTCGTATAGGTTGCAAAAGAGTCTAGTGGATGGACAGGAGTCATCCAGGTGGATGTTGAAGTCTCCAAGAAGGAGAAGTTGAGTGGCTGAGACCAGGAGGGAAGAGGAGAGGTCCACCCACTCAGAGAGGAAGTAGGAGATCTGACCAGGTGGCCGATAGATGGTAGCCACTGTAAGGGAATGGCCAGAAGAGAGACAGACAGACAGACAGACAGACAGACAGAGACAGAGCCTGCAGACGAGGCATTCGAAGGAGGAGTAGGCCTGCGTAGGCTTGATAGAGACAGGAATCCACTCTGGGAAGATCAGGGCTACACCCCCTCCAGAACAGTTCGACTTGGGTGTGGAGAGGGTCTTTTAGCCATTAGGCAGGAGAGTGTCGAAGCTCGTGACAGAGCTGGCCGTGAACCATGTCTCGGTGAGACAGAGGAAATTGAGGACAAGTTCCTTCAGGAGGTGACAGATGTCAGAGGAGTGTTTGACAGCAGAGCGAGAGTTTAGAGTGGCAATATGGAGAAGGTTGCCATCCTTGAAAGACTTCCGGGGAGGGCTACAAATCAGAAGTACACCCTGCAGAGGTGTAGAAACGGGACGAGGGGGGGACAAGAGGAAGGAGGAGAGGGCAAGGTAGCCAAGGAGAAGACAGCAGGGGGAGGCAAGGAAGCCGTGGTGGCGAGAGGGAGGACAGCAGGAGAAGAAAGGAAATTGATGAGGCGCGAGAATCGTCTATCAAAGAGGAGAAGGTTGGCTTGAGGGCCTTGGGCCAAGACAGTACCCTTCAAAGAAACATTAATGTTGACCTTAGAGGCCATCAAATGCAGCTCAAACACGGCAAGTTTGTGCATACAGAGAGAATATAATTAGAGAATTGACGCATACAAAGCTGATGGACAAACCTGTAGCATCTGGTAAGTGGGAACAAATACTATGACAATAGCCTGAAACATATCATGTTATCCATTCTTGAGTTACCCATTGTCCCATATGGTCCAAAGGGAATCATGCCAAACAGGAAATGCCCCACTTGGATTAAATACACTGCCTTCTCCTTAGCCTCGGGTACCTGGGGGAATTGCTTCAATCCCTTGACAAGACTGAAGGGTGGAGATGTAAGTGGATACTCCAAGCTTCTCAATAATGTTTTTCTATTTGAGGTAATACATTCAGATATATCATTGACCTTCCTGAAGTCCATACAGAAATTGCAACTGTCATCTGATTTACTCACTAATACAATGATTGAGGACCACTGACCTTATGAGTGTTCATTCACCCAAAGGGCAAGTATTTATTGAATTATGTTCCAGCTCACATGGCACTGGGCTTTGGATATACAGTAAGGCCTTGATCACAGAAATTATCCAGGGGTTGTATGGATGTATGGGAAGAATCCTGCTACTTTTTTGACTTGGTCTAACAACACATAAGCAAAGTGTGCTACATTGTCTTGTAGGTCTTGTATCTGTTAAGGTTTATGAGCACTGGGAATCAGGTTGACATGCCATCTCACCATGACTTTGGGTTTCTCTGGTTTCTTTGGGGTGGCTATGAAGGCAGGCTCCTCATCCTCTGTCTAATGCTTCAATCATTTAACATGGCTAACTTGTGAAGAATTTACCTCTTCACCTCTGTCGAGATTGTACATCGCAGGTCCTAGAATGTATACTAGACACTACATCCTATCCATTAGCCCTCATAGGCCGCTCTTGAATCAGCTGAAAGGTATGCACTATGGAAAAGCAACATTGAGAGATGAAGAAGACCTAGCTGATCTGTTCCCCCCCCCGCCCCGAAATGGGCGGATATCTACACCCCACATGGTGGTCACCAACCTTACTGGAAACTCGGACTAAACTCCAAATAAGATGCCTTTTGCTCTTGCTAGGGCAGACTCTTTACCACTGGAACTAAATAGGAAAAGCTGAAACATAGCATCAAGAAGTAGAGGACGAAAGCCTGCACCATTTTCTTCTCATTTGGCCAGCCTATGAACCCATGAGGTCACAATGCATTACTCCCCTAGCTAGAAAGGAAAGTTCAATGGTCAACGAGAATGCAGTACTTCCATTGCTTCTAGGGGATTTTGAGGAGGGCACTACACAATCGATCGCTGGGCTCAACTATGGGCAATGGAAACAGAGATCTAGCAAGGCAGATGAATCTGAGCAAAGCCTTTAGATTACAGAGGCTGCAAGTGATGAAGTGTACTATCTTATTGTATTGCTTCTAGCTCTCCCCTGGAGCAGCACTCTATTAAGTCAGTCTTTTAGAAGTCTTTGTGGGCCTGATTACATTTCTGATGTTTTTAACATTGGCTATGCAGAAAATATCTGGAAATTATCTTTGGCCATGTTTAAATCAACAACTGTCTCTTTTGACAGTTTTCGATTGGATATTTGATCATGAATCACAATCAACAACTACTGATCAATAGTCAAATAAACTGCTTCGCTACATCACTTTTGACACGTTCAATAGATCAATATTTTATCAAATAACAACTCCTCAAAAATACAACACAATTCTCAGTTTGCATGTATCTGTCTTATTCAATAAAATAACAGCTAACCTTCAAGGGACTATTCACCACGGATGATCTAATTCAGCTTTCCAATGGCATCCGCCTGTGCAACATGAGTTTTTTATTATGGATTCCTTTTTTGGAGCAACAACACTACATTAATTCAATCCCCAATGCACCAATCCCACCCCACAATCTGGGACAAGAAACAGGCTGTTTAAAACTGAATATCTTGTTTTATTTTAGGTTAGAAAAATCAAGGAATTAAAGGAGGTCTCCAATTTACAATGCTGGGGCAGTCACCCACAATCTTTAAATAAATAAAGGCGGCTAATCCACAGAAAGGAAAACACAACCTGCCTGTACTTTCCCAACAAATAAGCATACACTTACGCTTTGAATGGTTTATTTTCATAAAGGTCGATTCACACAATCTACAGTATGGCATATCGTTGTTTGCCCGACAGATCATACTCTCATAAATCTCCATGTCACACAGCATAATGCACACATCTACCTTCTGGTTACTATCTTCTATCATCCCCAGCAGCTGCGGGTCTCAGGTGCATTCTTGAACACAGCTGCTGGAACGCAACGTTTCAACAGACACAGATGACATTTTAACTGTTATCACCTCTTGTTCAGAATATCATAATTGTGTACCCCAGCAACTTGGGGTCAGATTAATATCTAAATATAAGCTATATCTATTTTTGACATAGTGACTGCGCAGGTTACACAATTACACAGCCACACGCATGTTATGTAATTTTATTCTCAGATTGATGAACAGTGACCCATTCATGACAGGGCCTGGAGTGTGTGTAATATACTGTTTGGGCTGGATGTACTCACAACAGCCGTGGGTGACCATCCCAGGAAGCCCCCGTTTGGATTTCCCACAGAAGGGATGCCACTTTCCTCCGGGGAACTGCCCCCCCCCCCTCCCCGATAGTGCCCCTTGTAACTGGTGCTTCATAGACAGGTATATTATTACAATTACCACTTTCTAGTGTTATTTGAGTATTTATTGAGCGCAGACCTTGCTTTGGGAAATAATAGAGTAGGGTGAAGTGTACAGCAGGGGGAGCTGATCACTAAGGATCAGTACAAGGGAGCAGGGAGCTAACATCATGGGAGGAGAAGGTCTGGCAATATGGCAGCAAGGGATCTACAAGGAACCAAGGGGTTAATAAAAGTTTGTTTTTTAAAAAACCTTGGCTAGACATTATTTTATGGGGTACCCCTATAATATTGTTATTTGTGTTGCTTGCTTGAAAAATATAGCTTGCCCTCAGCCTGTGCTGCACTAAATGTTGATGGATATAAACCTGTCAGGTTTTGCCAGTTTCACTTTTTTGATTGGGATAACTCCTAGCCTAGAAATAGTGTTGAGATGAGTAGGGACTGTAGTCGTTACTCATCCCTGTACTCCCACAGAGCCGTAGTCATTTTGTCACAACCTACTCGACTTGAAATCAAAAGCAGTTGTCAGAATAAAGTCTGAAACAAAACAATTTCACGACTCACACTATTTGCCTTCAATGCATGTCCTGCCTCCAACCACTCAATACTCGGCAGCCTCACCCAAAATAGGGCAGGAAATTCTGGACCCCTACAAAGGCCCACTATTAAAGCCCACAACGACCTCCACTGTTTGGCCTTATCAAGCCATGAAAAGGCATCACTCTCAACCAAGTCATGGCGTTTCCAGTTTGCCAAGCCCAAAACGCACTCTGTCTGTGTCATTGGCCCTGCCCTGTCCTCTTAACATACCCCATCAACATTCCTGGTACCTTGCTCATTCACCTATGCTGCTCCTCCACACAGAGCTCCATCTAAGCTCTTGCCTAAGACACCAGCAAGTAACATGCCTTCACATGCCCCCTAATGCTGACCACCCCATGTATGTGCACCACCACGTGTGTCTCCTTGACAGCACGGACCTCTGCCCTATATTCCCCTGCCAGCCACAGCAACAGATCCAAGGCGCAAATGGTTGCAAAACTGCACAAACACCCTCAGACTGCGTCCTGTGCCCATAACCTCACGCCACTATTCCCACTGCACTCCTAGTCTGTCCCATGCTCCTTGCAGAAACATGCCACTCATCAAACCTGCATCCATTACCACCTCACCTGACATTCCCACCCCTACTCCACTGAATACAGCCCTCACCGCTGGACTCAACTAAACCAATCCCAGCACTGTGCCTGCCACTTTCACCTCTGGCTTCACGCTAACTCAGTTCCAACAACACCACCCCAGTGCTCACCACTACCCACCAAAGGAAAGACCCCTGCCTGCCTTCCTCGCCAGGAACTCAAAACTCACCCGTGCTTCCTACACATACTACTTTGCTGGAATCATTTGGTAAGGCCAGGTTCCCCAAAGCCCAAGCCAGGATCCCCAAACTACTTTCCATCCCAAAGACCCTAAACTGGATTCACACTTCATTACAGGAGCATTAATTAACGCTAGATCTGTGACTGCCCATGCATTGGACATTGCTGACCTGATTACCACCAATAGCATAGACTTGCTAGCCATTTCAGAAACATGGCTTCATGCTGCCTCAGGCTCAGCTCTCTCCATTGCACTTCCCCAAAATTACTCCATCTTCTGCAAAGATAGATCAGATGGGAGAGGAGGTGGAGTAGCTACTATAGCCAGGACACCCTATCAGATACACCAATACCCACATCATACAATCTGGAGGAATACTAACGGTCAAACATACCATCTCACACAGAGCCACAGCAACCATTTACTTGATCTACTGAACCCCTGTCCACCTAGTCTCATTCGATGATGACATCTCATCGAGCCTCTCTGCTAACTCTAAACCTTCCTCTAAAAGCATAATCCTTGGAGACCTAAATGTAGGGTTCAACAACACCACAGACGCTAACACCCTTTCCCTAGCCAACACCCTGGACACTGATGGATTCACACAACGCATCACAAATGATACCCAAAATAAAGGCTGAATCCTAGATTGGCTCACTGACCTAAACTGCAGCATCAGAATTCTCTCTAGTGTATCCTGCCCTTGGTCAGATCACAATATCATCACATTACAGATACCTGTACAGGCACAGCACACTAAGCCCCCCCGCTGCCCACCATACAAACAAGAAATTCTAGAAACATTACCCATACACACCTTCTTCCTTTCTTAAAACCTCTCTTAGAGCAAGTCACATACATCAGCGACCCTACATCCTGGTTGATAGATACAACCAAACCCTGACCAGTGCCATTGACATGGTTGCCCCGCTGACCAATTGGAAAGCCCAACTCTTTGCCCACATCAACACATGGTTCACCCCAGACCTGAAAATGCTCTGGACCGCAAAAGGCAAATCTGAAACCTCATCGAGAAATAACCCTAATCAACTAAACAAAACCCAATTTACATCCACAACTAAAGCTTACAAGCATGTCATCCTCCAAGCGAAAGTTCCACATATAATGCCAGAATTGCAAAAGCTAATTCCAGTACCAAAGATCTCTTCACCATACTCTATGAACTTGAATCCCCAGCCCCACCTAATACCATCTGCACCAAAGACACCACCTGGTGCACAAACATACAACTTGCCTTAATGGGTAAGATATCTATGATTCAAAGTAAAATCCAGCAAAATAAAAACATACTGCCTGCTCTCAACAACCTTCTTGACCTGAAACTACAAGCCAACAAGCCCAACATCCCTCTATTTCAGTTTAATCCTGCCTCAGAAAGCGATGTCAGAACAATAATAGAGGGTCTCAAACCGTGCAGATGTCAAGGAGACATCTGCCCATGTCCAGTCATCAAAGACTGTGCAGAACCACTAGTGACATTCATTTCCTCCCTCATCAATGACTCCTTCTCCACAGGCATTGTCCAAGCTAACTTAAAATATGCTTGGGTTCTACCACTCCTGAATAAGTCCACACTAGACCCTGATATCCCTACCAACTATCGCCCCATCACCACTGTACCATTCCTATTGAAAATATTGAACAGAGCAGCAGATAAAACAACTCCTAGAATCCAATAACCTCCTAGGCCTTCTTCAATCTGGCTTCAGACTAGCCAATGGGACTTAATAAATCACCTTGATGAATCCAAAGACACCAGCAAACTTGCCCTCCTATTGCTTGATCACTCAGCTGCCATTGATTTGGTGGATCACCAAATACTATGCCAGCACCTTCACTCTTCAGCCCACTTCTCTACCAATGCCACCACTTGGATCCCTTACTTTAATCACACAGAACAATGAGAGTCTTCCCTTCCACTGCCTCAGCCTCAGCCTCCCCCACCCCTGTTACCTGTGGTGTCCCCCAAGGTTCCTGCGTGTCACATAAACTATACAATATCTTCATGAAGCCACTATTCGACCTACTCATTTGCCAGGGAATCGCTTACACCAACTACACTCATGGCACGCAGTTACTCCTACCTATCACCAGTGACTACGCCACAGACTCTCACTCATTGAAACAAGTATACCAAACTATTCAAGCATGGATGGCAACACACATGTTTTGCCTCAATGATGACAAAACGGAGCTGCTCTTAGTCGGCTCTCCAACCCTCCTAAACACACTCGACCCAGCATACAAATCCTATGATATTGATGGCATCACTATCCAAGTAGCCAGCAGTGTCAAAACCCTCGAGGTATATCTAGACTCGACCCTATAACTGTCCAGGCAAGTCAATGCCATCGCCTCATCAGCAGCTTACATTACAAAATTGATCTGCGCTTGTCGACCGTTCCTCTCCTCAAAAAGTTGCCTCACCATTGCAAGGGCACTGATAGGACCCAGCCTGGATTACTGCAATGCCCTTTTTCAGGCATCTCAGCTGGGAATATCAACAAGCTACAAGTCATTCAAAAATAATGTTCTAAAGACTGCCTTGAACATTGCAAAAAAAGAGCACATTTTGCCAGCTAGAAGAAATGTACACTGGCTTCCCATCAAAGAGCGCATCCGATTAAAAACTCTGGCTATAACACAAAAATATCTCAAATTCTGCCCAAAGATTACTCACATCCAAATTCACCAAAACCTCAAACACCAGACTTACCCGCTCGACCTACATGAATTGACTCAACACCCCTAGATTCCGCCTCCAACAAGCTGGGGTGCCAGCTTCCCGGTTATCACCAACAAGAGCTGGAACGATCTCCCACCATCCTTGAGACTTGAACACTCTTACTGGGCATTCCGTAAGCAGCTTAAAACTCTCCTTATCTCCCAAGATCCACAGTGATGTTCTTCCTCAAAGCATTTCTGACCATACCCCACAAGACTGTATACTGTACCACTTAAGATCGGTCAATTATTTTTTTCATGTCAAACTGAGCTATTGATTGTATCAAAGTATTTTGATGCCCCTGGGTTTAGTGGGCTCTATAAATGTCTAAATAAATAAATACATACAATTTACTTTGTTTTCTTGGAAACCATTAACAATTAATTTGCAACAGAGAAATGTATTGCTAGTGAAGGCGCCCACTCCCCAACACTATATCCTGTAAACCAAATAATGGACACACCTCGCTAGGGAATGAGACCAGGAGATGGATTGCAAGTAGAACAAAGTTTACATAAGATAAGTTGTGCATGCAGAGAACTTTGCTGCCCCAAGAGCGCTTTGACAAACATTACATGGGCAGCACATTATAAGTCAAAAGCGCGTCATTAATGACACCACACTATCGGTACACAACTCTGCAATACAATTGGTACAATACAATTATACTATATGTATTTTTATGGGATGACCATGTTGAATTGGCTGTTGCTTGGGTGTCGATCCTGCAGCACGTGGGTCAGCTGGGCTCATCTCCATGGGGTGAAGGTCGTGCTTGCAAAATGTTACATTCTTGACTGGCTAAGCTATGACAACAGGATTTGAGAACATGAGACAAATGGCATAAAAGTTTGTCATGAATAAGGGAGCTTTCAGGGTTCACAGACATGTATATGGGCATTCTACCCTCTGCAACCAGGCACCCATAACACACAGTACCCCAGACCCAGGTGTCATTCTTGGGGGTTTTGATCTACCTGATGCCTCATGAAACGGACGAACATGTGTTGTTTCTATGGAGGATATATTGGTGTATGGGATTAGGGCTATGGTGAGTGTCCTCATCTGGTCACTACGAGGGGTCAGATGTGTATCTGTATCAGACAAGCAGAAGAGCATGGGCCCAGTGGGCTGTGACCTGGCAGGTTGTGGGTCGAGGGAGCACAGGCGGGTCAGTGGAGATGAATGAGCACAGAGGCGGGGGCCTGCTCTTGTCTCACACAGTGCAGTGAGATCACTTGTCCGGGGATGATACTAATTATTGCAACAATGAATGGCTGGAATTCCATGAGAACAGGACTTGTGCATAGCTGGCAGGAGGTGGAGGGGGCTTGGGATGGCGGTGTGAGGCACTGGGCAGAGGGGGAGACAGGCTTTTAGAGATCATTTTCGGGCCTAGTAAAAGAAGGCGTTTGGTGTGTCACAAAATGGAGTCTCTAAGTTTCAGTAAGACTTGGTTACATGATTGCCTTTTGTTGGTGATTATATGATATTTAGTAGACACTACGCGCATGAGCAAGCGAGGGACGTCTCCCCCTTTATCATATGCAAGAACCATCAGTGCGGGAATAGTAATGGGGCGGAAAAGACCAACTTCCCCCAACACTATACTACTACAATTTCAGCCAATTCATGGACTAAATCAAATCCAAAATGTTAGACATTATCAGTGATATTTGCTTGGTTCATAGCTTTGGTATACATATGATTGGATATCTGTTGTGATAGTGAACTGGTTTCATATCATTTTAACTGCTTGGGCTCATGAATTTTATTTCTTTTCAGAATTCTGGGACAACAGTGCCTTACCCTCGCAGTATACTCAGTTTCACGTGTACATTAAGAAACATGTTTAATTACTTTAGTAAATATGGTTGATACCAATCAAAGGAATTGTCATTCCATATTTAAATATAACATGTCAAAGGCCTCCTGAGATCTCTTCTGGATAAAAGCCTGATTTGGGCCTACCCAAGGCTTTAATTTTAGGTAAGATCATAGCATAGCAGGTCAGGCAGCACAGCGAGTAGAGCGCTTGCTTGACATCTGTGCAGAGCCTGCCGATGCAGGTTTGAATCCCAGCAGGGCCAAGCTCAGCCTTTCATTGTTCAGAGGTCGATAAATGATCACCACACACTGTGGGTAATAATAAGCAGCGCTTAGAGCCAAGAGGGTTTGTATCATTATATAATTGCAAGCTAGTATTATATATGCCTTGCTCTATATACCTCCTTTCAGGCTCTCTTGATTTTCTGCTTTCCCTTAACAATCCCTCCTTCATATATGTTTGTGCTTAAATACCCAACAAACTTCACTCATGGACCATCATTTTCCACTGAGTTTTTGGACTGAACAAGTTCCCTTCATTTGCTCACACCTATTAACAATCACCTCCTTGCTTACATTGGTTCATTGAATGCAATATGCTATAATACAATGCACCATCTGAGATATTGCCCTCTCCTTAGAAACCCAAGACAAGGAGGAGTAGAGGTACAGGCTTCTTTGACACTGGGGGAACATGTTTACTTTAAGTACATTACTGTCGCTCCCTGCGCTATATACATGAAACACAATATTAGGAGTTGGCAACTCCTTTTTGCTGCCACACTCGCATGGAAGTAAACACAGAACAAATACTCTTCTCCATATGAATTATTTCATTTAATGATAAAATAAGTCATATCACAAACAGCACCATGCGGCAGCAAGAGGCGGTTGTTAACTCCCGGTGTTGTTTTTTTATGTAACATGACCTGATGATTTTCGAACTATAATTTTGTTGCAGATTGCATCTTATATGGAACAATTGTTGCAGATATATATATACATATGTAGCATAGTCTATGCGAGATAAGTCACACATTCCACAACGCCACCTAGTAGCCATCGCTGACAACCCTTTCTTGCTGAAACACTCACCAGGAAGTAAACACAGAAAGAATACTCTCCTCCATCCAAATGTGTTCATTTAATGATGAAACGTGTGCTTTGCAAAGGTGAAACACACTGTTCTGATTGTGAGATAAATTGTTTCAGCGTTTAATTTAAGAATTTTGCAGGAGGCGCATTCTCGCTCAGTATTTCCCTGTAAGTGCAGCAGCAAGAGGGCGACTCCTGGTGATGTTTTTTTATGTAACATGACCTGTTCGATAGCTTATGCCAGCACCAACAATCAGAAAATGGGACGATCCCTTCCCCCGATTCCCGTCCAGACCATGGCCTATGACGTCACAACCTAAGCACCCACAGCGGGATGAATTCAGCCCTCTGACTGCTGCCTCGGATGTCAAGATCCACCGTGGCCACACCCCGCACACCCAGGCCAGCTGTGCGTCATCCAAAGCACGTGGTGGGAGCACAGGTGGAGTTGAGACCGACCATATGGACCAACTCGATTAAACATCACCAATCAGTATCACCATTGTTAGAGATGACATGACGACATAGCCAAAGGACAAAAATACACATGCCACCACCTGGATCAGACACACACCAGCTCACACGAAGAACATACTCAGTGCTATGACGTAGAGGACTGCTCACGCTCACAAACATGCATCATTATTATTTTTCACATAGGTTTACTAATGCGCTGCAGAAACGCAAGATGCCAGAAGAGCTCATGTATATGCTTGCAGACTCTTTTTGCTAGTAAAACCATGAAGATTTCACCCTGTAGATGGACTAATGTATAAGGACCCAAGTGGCACCTTGCGACCCCTGTGTTATGGACGGTATGCTGCCATCCATAGACTAGACCAAGGTAGGCTCCAAACCAGAGTCCCCAGGCCCGGAGCAGCTCAGACCGAGCTGCAAGGTGCTGATCATGCAGAACAAACCCTGACAGGAGCCCCACAGCCAAGGCCGCGAAGTTGCAACCTACACGCCGCGCTCCCAGTGCCAAGGTTACACATGCCACTGCTAAATACTTCTCGGAGCAGAAATACAAATCAAATCCCTGTAATTCTGCTTCAGCCACGGTCTCTCAACACGTAACCAGGCCGTTCTGATACAATGCCAAACACCAAGGACGAGAGAAGCTCTGGGGTCTCACGTCTGGGACCAAGACTGCAACAACAAAGTTACAAGTTGGACACCGGCAGCGATGGGAAAGGGACACTCAACAGCCAGTAGTAAGACCTGTCCATTGTCCACCACTGACACATAGTCATACATTGTTGCCAACACCAGGTACATTGCGAGCTGGGAACAACGATGGTCCCAGGCTTGGGGGTTCGTGGATTAACCAATCAGAATGTGAGGGGCTAATCACTGATGACACTATAATTCAACCAATCACTAATTTTCTTCATGTAACACGTTCTATGTAGCCATTTTTAGGGACAACCCAAGAGTACCAGCTGACCTCTTCTCCACCACTAATATTTTCTCCTATACTGATCTATACCTACCCTACCGCCCGGGGAGCCAACCCGGAGTAGTGTTAGGTTTAGGGGCAAGCTTTCCCAGGTGACACACGTAGTAGCATCATCTGATTAGAAAAAGGGCCTGCGAGCCCATCACCGCTGAGATGTTCCTTGGGTACATATGCTCCGAGCACCTGTCCCTGCCTGTTTTGTGCAATAAACAGCAGTAACTCTTTGCTCTTGTGTGTGCCTCATTCTCCATTGGGACGCGGGAGGAGTTGGGGCCTCCCAACCCCAGAGGTCCGCCAACTGCCCTACTGGTTATGCAAATTAGCTTAAATTAGAGCCTTTTTGTTCAGGAAACTGTCTTTGCATTAGAGGGCAGTGCTCCTTTATACATAGTTTAATCAAACAAAGGCAGACATTTTACAAGACTACCATGACAACTATATACCTGGTTTCACGCTTATTAGGGATCATCAGGGCAGTGTAGTACTGACACTCTTCTGGTTGGAGCATAGGGCATGCATACACAATGACAACATTGTTATGATGGGTTTAAAAAAGCTTGGGAAAAATGCGTTCACCTGAAATGTATAAGTAGCCTAATCCATTTGAGCCAGATCACACATTCCACAACACCACCTAGTAGCCATTGCTGGAAGTTCACATTCAGTTCTGAACCACATCAGCAAGGCATTGTGGGTATGCAAATTAGCCCAAATGCAAGCCTTTTTCTCCAGGAAATTGTCTTTGGGGTCATTATACATTTGCAAGTATCCCACTGGTAAATCTGGTGGGATAATGGCAAACGGTATTACCATTCCTGCCGCCTGATATACTGGTATTACCAGCATATTACAGGTGGCGGGAATACAGGTAAATCCCAATTCCATGGAGTCCCATAGATGGAGGCCTGATTTACCTCCAGCTCTTGGCTGGAGTCTAATCTGGTAACCCTCAGTGGCAAACTTGTAGTTTGCCAGTCCGGAAAAGTGCCTGTAAATGTTATTACCAGCAGTTTTTTTTCCAGACCGGCAAACTTATATGAGCCCCTTCGTTTTAGCGGACAGTACTTATTTAAACATAGCTTAATCAACCCAAGACAGACAGTTTGCAAAGCTGTCAAGACAACTACATGCACATAGTCCTGACAGCCTTGCGGATTGGAGCTTTGGGGCATGTACACAAAACACCCAATAAGTTAAGGTGGGCTTAGTGCAAAGTGATCACTGAAAAATCCTATTGTGCGTTCAGTAGAAATATATTGATAATATAAAATTAAGCACCTACTTATCTGGCATGCTTTGTGGGTCTGGTCCCAATAGCCCGAGCCATAGTGGGCCCAAGAGAGAACATAGGGCCTTTACCAGCCAAGTCCGCCCTCATACCAGGCGCTTAACAGTATTAGCACCCTGAGCCTTTGTCCAGGGTGGTAATAGCTTTTTTTCTTATTGAAAATCTGGGCTGGGTGTACCGTATGTGCCAGAATGATTATTTTACAAAGGGAAACCAAGATGCTCACATGGGAAATAGAAATGGTACTTTGTTTTTTTTCTAGTTCCATGCAGGGATGCTGTTCCAGAGTGGGAAAAGGCAGCGGGGCAGGTAAGTGGGGAACAGGGATGCATGATGGTAAGTAGCTAGGCAAGGAGCAAGAAAGGTGTTCAGGGTGCCTGCATGGTGGAACCCGGAATGATGCTGGATGGAGCGCTGGAATGTGACTTCATAAGGTTGGTGAAAGCCTGGGTTCCTAGCCTCCTGATTGGCTGGTGCCACTCATCTTGGTGCAACTATTAAATATGACATCTCTGAAGATATGACAGGTGCAACTTTATTACTACATGAAGTTTAAGATATTGCATGACAAAACCCTTGAAAAATGTTTATTCAAGAGAGAGTTACATTGAAGCAGTTCAACACAAGAAAAATCTTGAAACTCAGTGACATACTTAAGTTGAAGTGACATTAAGGTCATAGTTTAACGGAACTAAGGGCTTGAAATATGGCAAGTGTTTAAAGCTATGTCACCTTAACTTTGAGCATCCTCATTGCACAGCCCATGAGCACCATGATGGCATCCCAAATTACATAATCTATGACATCATCGATGACATCACTAGAAACTAGAGTGCACTAATGAAATCACAGATTGTAGCAGCTTGTATATCACAGGAAACTATCCATTAGAGTAAAACATTGTCTTGATCTATTGTAGGACATCTGACAAATGTATTGTTTAAGCGTACGTGTAGTGCATAACCATGGACCAGTTAAAGTGGTAAAGTGGCTATTGTGCCTGGTCTGGGGGCAGGCCTAGTGGCTACTTTGGGTGGCATGGTTGGTCCTGGGTAATGGCCAAAATCCATGCTACGGGCAGTGTGACAAGTGGTCATGGCCAGTCTACCTAGGACCTGCTATCGTGGTAAAGCTAGTGCCATGGCTACTTTGGGTGGCCTCTCAAGTCTGGGGCTCTGGCAATGAGGCAACAGGGCACGGCTGTCATCAATGTGCTCTAGTTTCCAGTGATGTCATTGATGATGTCATACATTATGTCATCTGTGATGTCATCAGAGTTCTAATAGGCTGCGGAACAGGGGTGTTGAGAGTTAAGGGGGTGTAACTTCAAACACTTGAACACTTGCCAAATTTCAATGGTTTTGTTGCATTAAGCTATCACTTGAACTAAAAAATGGCTACGGAATTTGAATGGTTTTGTTGCCTTGAACTAATGCTCTTTTAACTAATGTTTTCACTGAATATCTTTGTTCATGCAAAAATATGACTGCTATTTGGTGAAACACCATCAAAATGGATGCGTGGAGTATTCAAACGCATAGATATGTAAAACACCAGCAAGTTAGAATGCCTGTTCGTAAAAGCAGGCTAAAATAGCCGGAGTCGTCGTGCGATTTTCGAACTCGAGCTCTGTCCCAAATGCGCACATTACTCCATATTCTTAATGCAACAAAGTCAAATGCAAACAACCTAAATCATGAAAACACTCAGACGACCAAACCAACACTTAACTTCACAATGCCACATGTGTACAATTCGGAGTCTGCGTGTATTTTCCTAAATAAGTGTACTTTTGTAACACAGGTGACAGACAATTCACGTAGCCACTAGGTGGAGCAAAGCATTCGCTTCCAGAAGCTCATCTCGGTAAAACTGCCCGTGAATTGCACAGAGCAAAGCGAGGATTCTAAATGTACAGTGTACTTGCGAGCATGCTTATTTATTTTTCACGGGCAATCTCCAGAGTTCATTCTTTGAAATGAACTGCACCTGGTTACGGCAATTCCTGGTGTACTGGGTCTGGGTGAAGGGGAAACATTGTAGGTCTTTGCTTTTGGTGATAGGAGTGAAGTGGGTCTTTTATGCATGCATGAGATGAATCGTGTATGAGAAAGTAGGTTAAAATGTGATTATGCTCGTTCCTTCAATATTACTATAATTCCAAATGTTCTCATATGCACCCCACCGTTATGCCTACGCCTCTACGTCTGATGCCTGGGATTTACGAGGTCTACCTTTCAGGTGCAGACAGCCCAATTTAGTAACGCGGTTAAGCTGCTGCCTGTAAATTGCCACGAAGGCTATTGTTTCCCCAAAGTGGGTGGATAAAATGTGTGCTATAGGCTTCATTTCATTTGTGAGCAGCGTGATCACAAAGAAACGTAGAGGCTGCCTGGCAGGCAGCGTTTACTCACTTTGCACTACAAATTGCAAATGTGAAGCGCAAAAGCCTTTATATTTGCACCCCACAGTGCAAATGACGAGAATTTGGTGGCGGGGAGACGCTTATTATTTATTTATTTGCATTTTTAAAGCACTCCCACAGCCCGCGGGCATCGAGGCGCTATTACAGGAATTCTTTGTATTTAGTTGCATAGTTTGTCTTAGTTGCGTATTTATAACGTGCTTAAATACCCCGAGGATTCTAAGCACAGACCCAAGGATCGAATCTGTGTTGCTCCGTGTCTGTCCTGCTTCCAAGGCGAGCATGTTGCCGCTGAGCTATCCTCCAAGGACATTACTAAACAGTGTAAATGCAACGTTTCCCCGTCACCATATTACGCTCTGGAGCAAAATGAGCTCCTATAGGAGGCCATCAGTGCTGTTTGTTAGAGCAGTGGGCATAAGGAATCAGACATTATTTGTGTCATGAGAACACTATTATGCAATATATAGAGCAATAAAGATTACCCCTGCTAACTGCACAGGGAGTATTAATTATATTAAAGACTAGGAGGCAAGCATTATGCTTCAACTTCTTTAATTTACCACTCTTCAGCAGTTTCAACAAAACTCAAAACCATAACAAACACTGAAAAAACATCTGAACAGACTTTTCCTCTCATGAACTACAATCCCCATAGTCTCTGTAGTCCATCATTCCATGGTCGGCTATGACCACTTCCTGTCCCTGAGCTCCTCCTCTCTTTTACTTGCTCTGAAAAAGTCACTCTGATAACTCCATACAAAGTCCTGCAACTGGCAGAGACATGAAACACTCCAAACCGAATGTCGAACTTCCTCGACTCCTCGACTACCACTGTTAGTCTCCTACTTCAATTATTCTTCTGCTCCTTTCCTAGGAATAATACAAAGCAGAGAAATAAGGGTGGTGTCCGTGTATTGACTGTTACATTACATTCTTATCATATGTAATAATCCAACATCAAATTCAACATATCTTGGGTGGGAATTTAATGCTCGCCTCCTAGTCTTTAATAGAATTAATACTCCCTGCGCAGTTAGCAGGGGTAATCTTTATTCTATGTCAAGACTGGAGGCACGCATTATGCTTGTTCA
The DNA here is from genome assembly GCF_040938575.1 of Ambystoma mexicanum. Lineage (NCBI taxonomy): Eukaryota > Metazoa > Chordata > Amphibia > Caudata > Ambystomatidae > Ambystoma > Ambystoma mexicanum. The sequence goes on from NC_090922.1 coordinate 873,146,900, forward strand.
AAGCTCCCCAACACTGTGACCGCTAATCCCTTGTTCGGTTTGAAATAAAACTCTTTAAAAGTTTGATCAATCGACCAGTCTGCTGTTAGCATAATATCTCTAAGTGACACACCAGTCTTAAAGGCTTTATATGCCATAGCTCCACGTACAGAATGTGCCCCATACATTCCCGCATCTATCCCTGCTTCAAGCATGACTTATTTAACCCATCTGGCTATAGTAGCCGTAGATACACCCTTGTAAGGCTTCCTGTGTGCAATAAGCAATTGCGTAACGTTCGCAGCTCTGTGCTCCGCTGTCCTGCTCTCATATTCTCTGATGCAGCTTGCCACACACCATTTAGGTTTATTCGGAAAATATGGATAGTGGACCGAAGATGTCCCCGTCTTAGTTCTCTTCACTATTGTAAATGTTACACCCTCTGGTCCAAATTACTTCCTGTCTACCTCTAGGGCTCTCACGTCTGACACCCGTTTACAAGCAACTAAGCACAAAAGCATTGCCAACTTCCCCAAAAATTGTTTTAGGGATAAATATGTGTTCCCAGGCAAGCTCTCCAGAAGCTTAAGAAATATAAGTACATCCCATACTACCTTATATCGAGGTTCTGGAGGTGCCTTGAATTTGGCTCCTAGCATGAGCCTGATCACTGCCGGGTGCTCTCCCGCCAGCACTCCCTCAATCGGCAGATGCCCTGCAGAAATTGCTGACCTATACACTCCTATGGTACGAAACGCTTTACCACCTTGTGCAGGTGTGCTAGAAAGTTCAAAATCACCGCTACAGGCGCAGAAATGGGATGAACACCTCTCCCTCTGCACCAGCTAGTCCATTTAGCCCAAGCCGCGTCGTAGCTTCTTCTCGTGGATGGAGCCCAGGATTCTGCAATGAGCTGAGCAGCCTGAGACGAAATGCCCAGCAGCGCCCAGCATCTCCTGATAACCTGCACGCGATGAGCGGGAGAGTCCCTGTCACTCTCAGAGGATGATATGACCCAACTGGGTCCGTGAGCAAGTCCTCCCTTTCTCGGAGTATTCTCGGGTAATCCACTGACAGCTCCATAAGAGTCAGGAACCACACTTGGGCCTTCCAGAAAGGAGCTACGACTAGCATCTCTGCCTTCTCCCTCCAACACTTCGCTAGAACTCTGCTCAGCATCATGAACGGGGGAAACGCGTAGTGTGGGCCTCCGTTCCATTCTTGGAGGAACGCATCTGTCCCCCGAGCTCCCGGATCTATCCTCCAGCTGAAGTACTCTGCTGTCTGCGCGTTCAACTGGGATGCGAAGAGGTCTATATGTAGCAGGCCCCATCTCTTTCAACCTCTGAAAAATCGCTGGATCCAGCTTCCAATCGCTGGAGTCTGAGAGGTAGCGAGAGTTCCAATCTGCTATTATGTTGAGCGCTGCGGAGAGGTACTCTGCTGTGACCGATGTCTCTGATTGTAGGCAAAAATGCCAAAAGTCCTTCGCTAAAACAAATAGCATCCTGGATTTGGTACCTCCCAGATGTTTTATATATCGTACTGCCGATATATTGTCCGTCTTCAGAAGGACGCACAATCTCATCTTCCCTTTTGTAAAGGCTCTGATCGCAAATGACCCTGCTAGTAGTTCTAGGCAATTTATGTGTAATTGGAGTTCCTCTTCGCTCCACTTCCCCCCTGTCTGTCGGTCTCCGCACCTTGTGCCCCAGCGTAGTCTGCTGGCATCAGATTCTCTAATCAAATCCGGTTTGTCTCCGAAAATGGCACGCCCATTCCAGGTGACCATATTCTTTAACCACCATTCCAGCTCTGTCTTGGATTCCTGATCCAGCGGAACTCACTGATGATATCTCAAGCCCTGCTGCAGATGCCTTATCTTCAATCTCTGCAGTGCTTGATAATGCAACAGACCGGGAAATATGGCTTGAATAGAGGCAGCCAGCAGCCCCACTATCCTTGCTAGTGTTTAGAGGGACACTACCTGGCGTTGCAGGCATCCTCTCAATTCTCTCTTGATGTTGCGAATCTTTCGAGCTGGGAGCTCGAGCGTCGCCTTCCTGGTATCCAGAACAAAACCCAGAAAGTCCAGTCTTTGTGCTGGTTCGGTGTCTGACTTTTCTATATTCACTAGGAATCCTAGGGATGCTAGGAGGTCCTGGACCCAACTTGTCTGGTATCTGAGCATCTCTCAATCTTTGGCTAGTAAGAGGAGATCGTCTAAATAGATGATCAATCATTTGCCTTTCTCTTTTATTGCTGCCGCTATTGGCTTCATCAGCTTCGTGAAGGCCTATGGCACCGAAGCAAGCCTGAAGGGCATAGTCTTGAATATCCAGAGCTGCCTTTTCCAGCGAAAAGCTAGGAAGGTACTGAACTCTGCAGCTATTGGGACCGTTAGGTAGGCATCCTTCAGATCCATCCTAGTCAGCCAATCTCTCTCTCTGAGCGAGTCTTGGAGTTGATGGATGCCCTCCATCTTGAAATGCTGTTAGACTACCCAACCGTTTAGTTCTTTTAAGTTTATCACTGTACGTGCTTTCTCCTTCCTGTGCACCAGGAACATATTGCTTATAAAACTGGGGTCTCCCTGACACCTCTCTATGGCTGTAACGCTCACCTGGCTCCCACGGAGGCGTTGACCTGGTCTGGAATGCTGTGACCTCTTCAAGCGTGATGCGCAGGATTCGAAACACCGATTGAACGGGACCCCCAAATCTGGCTTGTCTGGCCCGTAGAAAAATCTTTCTGTAGGTGGAGAAAGAGGATTAACTGTCTGCAGAGTATTGTGATTGCTTCCCAGCTCCCCTTTGTTCTTCTCTGACCACCTCCGAAATCCCCAATCAAGGCTCACCTTAATGTTTGAATGGATGAGCTCTCCATCCTGCTTCTGGTGCAGGGGCGCATATTTGACCAGTTACTTCACTGGTTTCGGAAGGCAAAATGCCGTAAGTATGCAGTTTAAAAAGTTCCAGAGTAGAGTCTTATCTTTGTTTGCTTTTCTTAACCTGCGATCTGTCCTTATTTTCAGGTGCAGAGTGGAAGTGATGCTTCGAGGGATATTGCCGGAGATAAACTCAGGTGAGTTTGTGATAAAATGATCCCTTTAAATGTCTTTGAATCCCTCTAGTAATGTCTTTCTTTTTTCCCCTTAGGGGCCGTGGTGCGGTACCAGGCCAAGAAGTGGCGCCGACCCGAAATGAGGAGTGGTTCCGTCAAATATGGCCAGGTAAGTCTTGTGACAGAAAATCAGGCTTTCCTCATTTGTTCCTCCTGCTCACCTTTTGTCTCTTCTTCTCCCCTGCAGGTGCAGAGATGTGGCGGAATGCCCAGAAGGTCGCGGTGGATAGTGAAGAGCCCACGAGGCAGGTGAATGATGCGTGGTGCTGCAACAAGTAGCGCAATGCTTTTAAAGAATATCTATCTTCAGGATCGCTGGCGTGATGATTCCGGACACAGGTAGGAAGTTAGATTAAGTTCTTGGTTTTCACCTTTTCTCTTCCCTTCCTTCCTTTCAGGTATCCCAAGATCGAGGCGGGCGTGGCTGGAGGCAAGATGCAGGAGCAGGCACGGTGAGCGTTCAGCTGCTAGATGCAGAGCAACGCGAAGCACATGTGGCAGTCCGGGCGTGGTTTAAATAGCCTTGGAAGAAGTTCCAGGTAAGTATTCTTCCACGGTCCCCACCCAAGTAAAATAGTTCCTTTGATAAAATAGTCCCTCCCTCCTAAGCCTCATTTGGCTTGAGGCTTCATGCAACATGGTCTGCGTCAGGTAAGTGCACCAAACACCCTCTTTTATGAGCCTGGCGCCTATGGCACCAGGACTGATGTCCAACATGAGCCTGGCGCCAAAGGCGCCGAGACAAAGTCCAAAGAGCCCCTATTAGGGGCTGCTGGGCTTTTACCCGAGGGCATGATGCCTGCTCCAGGGGGTGCTGGGCCTGTCCTGGTGCTCCGGGGGTAGGCGTCATGACAATGGCGTTCTTCTTTGCTAATAGAAATAGCTCTTGATCCAACAGACTCTGCTCTGTGCGCTCTAGACGCTGCTGGTGAGGCCTGCGCTCTTGGACTGTCGGTTGTATAAATTCCAGGTGCATACCTATAACTGTCTGTAGCACCCAGGCATCGCTGGAAAGCGTGCCCCAGTTTCTCAAAAACATGCCAGTTCTTCCCCCAACGGGGGGATAATGCACTGCTCTCACCATGTGTGAAGCATTTGCCACGGCCGGGACCTCTTCCTCTGCATCCTTTCGGGAAGCGCCCTCTGGACGGGAAGAAGGAGTCCTGCTGTCTATTCTCCCAGTATTGGGCTCTGGGATTCTGGGGTCTTCTTCCACTCTGCGACGAGTCGAGCGACCCCTGTGGCGACTGGTCCCTCCAAAAACTCTGTTAGGGAAACACTTTCTGATTGAGGCCTGAGCCTTCTCCAAAGACGTGTAGGTGCCGACGAACCGGCCCATTTCTTTGCCGAAGGTCTCTCCGAAGAGGAGTCCTTGCGCTGCCTCTCCGGCCTCGTACGAGGCGAGGTCGCTGAGCTTAGAGTCAATTTTCAAAAGCAGACCTCTCTGGCGTTCTGAGGCGATGGTGCAGTTAGCATTCCCCAAGAGGCATATTGCTCTCTGCGCCCAGCCTGCCAGGGCATCGGGGTCCACCTCTTCTCCCGTATCCCTGGCTCTTTCTGCTAGATCCATGATTTTCGCTAGTGGACCGGCCAGATCCAGCACCTTTTCCTGGCAAGTCCTCCAAGATCTATCAATGCCTTTCCGAGGGTCTTTGCTTGTTTTTGACACAATAGTCAGCATCTTGGGGTCAAGCTCTGGCATCTCGGCCACCTTTCCCGGAAAGTCCGGCTTAGGGCATTCTGCCCGAAGACGCTGGCAGACTTCTTTGTCCAGAGATTTTCTTAACCTCTTGGTCATATACTGCGCCACTCTCGGCGAGGGTTGCCAGTCCGAGGACCTTGGGTTCCGGATGCTGTCCGGGTCAAACATGTCCTCCTCCACCTCCTCAAGGTGCTTCTCTTTGCGGATTCTTTTCCCTCTGCTGGGTTTGATCTCCTCTTCCTCCCTTACTTCCTCCTCGTCTTGGGAGGGGGAATCGTCTTCCTCCAGCTCCTCTCCCAAGCCTGGGTTTTCTTCTCCATCTTTTACTTCCCCTAGAGTGGGGGTCGTGAGGTCTGGCACTGCCCGACGCCGCAAATATGCTTCACGAAACTTTGCAAAGGCGTTGACGACCTACGGGGCCTTCTCTTTTGCCCCATTCGAAGGGCCCTGGGGGTGTTGAGAGGCTTTCCTCTTCCGGGCCTTCATACTCCCCTTTCACCCTGATTCCGAGGGTTCTGTGGGCGTGCGATCACTTCGCCCGGTGCTGTCTATAGGCTGCTGTCGTATCGCCTCAAGGGACTCCAGCCTTAACCCCTTGACCCACTGCATCTATGAGTGAACTCCCCAGCACTTCCTTGAAGCTGGCAGCAAGGTTTGATGGCTGCTCCTCTTCACTCCACTCAAAATCCGACATCTTGGGGAGGTGCTTTGTGCCTGCTGCACCTGTTAAGGTGTCTCTGCACGCCCTTTCACTATAGGTGCTTCTGATTCTTAGATGTAACTATATCTTATTATTCAATTTAAAAAAAAAAAAAAAAATATTGGTGTGGCTGCGCCATGTCCGAGTAGATGTTAGATAAGCCTGGTATGGGCGTCTGTCTCACTGTCCTCCGTGTTGTGAGGAGCTCTATATTTGGCCTTGTTAAGGGCTGATTGGCCTCACCGGGCCAATGCTCTTTGTGAGCTGTGAATTGCCTTTATTCGCGCTCTGGTGCAAGGTGTAATAATGAGCTTCTACGCTCGGTGGGTTCGAGCAGTCGAGCTCGGTCTAGCTACAACGTAGCTTTATTAACGAATATTCACCGCCGGGCCCGAGTCCAACACTGCTCCGCTCTGCGTCGCTAAATCAAATGCGATGCGGAAGCAACCTCTCCCGGCCCCGTCCCTGCAAAGGCGGGGGCCATCGGGTCCCGGCGTGCTGGCGTGCTGCAGCTCCGCCTCCCCGAGGGAGGGGGCCGCAATCTGGGTGCTCCACATCCTCCGGCCGCCGCCTCCGCAGAGGAGGGGGCCGGGGATTCTCTGCTACTACGCGGCTCTTCGGAGCCACAGCAAACTCCTGCAGCTACAGGCAGCCATGCCCTGTGTGCCGGTAATATGGCACGGGGCGGACGTGTGTCATGATTGCTGCCCCTCATGTCCCCAGCTCTCCAAGATGTCAGACTGGAGCCAGGCCACAATCTCCTAGATGGCCCTCAAGGGCCTCTCCATCCCTCCAAAGACCCACTTGGAGTCAGACTTGGCGCTTGTGGCACCAGACTCACTCACTCCCATAGGATAACATTGGGGATTGGACTTGTAGTGCATTGATGGGGACAAGATGGATGCCCCCACATATTTCGGTTCCCAGAACTGCATGTGCAGTCTAGTCTTTTGGGTGTGGTTCAGCCCAGAGACACCTGGGATACCCAGAGACTATTTAAGCCATGCCCAGGCTGAGGAACATGCTTTGCATTTTCTGCACCTGCAGCGTGACACTCACCGTGTTCGGAACGGTCTCCAGTAGGCCTGCATCTTTCTTCTGCGCTCAGCTCCTGCAAGAACAAGAACACTGTTAGGAACAGCCTTACCTTGTGGCACTTCTGCCCATCATTCATTGCTTCTTCTGTTCTGCGGGCATCTACGGCGGTCTCATTCCCATCCCGGCACGCCCCTTCCTAAGGAAAAGGGAAAAGAACAGAAAAAAGGCATTAGTAAGCATTCAGCAAATCTTTGCTTATTTTTAAAGACTGTACGAGCTTCAAACGCTTACCTGAATCCCAGCCACTCTGGGGGAACTCTGTCTCCACAACTTCTCATCCATCTGCAAGAGGGAAAAGACACTCCAGGTTAGCGTGGAAAAATCTAGAGGCGCCACATACTGCGCTTACTCACCACATTTCTTCTTCATAACCGGCATACATGCTGAAAACGTCGCAGCACCTAAAAGACACAGAAAAATAACTCAGTTCAATACAAATGTGAAAGGGTCGCATCACGCACCACGCTCTCACTCACCTTCAGCACTACTCATCTCAGCAACACGTCGCCATCCCCGGACGCTGCCCATCATCTAAGGAAGGAAAGGAATGAAGTTAGATAACTGTTCAAAAGACTCATTATACTTACCTGTCGGACTCTTGCAGTGAAGTCACTAGGCAGCAACAAGCCCGTATCAATCAACGTGCCCCTGTGCTGAAAGCAGGATGGAGAGCACTCTTTCCAAGAAAACAAGGTGAGCTGTGGATCAAAGGGAAGGGTTGGACCCCGGGGAAGAAATGGTTCAAGCACACAGAGACAATAGAGAGTTAAACTCTACCAATCCTGTGTTTCAGGCCCAGTCCCCAGTCGTGTGGACTCCAGGGAAGGGTTTGAGGTCATAAGAGGTCAGAACAGGCTGAGTGACGTCCCCGTGGATACCAGGTGAGCGTTACAGAACACAAAGCCTCACATCAAAATCCACCTGGGTGTCATGGAAATGTCAGAAACCGACCAGTTAGCCCACATGTTGGGGCAGCTACGTTCCGAAGTACATGCAGCCAGGCAGGAGACCAACACCCTGAGGAGAGAGAGCAGATAGTAGCCAAAGAACGCACTGATGATTTAAGCCGGCAACTTCTCCAGTCACAAGAAGGACATGCACCATTGCCGGGAATGTGGCCTCGATGCCAACACCGTTAGCCAATCCCGTTCAGATAACCCTTCCTGGGGCAGTTCCCTTGGCCCCGCCCGAACGATTTACGGGGGATCTCAAGAGGTTTGCAACGTTCATGAACCAGTGCCGCCTGCACTTCCTTTGTAGACCTTTCCGAATGACCAATCACGGGTCGCTTTTGTGCTATCCTACCTGAGTGGTAGCGCCGCAGACTAGTCTGTACCCTTTGTGGCCAAAGACGATCCTTTGCTGCATGACTTCAGGCGCTTTCAGCAGGAGATGGAAAAGCTGTTCGCCTGTCGTGCTCATGGGCAGGCATTAGACAACGAACTTCTGTCCCTACGCCAAGGGAATCAAGACCTATTAACATACATAGCCACGTTCAATAGACACGAGGTTGAAGCAGAATGGCCAGTGGAAAAGAGAACCACGTTATTTCATCAGGGGTTGCGGGGGGAGCTGAAGGATGTTCTTGCACAAGTAGTGAACCCCCCGAAAGACTGCTTAGAATTAATTGACCTTGTTGTTAACTTGATCATAGGTTGCAGGACTGAAGAGCAGATCGAACCAGGCCGGACCCTCGCCCTATGTATGTGCGTTCAAAGGACAATATTGCCCACACAACGGAAGGTTCAGGAGAACCAATGCAAATCAGGGGGGTCAGATCCCCCTTGACTAAAGCGGAAAGGGATAAAAGGAGGCAGCAGCAGTTATGTCTGTACTGTGAAAGGTCAGGTCATTTCCTTAAAGAGTGCCCTGTGAAGCCACTGAGGAGGACGGTAGGGGCCATGGACAAGGAAGATACCATCAAGGAATCGGAAAACTCTCCAGCCCGGCAAGTGTAGGGGTCCACTTGTCGAGCGAAGAAAGTGAACTAGAGACCTCCCATTTTGCATCTGTGGTCTTGATCAATCACAAACAACCATCTCGGATGCACGCAGTAAGAGCGTACATTGACAGAGGAGCCGTTGGGAATTACATTGACCAGGATCTTGCGGCAAAGATGGGGCTTCCGTTACACCCTAAATCAACCACCGACACTATTACCACTGTAGATGACACGGAAATAGCTTCTGGTCCAGTATCCCAATGCACTGCAGCTTTAACCCTTGTGTGCCAGGATGGACACCAAGAATTTACCGTTTTCGACCTCATTAAGGCACCACAGTTCTGGTTGTATTTGGGAATGCCATGGTTGGTAGCTCACAATCCTAGAATCGATTGGCGAGCAAAAGAATCGGCCTTTGCCGAGACTTGCGCCCACACATGTTATCGCCAAGAGAAACAACCAATAGACACCAGAACCTCCACGCTTGCGACTGTGGCAATCAGCACCCTACCAAGTGAATGCCAGCACTTTCAAGATGTCTTTCAGAAAGAACAGGCTAATACCCTGCCACTGCATAGACCATACGATTGCCAAATCGACCTGATACCCGGTGCACAGATCCCTTGTGGGCGAATTTACGCACTCACAGAACCAGAAAACCAGCACCTGAAGGCCTATCTTGACCAATACCTGGCCAATGGGTTCATCCGTCCCTCAAAGTCTCCAGCAGCCAGTCCTCTATTCTTCGTACCAAAAAAGGAGGGGGACTTGAGAACGTGCATCGACTATCGCGCACTGAACCAGATTACCGTAAAAAAAACGCTACCCCCTGCCACTGATCCCTGAATTGCTTGATCAAGTCAAAGATGGCCAAATTGTTACGCTCACCTGGTATCCACGGAGACGCCACCCAGCTGTGGGGACTCTGGTATCCTTTTCAGCGGCTCCCAGGTATGATCAGCGGAAAAGTTCTGCCTGGAATACAGGTGGGCAATGTTCAAGACTGGGCAACTGTGGTAAGAGCCTCCCAACACCCCGTATGCCCACAGCCCCTACGGACCTTTCCACATCTTGTTATGGGTTTTGGCATGCTCTCTGTCCTGCCTTCTTGGCAGGGGCGCGTTGTCCTTTGTGGGCGAGTGCGATCTAGTTACTTAACTGATGCCGGCTCTTTTGAGTCTTTCAGGTAGGTCTTATTACTGTTATGCTTGTATGCCTTTCTTTGGTTTAAATAATGTTTTTTCTCTTCCTTAGGTGTGCAGAAGTTCACTGTGGAACGTTGGCTGAGTTGGGACTCGTCAGTAAATGATGGTGCATCAAGAGCGCCTTGATGCGGTAAGTAGGTGCTATGCGCAGCACTATGATGCCTTGCCTTTGCTAACCTGTTACCTTTTCGTTCCCGTAGATTGCGGTGCTCACCCAGATTGCGGTGCTCACCCGGAGCAAGAAGTCCCAAGGCGATGCTGGTCGATGGGCGACTCGTGAGGTAAGCATCCAGCACGATTGTAAAATGTCTAATGTCCTGTTTCTCCCTTTTTTGCAGATCTGTCGGTCCGGGAGGCTCGCTGATCCTTGGATGCTGTTTGCAGGAGCTGAGGGCAGCTAGCGATGCAATTACAGTTAAGCTGCTGCTATTAACGATGTCATTTTGTTTTTCAGATGCTGTTCTTACGAGGTTCGCAGGTACAGCTGAACACGATGAGCGTCACGTTGCAGGATTGCAAAGTAACGCGAAGCGTGTCATTCAAGACGGGTGTGGTTTAAATAGCTTTGAAAAATAGTCCCGGTAAAGTAGTTCCTAGGTTACCACACCCATAATGTCGAAATTTGAAAAATATTGAAAATGTACTACTTTCAGATTATTGTAGCCAATTGACTAAAAACCTGTATTTGATTTACCACCAGGTACGAGAGGCCTTACCTGTGCGATACGAAGGCCCGGGCCACGGCATACGACCGGGGAGCTGGGTGCTCGTTAAATCATTTGAGCGCACCTCCTGCCTCACGCCTCGCTGGCGTGGGCTATTCCAGGTCCTGTTGGTCACCCAGACAGCGGTGTGGGTAGCAGGGCGAAAGAACTGGATCCACGCGTCACACATCAAGAAGATTCCTCACCCTGATCAAGAAGCTTCCTCACCCTGTGCCACACGTTACAGAAGAAGCAGAACCCCTCGCTGATACTGCAACTGATGATCCCAAAGCAGTAAGCAGCACTGAGAGTGTGTCAGAGAATATCTCTAAGCCCAGGAGACTTGGGGAAGCTGCATTTTGTTTCCACACTCTCTGCAAATTTTTGCACCTGGAAACGGCTGTTTCAAATTCAGCCCCCTCATCTGCCCCTGGCACGTTGCTTCCAACGGGAAGTGACGACACATTGTTTCCGGATCAATCAGTACCAGGAGCAGCCAGATATCACTTGCGTCCGAGAAAATAGACATACGGCACAGTTCTGCTGTGCATCTGATAGACATACGGCACAGTTCGGCTGTGCATTCAAGGAAGGAAAAGAATCATCGAGGGCTTGCTTTTGCCCAAATTTGAGAAAGGGGATTCTGTTGGCTAGGGTTGTGGAAGGACACAGAAATCACGCGACCGGGGGGATGCCAACAACGAACATTGGGGATTCCGTTTGAAGACTGCAATGTCTGCTACCGCCGCCGCTTGTTTTGGACTTGTAAATAAGGGGGTGACCAACCGGGACAATGGACAAAATGCCTGGGCCCCGAAAACGTATTGCTGTATTTTTGTAATAATATTTGGTTTTTTAATAGTCACTGTTGTAGGCCTTTGGTATCTTGAAGAAACTCATCCTTTAGAGTTTTTGCTACCGACTAAAAATGTACCCACTGTCCCCACACCTTTTGTACATTTGCATACTTTGTCTCCTAGAGATTCCCAGCACAGACAAAGGTATCATAATAACACACTGTTACTTATCATGAACGCTACACATGCCATTTTTAATAGGTCCAACTGCTGGGTCTGTTCACATTTACCGCAACACGGGGATAAGGGGCTAGGTTGGTATATTCATCCTTTACCATTGACAACTGCTTGCTATGCTTCTCTTAGAGCGCTGTTCTTTGGCCGATGGAATGATAGCGTCTCAGGGAACTTTGATGGCACCAATTTGAATAGTTTTGAGAAACGTGTTTTGACTCCCCTGGGATGCTCTCTTTTTGCAAATAGGAGTAAACCGAATGTTGCTTCTATTAGGCCTTCTGATAGACTGTCTCGTCCCTTTAAATCTTTGATTTCCTTTAAAATGGCTCCGATAGGCAATAAGGATGCCATGCCTCCTTCTTACACTGTTAACCATAGCCCCGATTCAGTTTCTTTCTTCATACATAGGAATGGCACTCAGTCAATGGGAGTTTTTAAAGGTTGTGCCAACGTTGCAAATTTGACTGGGGAAGACAGACCTTTGTATGTAGGTGAACCTGTCTATTTTGTTTGCGGTAATGTAGCGTTTCCATGGTTGCCCAGGGATTGGCATGGAACCTGTTATTTAGGGATCCTGTTACCAGGGTTGTTCATAGCAAGTACTATAGAAATTTCAAAGGCTCGTCCACGGCGGGACGAGAATGGTGACAACCCAGCACAAGTATTGGGAGATATAGCACAATCAATTGTGCCATTTTGGGGGCAGATAGCGAATTCAGAAGATATCAGGAGACTAGCAAGAGTACTGGAGAGAACCATCAACCGGACCACGGATATACTCTACAATATGACATTAGAGCAGAAAGCAATAAGATTAGTAGCACTCCAAAATCGAATGGCATTAGATGTCATTCTAGCTGAGCGTGGTGGAGTATGCAAATTAGTGGGGTCCGCTTGCTGTGTTTTCGTGCCAGATTCCTCCCCAACTATCTTCAAGGCAATACAGAATCTGCACGTCCTTAGTTCCGAAGTGCATGTTCCTGAGGGAAATTGGGATCTTGGCGCTTGGTTCTGGGACTTCTTGCGGTCTTGGGGTTGGAAGGTACTTTCAGCCTTATTAATTATTTTGGGAATTCTGTTGTTCCTTTGTTGCTGTATTCAGTGTCTGCCTGGTATGTGTTCGATGCTAGGGGGATGTTGCGCACAAGCGATAAACTTGATAGGACATAAGGTGTATGCCTCAGATAAGACTTCCAAAGAATATGTGTTAAAGGAGATAGTAGTAAAAGACGTAATGGCAATAGATATTTCAGATACTGATTCAGGGTACATGGATACTGATGCATGGAGCTGTTTGCAAGGAGACCCAAAGTAGTTTCTAGGACTTGGCATAGGCCAAAAGGAGGGTTTGTCGGAATAGGAAGAATATCGTGTCTCCTATTGTGAAAAATATATTTAATATTGGCCTACGCCAAGCCGCTCGAAAGTCGCTTGCGAGAGAAATCTGTGTTGCAAGGTCCTGACCTTTAATCCATGTAGGCCGACATTTTAGGTCAAACCGCCATTTTAGGATTTGTTGTGGAAAAGTCACCCTGTGAGCTAAAATGGTGGACGATGTCATTGCAAAATACAACATGGTCGTCTTGACCTCTGTACATCGCTAATATGTAATCTGCCTGCAGGCTACTTGTTGAGGTCATGAACTGAGACCTCGTCCTTCGTTGACCTATGTGTAAAGGGATTATTCTTGCAATGAAACTAATCCACGAGTATATATTAGGATAATGTATTTACATATTGAACAAAGAACATCTGTCTTACTACATTGTATTTATGTTTAACAAGACCTGCAATGCGAAACTTTAGAATACACAGTTAATGCATACGCTTATTGCTACATGTATTAAAAACAAACCAGTTACATGCGGTTATTTGAGACTTGGCACGAACCCTAGAATTGGTGATGTATAAAGTAGAATATTAACCCGAAGTAGGGGACATAGTGCCCACAAAATGTATAAAAAGCGAATGCATTCTAATGTACAGGGTCTCTCACTGAAAACGCTGAACCACGCTGGAGTTTGTTGTGTTGTACTGAGGGCCGATAGCTATCTGATTTTGCACTGTTTTTGTAATTGAATTCAGTAGAGAATAAAGTACTTTGTATGTTCCTTTGTAACCCGTGTTCGGTGTATTTCCTTTTGGGGTACTCAGCCTCGATATTTATTTTTTTTCACAGGTGCCTCCATGTTGGCTGGCACTGGAAACAAAGTAGACCCAAAACACAAGTTCTCACGAAGTATGAGCCTGACACCAACGGCGCCAAGACTGGCCCCAAGATGGCTTCAGCAAAGGATGCCTGAGTTTGTTAAAGACCCGATCCAAGGCCCCTCCTGGCCCATGGGCTGGCCAGCGGGGTCTTTTGATATGGGTCGTGACACAAATCTACACGAAACTAGACCTGAGGGGGGCATATCACTGTGCTATCCTGAACTGGCCATCCCCAAATTCATTCAAGGGGGTTCAAAGTATGTTGGGTTTTGCAAACCTCTACCGCCGGTTCATCCCAGGATTTTCTCAAATCGTGCATCCCATCAAGTCATGCTAAGGAAAAGCAACAAAAAGTTCCAGTGGACAACAGAAGCCGAGGAAGCTTTCCAGGAACTCAAAGCAAGATTCACATCTGCCCCAATCTTACGCCACCCTCGCCCTGATCTTCCATACCTGGTGGAAACGGACACCTCAAGTATGGCTATGGGAGACGTCCTCTCAGAAAAGGACCCCGAAACGGGCCAGTTACACCCTGTTCCTTTTGGTCGCGTAAATTCACACCCTCTGAACTCAATTACGCTATCACAGACAAAGAACTCCTGGCCATTAAATCAGCCTTTAAGGCATGGCGGCACTATCCCTTGGACGCCAGACACACAATCACCGTAATAACTGACCACCGGAACCTCCAGTACCTAAAAACGGCCCAATCCTCACAACAACTACTTTGGGCTCTTTTTTTGCTGAATATGACTACGTGATTACATTTCAACCAGGGGTGAAAAACGGGAAGGCCGATGCCCTTTCCCGTATGGGGTGGAAGAGCAAGGGTATCAGACCCCTGACCCAATAGCAATCATCCCGAGTGACAAGCTCCTAGGAATCACAGCAACCATAACTCAGAAAGAATTACATGAAGAAATCCAAAACCTGATGAGTCCGGAGCAATTACAAGCGTGGAGTGCATAAGGAGAACATTACATGATAAAAGATCAGTTGCCCTACTACAGGAATTGTTTATTCTTACCAAACCAAGAACTACGAGAACAAGTCATGTCCGGTTATCATGATTCCTTGATCGAGGGCCACCCCGGAAACGCTAAAACCCTGGCCACGGTAATTCAAAATTATTGGTGGCCCACGTGGTGTAAGACATTATCCAATTCATCCTATCTTGTGGAGTGTGTGCTCAAAACAAGTCATCCAAACAGAAACCGGCTGGGCTATTACAACCATTGGAAATCCCACTAGCACCCTGGCACACATTGTCCCTCGATTTTATTACTGATTTACCACCCAGTCAAGGGTTTAACACTATTCTTGTGGTCGTGGACCTATTTTCAAAAATGGCACATTTCATTCCTCTTAAGGGGCTCCCAAATGCTTCCACACTGGCAAAGGTATTTCTTGAAGGCATTGTACGGCTCCATGGTTTTTGTCTCAGACCAAGGTAATCAATTTGTATCTAACTTCTGGAGAAAATGCTGCTCTATGGCCCAGATCGACATCCGGCTAGCCACCAGTCACCATCCCCAAACGGATGGTCAAACTGAGAGGACAAATCAGACGCTCGAGCAGTATCTGCGTTGCATGTTACACCAAGCTGAAGGAAGCTGGTTCGACCTATTATGGATAGCTGAATATGCTTATAATAATTCCCTACACACCAGCACTGGGCAGACACCCTTTTATACCATGTATCGCAGGCACCCACGTACTTCTGAGTTGGATGTTCCTACAACCCTGGAAATGCCAGCAGTCAAAACCTTGCACACGACCATTTCTCAAACCTTTAAAAGGGCAGCTGAACACCTACTTCAAGCTAAGAATCGCTAAAAGAAGTTTGCTGATCAACACCGAGCAAAGGCCCCCAACTACCAAGTGGGAGACAAAGTCTGGCTGGCGTCTAAACACGTGTCCATTAAAGGAACCCAAACTTTCCGTCCAAGATACCTGGGTCCATTCACCGCCACCTCCGTGATAAATCCTGTGGCGGTCAGACTAGCTTTGCCGTCAAACATGCAGATTCATCCTGTGTTCCACGTGTCTCTCCTTAAACCTGTTCAACCTGGGACCCGGGTAGCAACACCGCCGCAGCCAGTAGTAGTCACCGGGGAGCCAGAATTCGAAGTCAAGGACATCCTGGATTCAAAGTACGTCAGATCCAAATTATACTACTTAGTAGACTGGAAGGGGTATGGTCCAGAAGACAGGACATGGGAGCATTGTGAGTACATCCATGCACCTCGCTTGCTTAGACGATTTCATCAAAACCATCCAAACAAACCAGGACCAGACAGAAGAGCCACCTTGAGAGGGGCCTTGGGGGGGAGTGCTCTCATGATTCCTGCCCCTCATGTCCCCAGCCCTCAAAGATGTGAGGCTGGTGCCAGGCCACGATCACCTACATGGCCCAGAAAGGCCTCTCCATCCCTCCAAAGACCCACTTGGAGTTAGACTTGGCGCTTGTGGCACCAGACTCACTCACTCCCATAGGATAACATTGGGGATTGGACTTGTAGTGCATTGATGGGGACAAGATGGATGCCTCCACATATTTCGGTTCCCAGAACTGCATGTGTAGTCTAGTCTTTTGGGTGTGGTTCAGCCCAGAGTCACCTGGGATACCCAGAGACTATTTAAGCAACGCCCAGGCTGAGAAACATGCTTTGTGTTTTCTGCACCTGCAGCGTGACACTCACCGTGTTCGGATTGGTCTCCAGTAGGCCTGCATCTTTCTTCTGCGCTCAGCTCCTGCAAGAACAAGAACACCGTTAGGAACAGCCTTACCTTGCGGCACTTCTGCCCATCATTCATCGCTTCTTCTCCTCTCCGGGCATCTTCGGTGGTGTCATTCCCATCCCGGCACGCCGCTTCCTAAGCAAAAGGGAAAAGAATAGAAAAAATCCATTAGTAAGCATTCAGCAAATCTTCGCTTATTTTTAAAGACTGTATGAGCTTCAAACGCTTACCTGAATCCCAGCCACTTTGGGGGAACTCTGTCTCCGCAACTTCTCATCCATCTGCAAGAGGGAAAAGACACTCCAGGTTAGCGTGGAAACATCTAGAGGCGCCGCATAGCGCGCTTACTCACCGCATTTCTTCTTCATAACCGGCATCCACGCTGAAAACGTTGAGGGACCTAAAAGATACAGAAAAAGAACTCAGTTCAATACAAATACGAAAGGGTCGCATCGTGCACCGCGCTCTCACTCACCTTCAGCGCTACTCATCTCAGCACTCTTGCCAGTGAAGTAACTAGGCAGCAACGAGCCCACATCAATCAACGCGCCCCTGCGCTGAAAGCAGGACGGAGGGCACACTTTCCAAGAAAACAAGGTGAGCTGTGGATCAAAGGGAAGGGTTGGACCCCGGGGAAGAAGGGGTTCAAGCACACAGAGACAATAGAGAGTTAAACTCTACCAATCCTGTGTTTCAGGCCCAGTCCCCATTCGAGTGGACTCCAGGGAAGGGTTCATAAGAGGTCAGAACAGGCTGAGTGACGTCCCCGTGGATACCAGGTGAGCGTTACACGTGCTGCAGAGTATGCCCGCGCATCGGGCTATTCCCACGAAGGCTACTTAAACGCTGCTTGCCATAAATGACTACGCGCTGCTGCGTTATACACTTCGCCAACTACGATGTATGATTTACAATCCCAGCATCAATACCTGAGCTACTACGTGCTGCCTACTGGGCTAGCATATGCATATCACTGAAATCTACCCCTACCAAATGCTGAAACTAACACAATTCCACATTCAATAGTAATCAGAATAGTACTTATCTGCTTGAAGAGCAGTAAAAGAAGAGGAGGAGCTCAGGGACAGGAAGTGGTCATAGCTGAGCATGGAGTGATGGACGACAGAGACTTTGGGGATTGTAGTTCATGAGAGGAAAAGACTGTTCAGATGTTTTTTCAGTGTTTGCTATGGTTTTGAGTTTTGTTTAAACTGCTGAAGAGTGGTAAATTAAAGAAGTTGAAGCATAATGCTCGCCTCCAGTCTTGTCATAGAATTTAACCACAAAATGCAGCATTGAACACATTAGGCATTTTCAGGTCATTGGAAACGAACGTGCTTTAATTCCAGTGTTTTTATTAGCCGTAAAACATAATTATCACTAGGGGAATGTGATTGGACTCTTTTGGACAGAGGTCACTTTTTAAAGGATGCTGTAACATGGTGCTGCTATAATAACCCATTTCTGTTACCATTCTGCTGTGTCGTATTACAGCCTTTAAAAGAGCTCGCATGATTGTTACCTTTGCATTCGTGCCAATTCTATTCAGTTATCTCGATCAGCCTTCAACATTGCTTACAAACCTATCTCAATAAAATCGTAATATAACAATTGGACTTATGCAGCATCCATTTATGGTCGTGGCTAGTCTTTCTAAACTTTCATATGTAATATTTCAGAAGTATCCATATACTCGTAACTGTCAAAACCAAAGGTAGCAAATTGTTACAGGTGATCCCCGAAATGGTCATTCGGAGAACCACTGCATTTTGCTCAAGTGCTTATTTAAGTGCAGATAGCGAATGGCAAAAGCATAGTTAAGACCTTACCTTCAGAGTTCCGTAGTAACTTTAAAGCATATTATTTGGATTACGTTTGATAGGTGACCTGGGATAGACGTTGTGGTCTAATGTGGGACTGCTCAATGCAACTGAACCATGAACCCACTGGAAGACCATGACCTCATTAACATAATGTGCTGTCCAAACAGTGGAGAAGCTTTGCAGAACATGTTGGGAGGGACATGACATCTAAAGGAAAGGGGCACCTGCCAAGTGAGGGGGCACAATAGTGTGCCAGAAAAGTTGGTGGGAACAGACATTCTTGCCTCCCCCCCTAAAATTACACCCATGCTGTCCACCAACAAGCTAATGAAAACCATGACCGTATGAACCATCAACTGCTATTGGTTAAATGAACAAAGTATCCAATAGCATCCTAGCGGCAGTTTATAGCATTTTTCATCCTAAGCATGTGTTAAAAGGGATACTCCTGCAGTCATATCTACGCTTCCTTCACCTCGGTCAAGAAAAATGTCAAAAAACCACATTGGGCCTCATTACGAGGCTGGCGGCCGAGGAATGAATGGTGCCGGTAAGGGACCGGTACTGTTCATTCCTGGCTGCCACATTACGAGGTCTGCAGCGGGTCCCGCTCTGGACGCCTGGCCAGACCAGATGTGCAGAGAGGGACCCGCTAGCAGTCCAGGATGCTGACAATGGGCCCGGGTTGTTAGCATCCTCCCCATTCCCATTAAGCCCTATGGGGGCTCAAATGGGAATGGGGACATACCGGGTCCGGGAAAGGGAATTACCGGGCCCTCCAAGCTTAGAATGGCCCGGTAAGTCCCCTTTTGCAGGACCCAGACCCCAGTTTGTGGGT
This sequence comes from Ambystoma mexicanum, assembly GCF_040938575.1. Taxonomy (NCBI): domain Eukaryota; kingdom Metazoa; phylum Chordata; class Amphibia; order Caudata; family Ambystomatidae; genus Ambystoma; species Ambystoma mexicanum. The sequence goes on from NC_090922.1 coordinate 873,166,001, forward strand.
AGCCATGCTGCTAAAAACGGCATGGTTACCTCCAAACTCGTAATGAGGTCCATTGTATTAATGGACACATCCTGGTCTACGTCTCTCAATCTCCTTTTATCTTGATCTGGGATCAGACAGAAGAAAACACGCATCGTTTTTATTGTGGCATTTACCCACCTTTTTCCCCAAAACCCCAAGCTAGCTAGCACATCTTTCCAAGACAACATTGCAGCATTCCCAATGAGGAAACAAGGTCATCAAAATTGTTCAAAATGATATTCCTCAGTGCCTTGACTAATGGGCAGAACAGGTAAAGGCCCTGGATAATCAGTGGCTAATTGCTTGCGTTTGTAACATGCAACTGCACAACACACAACACTGTTTCCCAAAAAGGGTTGCATTCCATGCAATAGTGAGAGACGTTGTTCCAAGGAAGTTAATTCAAGGGCTCCTAATTGCGATCGTGGGGATAGGGTACAAAGTTGGGAGAAAAATCATTTAGTTGAAGTGCAGGACCGTGAGAGTAAGACACGCTTGCATACAAGCTGGACATGGGAAGAATGTGACACAAAAGACACAGCATGAGTGAGATCTACTCACCAGTGTATGTTGCTTCAGCATGGTCCTTTGGCCTTAATGGCTCGATGGAAACTTTGTTTCCGGTTATTTTTGAAGTAGGTATGCCTGGGCTCCAGTTTGATTTGTTTGAACATTTTTTTCTCCATTTCTCTAGATCAAAACATTGTTCTCGCTCCATGTTTATTTTTTATTTCATATTTTTGATTTTTTTATTTAATTGTGGAACAATTTTTACAAAGAAGAATAAATACTGATGCATTTGATCAACCTTCCTCCAAGCTTGTTACAGGTGACCTGTGTCCATTCGTTCATGTAGGTCCTATATCCTTGGTATCCAGATCCAATTTAATGCTTCTCAGCAATGCTGTTACTCCTATTACACACCGAGTGTTCATTCCGCTAGTTACTAGTGACCACCACTCCTCCTCATCCAGTGTGGAGAAGTCTTTCAATACGTTCTTCATATGTTGTGATCTCGCCGCCTTGAGCCCCTGGCAGTTCAATAAAAGGTGTCTGGTGGTCTCGACTTGCTGGCCGTCGTTACAGAACCGACATTTGATTGATTCCTTTGAGCTAGTATTTCGTTGGTCTTCAACTGGTTCAAACGAAATCTCAGGAATGTTGTGCTCGCCCATTTGGCAGGGCATTTTTTCAGGTATCCACTTACCTCATTTATTTTCAATGGCGTTGCCGGGATCTTGGCTGTCATTTTGTAAGTGCTGGCTTTATCCAGGGTGTTAGTCCAATCTTCTTCTAGTCGCTTTTTTGTCACTTTGTTAGGGTTTTGTATTAGTACTTCCAAGGAGCTGTTCAGGTCCTTTAGTATTTGGTTGTTTTTTTTCTCCCAGTCTGCCAATATTCTGTTTGTTCCACTGTCTACTTCATTTTTTATTAGGTCGAAGATTTTGGATCTTGGTATGCAGTTCAATTTTCTAAATTGCATTAGGGTGTATCTTTCTTTTATTGCTGCCAATGAGGCTAGACACCGTTCGTGCTGATGAGCGTCATGGGAGTTGACTTTGATAGCCCTAGAACCTCTCTCCAAGAATGGCTCTCTAGTTTCAACCATATTTTGTCCTGCAACATTGGCATGGCATCTGCGCCGTATGTTATTGCTGTTGTCACTTTCATTTTGAAAAAGTTCAGTACCGGGATAGGAACTTCCTGTATTTTCTTTCAGTGACTTTGGCTTGGGATGTCAATGATTTTATTTTTGACCACAGGGTTTCTTGCATTTCTTTTTCGTTTCGATGGTTACTCATTATAATTCCCAGGTATTTAAAGCTACTTACTTTTTCCAGTTGCTGCCTTTCGATGGTCCAGTACTTCTTTTTTCCTTTTTTTTGCATTTCCGCCAAGGGTCATTATTTTGGTTTATATTGTTCAGCTGTCTTTGTAGGCCGATTGGTGTTTGGTCCAACAAGATAATGTTGTCGGCGTACACAAGCCTCAATATCTTGGTTCCTCCTATTGTTTGTGGGAAGCTTCTTACTCTAGCTTCTGAGTCTTTGTAATTGGCTGTGTAGGCGTTATATAGTGATTGGGCGAGCGGGCACCCCCGTTTCACTCTCCTCGCAGTCCAGATTTCGTCAGACAAGAGGCCACCTTGGTTGAGGCAAACTCATTGTAGTTTCCTGGTACAAGGCTTTGATCGGTCCCAGCACGGTTGGTGGGCAGGTATTGCTTTGCAGCTTGTAACACAGCCGGTCCCCGTTGACCTGTTCAAATGCCTGTACCAGGTCAACAAAGGCCAAGAGTACTTTCGTTCCATCCTGTAGCATCTTTCCCTTGATACTGCTTAGGAGTAAAATGTTAGTGTTCGTGCCTGAGTTCTTTATAAATCCCGACTGGAAGGGGTCCATGTTGTCCGTTTCCTTGAGCCAGTGTTGGAATGCCTCCAAGGCCAATATAGCAAAGACTTTACCTATAACGTCCAATAATGCAATTGGGCGGTATTGGGATGAACCGTCTCTAGCTCCTTGTTTAAAGATTGGCATAATATGTGCTTTCCTCCAAGGTTGAGGAACCGACTGGCTAATGTTACAGTTTCTGAATATGTTGCTGAGCAGTCTAGACCAGGTCTCTGGATGTTTCTTTAGCTCTAGATTCGAGAGACCATCAGGTCCGGGAGCTCTCGAGCTATTTAACTTCTTGATTTTATTTAGAATGGGCTCTTTGTCACAGGAGATTTTCCATTCAAGAGGTTTTGCAACTTTCACATGTTCCTTGCGCTCTCTTTTAGATTCTTCTGTGCTCGGTTTACAATACCATTTGGAGAAGTGGGTCACCCATCTGGCTTCTCCCACGTTGTTTTGCATTTGATCTCCATTGGATCTTGAGGTTCCCTGTATTAAACTTCAGAATTCCTTTGTGTTGTTACCAGAAATTGCATGGTGCAATTTTTCGGCGTCCTGTTGATATAAGTTGTGTCTGTGGTAAATTAACCAGCTCCTGTAAGTACTCTGTGCTTGTTTAAGCCTTTGTGTGTTTTCTTCAGTTGGTGATTTTTTTGTCACTCTCTTAATTAGTCGCACGGCTCTTCACCTCTGTACCAATTCTTTGCTGTAGGTATGAAGCGGCTGTGAATTAGGTTTGGTAAATTTTGTGTTAGACAACACATGTCTCGTTAACAGGGGGGTATAATCCAGGAATCCCTCTTGTTGGCTGTTTTCCATTTAAGAGTCTTCTTCGGTCTTGCGTACTGTTCCGTTAGTTGTTTAATAGCTATCTCCATCAATTTGACTTGAATGCCTCTTGCGCCTAATTCGAGATCGTAATTAAAGAACTTTTTTACCGTTTGAGGAGTAGTCCATGGTGTGGCCAAGTGTTAAGGTCACTGTTCCGCATTCTGTAGATTTTAAAGTCTTTAATCGCTGGTAGCAGGTCCTGTGAGACGTGCCATGATCAATGGTGGATCTTTGCTCTCCTCTTTGCCAAAACGGCACATTCAAGTTTCCCTTTCTACGAATCCAATGTAAGTTATGTAGCTTTCGGTTGGCCATAAACTTTTCTAGTAGCCTACTTTGTATGGCTATTGGGGACTTGGTGTTTAGTTGTTTTTTAAGGTTTCCAATCCCTTTACAGGTGGCGTTAAAGTCTCGGTTTGTTATGGTGTAAAATTGATGGTATTTAGAACTATGTCCAGAATGCTGCCCAATCTGTTCCAATAAGCTTCATTTACGATGGACTCTGGGTTCCAATATGTGTTAATTATTAACGTTAGCTCTGTCGTTGATTCTCCTGGCAATTCGAGTTTAGTTGTCCTTTGTAATAAAACAGCCTGGAACAGTTTGGATACATGTATTACTTCTTTCACGTCAAATCCACTCCCTGGCCTTATTGCGATTAGCAGGCCAGCAGAAGGTCTGCCCTTCAAGCCCTTTTAAGCTGGTGAGAATACTATCTCAAAGCCGTCCAAATAGGGCTTGGTGGTTAACCACAGTTACTGTAAGCACAGGATGTCATACGACTCCAAGTTGATGTCACTTTTTTCCATGAGGTGTCCGAATCGCAGGTGTTCAAACAACCGATGGACGTTTCCTTATACTTTGTTGTCATCGGTTTTACGGTGGTCCCGTCTCTGATTCCAACAGATAGTGGCTACTTTTCAGTATTTACCGCCTCTGCTGCTTTTTTCCATTCCCAGTTTTCCGGTGTCTTGGACCAGTCAGCTTTTGCTTCACTAAGTGGTCGTTCTTTGGTGGTTAGTTTCAGTTTTGTCCAATCTATGGTTATTTTAAGGTTGCTGATGGGGCCCTTCGGGAATCGGTTGGGATCTTTTTCCTATCTGCTTGAATCTGCCTCTATAGTTCTGCACACGCTTCGTTGTGGCTGTGTAAATCATTGTTCGATTTGTGGTTCCTGCTCGTGTGAATTGAGTTGGAAACTTCCATTAGCCACTCTTTCTTTGGCGCATGGGAATCGTTGGTTTCAGCTTTTTGATTGTGTATGGGTCTGTCCGTCCCGCACCTATCATCCTTTCCCTTTCCGACAGACGTTTTATCAACTGATGTTTTTTTTACTTTTGAGTTGACAGGGCTAGCTTAATTCGGTCGTACTTCTAATAGGTCATAACCCATCTTCGTCAAGTGGTGGCCTTCGTCTCTTAACAAGTTCTTGATGACGCTAGATGAGATGTGTAGATATGAGCGGTCTTTACTGCCTGTCGGACATGGTTCCACCACCCACAGGTCTAGGTTCTTTATGTGTTTCATCCTTGATGTTTGTCTGAATAGATCTAATATCCCAGCCCTATTCAAGGTTAGATCATCTTTGATGGTGTATCCACTCGAGTTTAAAAATGCAAGCCCTGTTGATTTTCTTTGTGCTGTTTTTCTCTTGTTGTTAGTCACGGGGTACTCTGGAGGTGCTGCGATGGTCTGGTTTTTTACGTCCTGGTTGATCCATCGTTCTTCCAGATAATTTAATGTTATTTCTGGTTCTTGAGGTCTCCTTTTTTCTCTTAATGCTTTCTGCTTGATATAGTGACGATTAATCCCATCCAACTTCTTTTATAAAGTTATGAACGGTGGGGACAATGGTTCTTTAATTTGTATCTTTTCCTTTGGTTCGCGATGAGGGCTATTGACAGCCTTCCTCTTTGATCTTTGGTTTAGATTAAGGTCAGATTCTGATTCTTCTATTGTATATGTACTCCAGTCAGGGTGCCCCTCAGGAGACTCGTTTGTTGTATTAATCGAGGTGTTGGTGATCTGAGGACCTGTGAGGTTAGTATTTGAGGTTTTCCGGGTACCGCTTCCCTGTTCGTCTTTATGTAATGTCGCAGGTGATGTCCGTTCACCTGTTTCAATACTAGAAGTGTCTGAATTGGCTTTCGAGCCAGGGCCTTCTTATTTTGAGGTTGTGTTGACGATCTACTCTTTGTGAGATTGTCTGCAAGATGCTGCTGGTGATAAAACATGCCAAAGGTGAATTTGTTTGGTTGCTCGTCAGGCTCTTTGGTGTTGTGCATTTTTAGCAGCTGGTTTATGATGGAAAAGGGATTTGGTTGATGTGCGGTCTCTGTTCCCCTAATCTTTATTTGGAGTTCCGGATCCTCCGTTCTTTGTCCTGGGGTATCTATTGCTAGTACCTTGTTACCAGGACGTTCTTGACTTGGGGCGACACTCTGAGGGTCAATCAAATCGATTATTTGTGGTGGTTCTGTCATGATGCCTGCCCCCAGAGCACCAGGACAGGCCCAGCACCCCCGGAAGCAGGCATCATGTCCTCGGGAAAAAACCCAGCGGCCCCTAATAGGGGCTCTTTGGACTTTGTCCTGGCGCCTTTGGCGCCAGGCTCATATTGGACATCAGTCCTGGCGCCAAAGGCGCCAGGCTCATAAAAGAAGGTGTTTGGTGCACTTACCTGACGCAGACCATGCTGCATAAAGCCTCAAGCCAAATGAGGCTTAGGAGGGACTACTTTATTAAAGGAACTATTTTACTTGGGTGGGGACCGTGGAAGAATACTTACCTGGAACTTCTTCCAAGGCTATTTAAACCACGCCCGGACTGCCACACGTGCTTCGCGTTGTTCTGCACCTAGCAGCTGGACGCTCACCGTGTCTGCTCCTGCATCCTGACTCCAGCCACGCCCGTCTACATCCTGGGACACCTGTAAAGGAAGAAGAGAAGAGAAAAGGTGAAATAAGAACATTACCTGCTTTTATCCGAAATCCGGATCCATCACACCGACGATCCTAAAGGGAAGTCATTCATTTTAAAAGCACATCGCATTGCTCACTGCAGCGCCTCGTTCCACTCACCTTCACAAGGTGAAAAAGAGTAAACGGACAATGGTCAATTAAGGCTTGAACTTTACAACAGTATACTTACGGCATCTTACTGGAAAAGTCAAGCGAACTTGAACCCTTACCAATCCGAGATCCAGTGAAGTAACTAGATATCAACGCGCCCCTGCATCACAAGCAGGATGGAGAGCTCGTCCTTCCAGACCCTAAGATGAGACGCCACGGGGGATTGCAGAAGGGTTTTGAGGAGGGTGAGAGGGGGAAGTGGGAGGCCGACGCATTACCCCGCAGACAGCTAATGCCCTATTTCCACCTACAGAAGGATACTTCTGCGAGCCAGACAAGCAAGATTTGGGGGTCCGGTCCAGTCTGTCTTCCGAGTCCTGCGCATCACTTTAGAAGAGGTCACAGCAGCTCAAACCAGGCCGGGGCCTCCGTGGGAGTCAGGTGAGCGTTACAGAACGCGAAGCCTTCCTACAAATTCCCACCCAGGCGCTATGGAAACTTCTGAGACTGATCAGTTGGCCCAGTTACTGGGGGAATTACGGGCCGAAGTACATGCCGCTCGTCAAGAGACTAATGCCCTCAGGAGGGAATTAATTGTATCAAAGGAAAGAACTGATGACCTGGCCAGACAGCTTTTGCAAGGTGAAGCTGGACAAACTCCTCTACCCGGTTCCGGAGGGAACCCCGCTCCTGTAGTTTCCAGTAACCCTGTGCAGATTAATCTACCTGGAAACATGCCGCTGGCCCCACCCGAACGCTTTGCTGGGGACCCCAAACGATTCGCCGTATTCATGAATCAGTGTCGTTTGCACTTCCTATGCAGACCTGGGGCCTTCCCTAATGATCAGACCAAGGTAGCCTTTGTATTGTCATATCTCAGCGACTGTGCTGCCGATTGGTCAGTTCCACTGGTTACTCAAGATGACCCAATTCTCTGTGATTTTCAAGGATTTCAAGCAAGCATGGAAAGGTTATTTGCTCGACACTCTCAGGGGCAGGCTCTGGATGATGAACTTCTATCCCTGCGACAGGGCAATCAGGACCTCCTATCCTACATTGCAACCTTTAATAGACTAATTGTGGAAACTGGGTGGCCAGAGGATAAAAGAATCACGTTATTTTATCGAGGTCTACGCGGAGAACTTAAAGACGTCTTGGCCCAGGTTGTAAATCCGCCCCAAGAATGCAAGAATATATAGACTTAGTGGTCCAATTGGATCACAGACTTCAAAACAGAAAAGCAGATCGGTCCAAGTTTGAGACCCGGGTGTTGGTCAAGACCCACGCTAACCCCAAGGGTGCTGATGTCTCTGAGCCTATGCAAATTGGAGGGGTTAAAGGACCTTTAACTCAAAAGGAACGTGAAAGGAGGCGGCAGTTAAAATTATGTCTTTATTGTGGGAACTCTGGACACTTTCTACGAGATTGCCCAGCAAAACCGCCCAAGAAGGTGGTAGGCGCCGCTGATAAAAACCATGAAGACTCTGTTTCGGGAAACGACTCCACCCGACAAGTGTAGGGGTCCGCTTGCCGAGCTTGAAAACTAACCCTCAGACCTCGCATTTCATTGTGCCAATGGTTCTCGTAGATCCGGAACAGCCTAAGCGGTTGCATGCAATAAAGGCACACATCGATAGTGGGGCTATAGGAAACTATGTGGATCGTGAATTGGTCTCTAGGATTAACCTCCCTCTGCGTCCTAAAACCAGCAAAGATGTCATCACCACAGTCGATGGAACTGAAATTGCCTCTGGACCGGTAACACATTCCACTACTGAGGTGACTCTTATTGGTCCCGACGGCCATCGGGAGGCAGTTGTGTTTGATGTAATCAAGGCTCCACAGTTTCAGGTTATTCTTGGAATTCCTTGGTTAGAGACACATAATCCTCGAATTGATTGGCGAGCTAAGAGAATAACCTTCCCGGATTGTGCACAAACCTGCTACCCAGAAAATCTGAAGATTAGTCTAGCATCTGTAACCTCTGCCTCCATGCAACTACCTCCAGAATATCAAGACTTTCAGGACGTCTTCCAAAAGGAACAGGCCAACACGTTACCTCCCCACAGATCGTACGATTGCCAAATCGATCTGGTGCCCGGTGCACAACCCCCTTGTAGCAGGATTTATGCCCTTACTGAACCTGAGAACCTGCATTTGAGACAATATTTGGATCAATACCTAGCCAATGGTTTTATTCGCCTGTCAAAGTCCCCGGCATCCTCGTCTTTGTTCTTCGTGCCCAAAAAAGAAGGCAACCTTAGAACTTGTATCGACTACCGCGCATTGAACCAGATAACGGTTAAAAACCGTTACCCTCTGCCTCTGTTCCCTGAACTCCTTGACCAGGTGAAGGACGCTTGCATATACACCAAGTTAGATCTCCGGGGGGCTTATCATCTGGTGCGAGTAAAGGAAGGCGACGAATGGAAAACCGCCTTCCGTACAAAATACGGATTATTCGAATACCAAGTGATGCCTTTCGGGTTGTGCAACGCGCCTGCTGCCTTCCAATTCTTCATGAACGATGTCCTTCGGGAACTCATCGATGTTTGTGTTGTCGTATATATCGATGACATTCTTGTGTACTCCTCTTCGGAATCTGATCACAGAAAGCATGTCCGGGCCGTCCTTGAGAAATTGCGTCAGCACAAACTGTTTGCTAAACTGGAAAAGTGTGTTTTCCATATCACCGAGGTTGAATTTCTCGGATTCATCCTGACACCTAATGGGGTCCGAATGGACTCACGGAAAGTGGAGGCCATCCTCAAATGGCATCTGCTAGTTCGGTGAAAGGGGTCCAAAGCATGCTTGGTTTTGCCAATTTTTATCGCAGATTTATTCCGGAATTTTCACGTGTAGTACAACCCATCACTGCACTCTTGCGGAAAAATAAACGTTTCGAATGGACCAAGGAAGCTGAACAGGCCTTTCAGGAATTGAAAGCTAAATTCATATCTGCACCTATTTTGAAGCACCCGCGTCCTGATCTCCCATACATAGTCGAAACTGACACATCCAGTTTAGCCATGGGAGCTGTCCTGTCTCAGAGAGACCCTGAAACCAACCAACTGCATCCTGTAGCATTCTGGTCCAGAAAGTTCTCACCGCCTGAGGTAAATTATGCAATTACCGATAAGGAATTATTAGCCATTAAGTCCGCCTTTAAGGCTTGGCGGCATTATCTTCTTGGCGCCAGGCACACCATTACCGTGATTACCGAAACTTGCAATACTTAAAGACTGCCAAGGCTCAATCGTCACGTCAGCTCCGATGGGCTTTGTACTTTGCTGAGTTCGATTTTGTAATCACTTACCATTCCGGCTGTAAGAATGGCAAAGCGGATGCACTATCTCGAATAGGAATGGGAGAAATAGACACTAATTCAGAACCTGTGCCGATCATTCCCGAACAAAGAATTTTGGGATTAACCTCCTTACAAACCTTCGAAGACATTCAAGCACGAGTAAAACAACTCCTGGACTCTACCGCCTTGCAGGATTGGATCCAAAGAGGATCTTACTTTTCGGTCAACGATGGCCTACCTTACTTCCAAGGACGCTTATTTCTGCCAGAAAAGGAATTACAAGAACTGGTTATTTCCCGTCATCATGATGCCCTGATGGAAGGACATCCTGGCATTGCCAAAATTGAGGAAAAAATTAAACGACAATTCTGGTGGCCTTCCTTTCGAAAGGATATTAAATCTTTCGTGATGTCCTGTGGAGTCTGCGCCCAAAACAAAGGCCAAAAGACAAGACCCGCCGGTCTTCTTCAGCCTTTAGACATTCCACCAGCGCCTTGGCACACCTTATCACTAGATTTATTTTCAAAAATGGCTCATTTTATTCCGTTGAGAGGATTACCTTCAGCTTCTGTCCTTGCCAAGGAATTCCTCGACAATATTATCTGTTTGCATGGATTCCCGTCCATATTAGTCTCCGACCGGGGAAGCCAGTTTATTTCACACTTTTGGAAAAAGTGTTGTCAACTGACACAAATCGACATAAGACTCTCAACCAGCCACCACCCACAGACCGATGGTCAGACGCAGAGAACGAACCAGACCCTTGAACAATACCTACAGTGTATGTTGCACCAATCGGAGGGTAATTGGAAGGATTTGTTATGGGTGGCCGAATATGCATACAATAACTCGGTGCACTCTGGAACTGGACAAAGCCCCTTTTACACCCTATATGGACATCACCCTCGTACTTCAGACCTGGACTCTCCTCTGAGCCTCGAAATGCCCACAGTGGACCATTTGCATTCCACTATAACTCAAGCCTTTAAGAATGCAACTGCCCATTTGCAACAAGCGAAAGAGAAATACAAGAAAAATGCAGATCAGCATCGGAGGGAGGCGCCTTCTTACCAAATAGGAGATCAAGTATGGTTGGCTACAAAACATTTATAGCTCAAGGGACCTCGAACTTTTAATCCAAGGTATTTAGGCCCTTATTCGATCAAAGCTATCATTAATCCAGTGGCAGTCAAGCTCGAGCTGCCAACCAACATGCGGATTCATCCCGTTTTTCATGTGTCACTTTTGAAACCAGTGCAACCAGGAACCAGATTAATAAAGCCTCCAGAACCAATTCAGATAGATGGGGAACCTGAATTCTAGGTAAAAGACATTTTGGATTCTGAAATCTCAAAATCAAAACTTTTCTATCTAATTGATTGGAAAGGGTATGGGCCTCAGGAAAGGTCTTGGGAACCCAGCGACCACGTACATGCACCTCGGCTGTTAAAAAGGTTCCATCGGAATTTCTCAAACAAACCGAAACCTCCAGAAGGAACGACCTTGGAAGGGGCCTTGGGGGGGAGTGCTGTCATGATGCCTGCCCCCAGAGCACCAGGACAGGCCCAGCACCCCCGGAAGCAGGCATCATGTCCTTGGGAAAAACCCAGCGGCCCCTAATAGGGGCTCTTTGGACTTTGTCCTGGCGCCTTTGCGCCAGGCTCATATTGGACATCAGTCCTGGCGCCAAAGGTGCCAGGCTCATAAAAGAAGGTGTTTGGTGCACTTACCTGACGCAGACCATGCTGCATAAAGCCTCAAGCCAAATGAGGCTTAGGAGGGACTACTTTATTAAAGGAACTATTTTACTTGGGTGGGGACCGTGGAAGAATACTTACCTGGAACTTCTTCCAAGGCTATTTAAACCACGCCCGGACTGCCACACGTGCTTCGCGTTGTTCTGCACCTAGCAGCTGGACGCTCACCGTGTCTGCTCCTGCATCCTGACTCCAGCCACGCCCGTCTACATCCTGGGACACCTGTAAAGGAAGAAGAGAAGAGAAAAGGTGAAATAAGAACATTACCTGCTTTTATCCGAAATCCGGATCCATCACACCGACGATCCTAAAGGGAAGTCATTCATTTTAAAAGCACATCGCATTGCTCACTGCAGCGCCTCGTTCCACTCACCTTCACAAGGTGAAAAAGAGTAAACGGACAATGGTCAATTAAGGCTTGAACTTTACAACAGTATACTTACGGCATCTTACTGGAAAAGTCAAGCGAACTTGAACCCTTACCAATCCGAGATCCAGTGAAGTAACTAGATATCAACGCGCCCCTGCATCACAAGCAGGATGGAGAGCTCGTCCTTCCAGACCCTAAGGTGAGACGCCACGGGGGATTGCAGAAGGGTTTTGAGGAGGGTGAGAGGGGGAAGTGGGAGGCCGACGCATTACCCCGCAGACAGCTAATGCCCTATTTCCACCTACAGAAGGATACTTCTGCGAGCCAGACAAGCAAGATTTGGGGGTCCGGTCCAGTCTGTCTTCCGAGTCCTGCGCATCACTTTAGAAGAGGTCACAGCAGCTCAAACCAGGCCGGGGCCTCCGTGGGAGTCAGGTGAGCGTTACAGAACGCGAAGCCTTCCTACAAATTCCCACCCAGGCGCTATGGAAACTTCTGAGACTGATCAGTTGGCCCAGTTACTGGGGGAATTACGGGCCGAAGTACATGCCGCTCGTCAAGAGACTAATGCCCTCAGGAGGGAATTAATTGTATCAAAGGAAAGAACTGATGACCTGGCCAGACAGCTTTTGCAAGGTGAAGCTGGACAAACTCCTCTACCCGGTTCCGGAGGGAACCCCGCTCCTGTAGTTTCCAGTAACCCTGTGCAGATTAATCTACCTGGAAACATGCCGCTGGCCCCACCCGAACGCTTTGCTGGGGACCCCAAACGATTCGCCGTATTCATGAATCAGTGTTGTTTGCACTTCCTATGCAGACCTGGGGCCTTCCCTAATGATCAGACCAAGGTAGCCTTTGTATTGTCATATCTCAGCGACTGTGCTGCCGATTGGTCAGTTCCACTGGTTACTCAAGATGACCCAATTCTCTGTGATTTTCAAGGATTTCAAGCAAGCATGGAAAGGTTATTTGCTCGACACTCTCAGGGGCAGGCTCTGGATGATGAACTTCTATCCCTGCGACAGGGCAATCAGGACCTCCTATCCTACATTGCAACCTTTAATAGACTAATTGTGGAAACTGGGTGGCCAGAGGATAAAAGAATCACGTTATTTTATCGAGGTCTACGCGGAGAACTTAAAGACGTCTTGGCCCAGGTTGTAAATCCGCCCCAAGAATGCAAGAATATATAGACTTAGTGGTCCAATTGGATCACAGACTTCAAAACAGAAAAGCAGATCGGTCCAAGTTTGAGACCCGGGTGTTGGTCAAGACCCACGCTAACCCCAAGGGTGCTGATGTCTCTGAGCCTATGCAAATTGGAGGGGTTAAAGGACCTTTAACTCAAAAGGAACGTGAAAGGAGGCGGCAGTTAAAATTATGTCTTTATTGTGGGAACTCTGGACACTTTCTACGAGATTGCCCAGCAAAACCGCCCAAGAAGGTGGTAGGCGCCGCTGATAAAAACCATGAAGACTCTGTTTCGGGAAACGACTCCACCCGACAAGTGTAGGGGTCCGCTTGCCGAGCTTGAAAACTAACCCTCAGACCTCGCATTTCATTGTGCCAATGGTTCTCGTAGATCCGGAACAGCCTAAGCGGTTGCATGCAATAAAGGCACACATCGATAGTGGGGCTATAGGAAACTATGTGGATCGTGAATTGGTCTCTAGGATTAACCTCCCTCTGCGTCCTAAAACCAGCAAAGATGTCATCACCACAGTCGATGGAACTGAAATTGCCTCTGGACCGGTAACACATTCCACTACTGAGGTGACTCTTATTGGTCCCGACGGCCATCGGGAGGCAGTTGTGTTTGATGTAATCAAGGCTCCACAGTTTCAGGTTATTCTTGGAATTCCTTGGTTAGAGACACATAATCCTCGAATTGATTGGCGAGCTAAGAGAATAACCTTCCCGGATTGTGCACAAACCTGCTACCCAGAAAATCTGAAGATTAGTCTAGCATCTGTAACCTCTGCCTCCATGCAACTACCTCCAGAATATCAAGACTTTCAGGACGTCTTCCAAAAGGAACAGGCCAACACGTTACCTCCCCACAGATCGTACGATTGCCAAATCGATCTGGTGCCCGGTGCACAACCCCCTTGTAGCAGGATTTATGCCCTTACTGAACCTGAGAACCTGCATTTGAGACAATATTTGGATCAATACCTAGCCAATGGTTTTATTCGCCTGTCAAAGTCCCCGGCATCCTCGTCTTTGTTCTTCGTGCCCAAAAAAGAAGGCAACCTTAGAACTTGTATCGACTACCGCGCATTGAACCAGATAACGGTTAAAAACCGTTATCCTCTGCCTCTGTTCCCTGAACTCCTTGACCAGGTGAAGGACGCTTGCATATACACCAAGTTAGATCTCCGGGGGGCTTATCATCTGGTGCGAGTAAAGGAAGGCGACGAATGGAAAACCGCCTTCCGTACAAAATACGGATTATTCGAATACCAAGTGATGCCTTTCGGGTTGTGCAACGCGCCTGCTGCCTTCCAATTCTTCATGAACGATGTCCTTCGGGAACTCATCGATGTTTGTGTTGTCGTATATATCGATGACATTCTTGTGTACTCCTCTTCGGAATCTGATCACAGAAAGCATGTCCGGGCCGTCCTTGAGAAATTGCGTCAGCACAAACTGTTTGCTAAACTGGAAAAGTGTGTTTTCCATATCACCGAGGTTGAATTTCTCGGATTCATCCTGACACCTAATGGGGTCCGAATGGACTCACGGAAAGTGGAGGCCATCCTCAAATGGCATCTGCTAGTTCGGTGAAAGGGGTCCAAAGCATGCTTGGTTTTGCCAATTTTTATCGCAGATTTATTCCGGAATTTTCACGTGTAGTACAACCCATCACTGCACTCTTGCGGAAAAATAAACGTTTCGAATGGACCAAGGAAGCTGAACAGGCCTTTCAGGAATTGAAAGCTAAATTCATATCTGCACCTATTTTGAAGCACCCGCGTCCTGATCTCCCATACATAGTCGAAACTGACACATCCAGTTTAGCCATGGGAGCTGTCCTGTCTCAGAGAGACCCTGAAACCAACCAACTGCATCCTGTAGCATTCTGGTCCAGAAAGTTCTCACCGCCTGAGGTAAATTATGCAATTACCGATAAGGAATTATTAGCCATTAAGTCCGCCTTTAAGGCTTGGCGGCATTATCTTCTTGGCGCCAGGCACACCATTACCGTGATTACCGAAACTTGCAATACTTAAAGACTGCCAAGGCTCAATCGTCACGTCAGCTCCGATGGGCTTTGTACTTTGCTGAGTTCGATTTTGTAATCACTTACCATTCCGGCTGTAAGAATGGCAAAGCGGATGCACTATCTCGAATAGGAATGGGAGAAATAGACACTAATTCAGAACCTGTGCCGATCATTCCCGAACAAAGAATTTTGGGATTAACCTCCTTACAAACCTTCGAAGACATTCAAGCACGAGTAAAACAACTCCTGGACTCTACCGCCTTGCAGGATTGGATCCAAAGAGGATCTTACTTTTCGGTCAACGATGGCCTACCTTACTTCCAAGGACGCTTATTTCTGCCAGAAAAGGAAATACAAGAACTGGTTATTTCCCGTCATCATGATGCCCTGATGGAAGGACATCCTGGCATTGCCAAAATTGAGGAAAAAATTAAACGACAATTCTGGTGGCCTTCCTTTCGAAAGGATATTAAATCTTTCGTGATGTCCTGTGGAGTCTGCGCCCAAAACAAAGGCCAAAAGACAAGACCCGCCGGTCTTCTTCAGCCTTTAGACATTCCACCAGCGCCTTGGCACACCTTATCACTAGATTTATTTTCAAAAATGGCTCATTTTATTCCGTTGAGAGGATTACCTTCAGCTTCTGTCCTTGCCAAGGAATTCCTCGACAATATTATCTGTTTGCATGGATTCCCGTCCATATTAGTCTCCGACCGGGGAAGCCAGTTTATTTCACACTTTTGGAAAAAGTGTTGTCAACTGGCACAAATCGACATAAGACTCTCAACCAGCCACCACCCACAGACCGATGGTCAGACGCAGAGAACGAACCAGACCCTTGAACAATACCTACAGTGTATGTTGCACCAATCGGAGGGTAATTGGAAGGATTTGTTATGGGTGGCCGAATATGCATACAATAACTCGGTGCACTCTGGAACTGGACAAAGCCCCTTTTACACCCTATATGGACATCACCCTCGTACTTCAGACCTGGACTCTCCTCTGAGCCTCGAAATGCCCACAGTGGACCATTTGCATTCCACTATAACTCAAGCCTTTAAGAATGCAACTGCCCATTTGCAACAAGCGAAAGAGAAATACAAGAAAAATGCAGATCAGCATCGGAGGGAGGCGCCTTCTTACCAAATAGGAGATCAAGTATGGTTGGCTACAAAACATTTATAGCTCAAGGGACCTCGAACTTTTAATCCAAGGTATTTAGGCCCTTATTCGATCAAAGCTATCATTAATCCAGTGGCAGTCAAGCTCGAGCTGCCAACCAACATGCGGATTCATCCCGTTTTTCATGTGTCACTTTTGAAACCAGTGCAACCAGGAACCAGATTAATAAAGCCTCCAGAACCAATTCAGATAGATGGGGAACCTGAATTCTAGGTAAAAGACATTTTGGATTCTGAAATCTCAAAATCAAAACTTTTCTATCTAATTGATTGGAAAGGGTATGGGCCTCAGGAAAGGTCTTGGGAACCCAGCGACCACGTACATGCACCTCGGCTGTTAAAAAGGTTCCATCGGAATTTCTCAAACAAACCGAAACCTCCAGAAGGAACGACCTTGGAAGGGGCCTTGGGGGGGAGTGCTGTCATGATGCCTGCCCCCAGAGCACCAGGACAGGCCCAGCACCCCCGGAAGCAGGCATCATGTCCTTGGGAAAAACCCAGCGGCCCCTAATAGGGGCTCTTTGGACTTTGTCCTGGCGCCTTTGCGCCAGGCTCATATTGGACATCAGTCCTGGCGCCAAAGGTGCCAGGCTCATAAAAGAAGGTGTTTGGTGCACTTACCTGACGCAGACCATGCTGCATAAAGCCTCAAGCCAAATGAGGCTTAGGAGGGACTACTTTATTAAAGGAACTATTTTACTTGGGTGGGGACCGTGGAAGAATATTTACCTGGAACTTCTTCCAAGGCTATTTAAACCACGCCCGGACTGCCACACGTGCTTCGCGTTGTTCTGCACCTAGCAGCTGGACGCTCACCGTGTCTGCTCCTGCATCCTGACTCCAGCCACGCCCGTCTGCATCCTGGGACACCTGTAAAGGAAGAAGAGAAGAGAAAAGGTGAAATAAGAACATTACCTGCTTTTATCCGAAATCCGGATCCATCACACCGACGATCCTAAAGGGAAGTCATTCATTTTAAAAGCACATCGCATTGCTCGCTGCAGTGCCTCGTTCCACTCACCTTCACGAGGCACCTTCGTGCCCATCAGCGACCATCAGGACCATCCGCCGCATTTCCGCGCCTAAGGGAGAAAAGAGAAGAACAAAGGTGAGCTAGGGAACAGATTGAGGAAGGCCTGATTTTCCACCATAATACTTACCTGATTACTGTTGGAACAATCTCTCCTCACTTCGGGTCGGCGCCGCTTCTTCGGCTCTGCCGTACCCCGGCCCCTATGGGGAAAAAAGACACAAGCATTAGTGGGTGAATGCAAGGACACTAGGGAACCACCCATCAAAGACTCATCAGAGTTTACCTTCGGCGATTCCATTCCTTAACTCGGCATCTTCACTCAGCACCTGAAAAAGAGTAAACGGACAATGGTCAATTAAGGCTTGAACTTTACAACAGTATACTTACGGCATCTTACCGGAAAAGTCAAGCGAACTTGATCCCTTACCAATCCGAGATCCAGTGAAGTAACTGGATATCAACACGCCCCTGCATCAGAAGCAGGATGGAGAGCTCGTCCTTCCAGACCCTAAGGTGAGTCGCCACGGGGTATTGCAGAAGGTTTTTGAGGAGGGTGAGAGGGGGAAGTGGGAGGCCGACGCATTACCCCGCAGACAGCTAATCCCCTATTTCCACCTACAGAAGGATACTTCTGCGAGCCACGCAAGCAAGATTTGGGGGTCCGGTCCAGTCTGTCTTCCGAGTCCTGCGCATCACTTTAGAAGAGGTCACAGCAGCTCAAACCAGGCCGGCGCCTCCGTGGGAGTCAGGTGAGCATTACAGGTTCAACCACAGCTGCAAATTTGTCTAGTTCTACCTTGTTTGTTTGTGATCCTTTAGAGGCGGTCTCGGGTTCGTTCTTCCTTTCGTTTGAGCATCTTCTTCCTAAGGTGCCGTGGTTTCTCAATGGTGATAGCCCTACACCTAAGCTAGGGTGCTGGCCCTCTGTCGCTTTAATGTATCCTTCCAGGTACGTCAATTTTGAATGCATTAGAGCAATGAGGGACTTTGAACTTGCAGTGTGTCTTTCAATGCCTCATAAAGTTTGCCGAACGGGGCCGGGGCCATGGTGACCGTTGACATTATTGATAATAAGTCCATTTTTTGGTGAGGAGTCTCTTTCGGAGTTGGTTGAATTACCTCACTTAGACGTCTATTATGAACTGGGGTGTGTGGTGAGGCTTGGTGTTTGTCTAGGGGTGCCAATTCATTTCTCATACAATGTCAGGGTGTCGAGTCAGATCGCTCCCTAGGGTCATCCACCTGAGTCCCCACCGAAGCTGTTAATTTGATGATCTGTTTATGGTTAGGTGTTTTCTCTGGGGACGCTCCACCCGAGTTTGGGTCTTTGTTTAAATCCCTACTTTGGACCTCGACGTTTTGATTTGAGGGAAAGGTTTTTGGATGTCCCCTTTGAGGCCTTTATATGGCGCCACTTCCCCCATGTGTCCCTTTGCAGCTAGCATGGGTCATGGGGGTGTCTCTTGGACTGGTTCTTGATGTAAGTGTGGGTTAGGAGGCTTCCCAAAGTGTTATCTTATTGGCGTTGAAGTTTTTTCAATATGAATGTGTGGTGTGTTCTGTCATTACTTTTGGTTGTCTCGAGGGAGCCTCCGTTTTCACTTATTGACCGGTCCATATTTTCCAATATTTCTGCGTCAGAGATTTCTTCTTCAACGTGGTTCATTCCTATTGTTTTCTTCTTGAAAATGTGTCTACCGCAGCTTCATATGTTGTTTTAAGCGCTGTTGTTTTGTGGACCCAGCTTCTTAATTACTTTCCTTCAATTAGAGTCTGTTTCGATGGTTTACTGGAGTTGTGAGGTTTCCCTTGGTCTGTGGGCTGTTTTTTAGCAAGTCATCTCTCGACTGGGTATTGCTAGAGTGTAGTTGCCCAGTGGAGTCGCTGGTTGGTTTTTCCACAAAGCCCTCCTCCGAGGGGAGTCTCGAGTTTTCCTTTTCTGTGTTGTCCTGAGGGATCTCAGCCTCTTTTTGTACTGGTCCAGCTAAGTCTCCTTCTGGGTACGATGTTTGAGGCGAGTCGCAGAATGGACTCAATGTGGGTTCCAAGGTTAATAGTTTGGAAGTTTTATATTCATCGTGTATTTGTATTTGGTCGAACTGCGTCTCTTCCGACGTGTTGAAGACTTCATCCTGGCTCTTTAAATCCTTGCATGCAAGTGCCTCGTGTATGTCAATGTCAAAGTTACTTATAGCCTTCCAGCCTTGCATGATTTGTGGCGTCATTGTGGGCAGTGGTGGTGGTGTGGCTAGTGCTGGTATGATACATTTGTTGATCGCCTTCTCCTCCTCCACCCCTGTGTTAGCAGGGGGTATTACCTCGTTGTCAGTGAGTTGGTTCTTATTGGAGCCGCTATCCAGGTCGCTTGAATCTATGTCCATCTCGACTCTGTGTACACTCGTATCCTCAGTTATTGAGTTAAGGTGGTGCCGAATGTTATCTGTCTTTTTATCTGGGTCTTTGTTGAAAGGGTAGGTTTTCTCTCCTTTTCCATCCATAGCGCCATGATGTCTTTTCTGCGGTACTGTTTTCTTAGAGTCGTGCCCCTCCCCCATGCCCTCCGTTCTTGATTCCGTTTCGACATAAAGGTTATCCCCATCGCAGCGTTCTCTATTTAAAGAGTCTTTCACTATCCCTGTTTGTTTTTCCATGGATTTAGGGACACGCTTCCTTAAGTTGGATTTGAGGATTGGGATTTCTTTTAGTGGACGTAAGACCCTCGTAGAGGGATCTTTGCCATCTTTAATGAGTTTGATACCCGATTAAGAAACGTGCAAGGGGGGGTGGAACTACTTCGGGTCTTACCTGGGCTGCCCTCTTGGTTCTGGGGTGTCCTGGAGGCGTTGACCCTCAGGGTTTGCTCGTGGATGCGGTCCATGTTCTGCTCCAGGCCGGTTTCCTTGTCATCATTATCGTCCTTAAGATCGCGCAGATGTTCAGACAAGTCCACACACAAGTCCACACATGGTGGTTTTCTGCTCTGAGCTATCATGTTGATCCCGGCTGCCCGACTGTCCCGCCGCAGTCTGCCGACATCTGCTTCACTCTGCTCTCACTCCGCGGCCTGCTCCGCGACCGCCAAACACTATGAGACTGCTCCCAGTCACGTTCTAGTAGGCAGAAAGGACAGACTCTGGGTCTCTGCCGATGTGCGTCACTCTGCTCTCACTCTTTTCTTAAAGAGCAATAGGAACACATTGTTGTACATTGAATCTAGGATTTCTCATCTGAATGTACTTGCTGATGTGTGTGATTAGGTTAGGTGAGCCACTTTACGACAGGATTTGACCACAACCATCAAGATAGGCAACAGGCCGATTCCCCAGCACTTGGTGGATATGCTTAGCTCCTACCAGGGTATATGACATTACAATTCTCCACTAATGATAGCAAAGGCACTCACGCCATTGTCACTTTTTGGAGAATTAGAGGTTGTTAACAATTTGTTCATGACGTGCCGTTGGTAGTTGGTCTTGTCAGACACTAGTTCCCTTTGGGGATGAATGGTAATTCCATGTCTGAGTTATTGTCTACAATGTCTGCTTTTGGCACTGCGGTTGAGTGTGGTAATTCGAATGGTAGGGATTCACAAGTTGGTTGCCCATTGAACATAATTCTTGTTTTCACAGCATTCAGGCACAGATTGTTATTGATTGTCCACTCTTGGATTTGCTCGAAGAAGAAGTATAACGTGTCAGCTTTTTTGTGTGTAAGAAGTTGTGCTAAACATAATATGCAAATCTTCTGTGCACATTTTGAAGGTGAAAAAAAATGATCCCAATTAAAGAGGCCAGGGGGTCTCACATTCATGTTAAACAGCGACAGTGAGCTGATGGACGTCCATGATATCCCTACTGTTTGGCTCAAATTGGTAGATGCCAAGTCTCCCAAGTTCACTGGTGTTGCACAGACTTGAAGGCACGCTATTTATGGAGAAGCTCTGTATGCCCATCAGGTTTTGCAATCTATCAGGTGTTGGTGGTTGAATTGTAAGCTGCTGATAGGTCAAGGAGTAGGAGCAGGTCTGGAGAGCTCCGATGATTCAAACATTACCTATCTGATGAAGTAAAGGCTACTTTCCAGTCATTTTCAGGATGGAATCCTGACCAAGTTGTTGTCTTACCTATATTTCATTAGTCGGGTGGGCATTATGTTTCTACGATCTAGCCTCTGAACTGGATATTAGAAATTGGAAAGCCATTATCAGGCATAATTGGATTGACATTTTTACTATTATTTATATGTATATTCCAGAGCTCTACCTACGAAAGAATTCGTAGAGTCACTGTCAATAATAACCCAGCTCCTAAATTAAGCTGGTGTGACATCCAGTGCATTAGGATGGGCCTTTCAAACAGTAATTTTGCTTTTGGAGCAAAAAATGTCTTTTAACTATTTATAAAATCAACATCCAAACTAACTCTAAACGCTAAGTTGCTCGGTTTATCCGGAGTAATACCCCTGCAGAATTTGGTGGTGTAAGTCAATCTGCGATCTAGTGAACACGAGTCTGTCTTGGGACCCATACCTAATGTGCTTAGGTGATTAAACACACCTATAAATGCTTAAAACAATACATTCCCTATCATTTTGTTCTTAATTTTCCACCATAGGATTTTCGTATACCATGTTCCACAACTGTTACATATATGAAATGGTTTCATCTAAGTGAAGCAGTTGGTTCCAGAAATATGACTTTTTTTCTTTTAGAAGGGAGCAAGGAAATAGCTCATTCAGATGTCCGAGGGCTACCTTGGCTTCCGTCACCAGAGACTAGAGACAAAACTCGACAGAGAAACATCTGCACCCTATGTGTCCTAGGGTATACAGTTTCAATAGGCATCAGCTGCTCATGCCCTCTGCATATTTATTGTGCCTTTTCCTCTTCTGCATTTCCACTTCACATGTAGTCAGCCTAAGGGTAAGGTCTTGACCATTCCAGATGAGCTTCTCAGCCTCGGGGGTGAGTCTCTCAGTGCTCCCCCACTTCTCCTCTGTGGCTTCCAGCCTCTCATCCCACATTTCTATGAAGAGGTGAAATGCCTAAACGTTTTCCAGTAATGGATACAGTGTTTTCTTGGGAAAACTGGGGGTGGGGAGTAGATGCAGCTGTTTTGAGAAAGCCACACCAGCAGTTTGTGCAATATCCATTTATGGACAGAACTTGGAAGTGGAAGATGTCTGAGCGGACGTCCAGTCATCTAGGTACTAACATGGTGGATCAAGCACCTTATCCCAAAGATCCCTGAATGTATCCCTAGTGTTGGGGGCCTGCTCCGGGTCACCGGGCAGGCCCCATACTCATGTCGGGATCACCCGACAGGTCCGGCTGTGTGGTGATCACACTGCGGATAATGCCGTGGGGGTCACCCCACGGCGCCCCAGGGCATTGGAACCCACACAGAGCCAGGATCACCCAGCACACGACGGCCATGGCTCTGGGGGTACCCAGGCTGGGGTCGTCTCCAATCACCATGGTCACATGGCCAGCAAACAGTGGAGGTTGGCGTTGCCCAGCAGGGGCGCCAGCCTCGTGGTGGGCCCGGTCCTTGGGCCTACACCACGCGGTGTTGCGCCAGTCAGGCTCGTGAAAGAACCACACCAGAGTCCAAGTATGGTGTGACTGACGAGCCGGAAGCGGCTCGTTGCTTTTATTGTGTTGGTCACGTGGCTCGGCCATGTGACCTATTACAACATCCTGGGAGCTACCATGCTCCCAGGAGGGGTTACCATGCAACACCACTCCATTTTTTAATAACAACAAAACGAACTTTTCACTCTTCACACTACTACTCCTATAACCACTCCAATAATGCCGCTTTATTAACCTGGGTGAGTGGTCTTACTATTACGCAACACTAATGAGAGCTACGGGCACCACCTCAGGCATGCTACATGTCAAAATGGGCACTACATTACAATTCCCACTAACTGGGCCATTTTACACAAGTCCACCGCCTGCTGGTTCCCGTTCTCACTGGGTCCATCGGTTGTGTCCATCTTGCGCGCCTGTGGAGTGGCAGGAAAACCAGGTTGCACCTTCTCCCAGATTCGCTTTGGAAAGTCCCAGCACGGTTCACGGGCCGGCCAAGTCCACAGTCTGAGGGGGGGTGTTGTGGCTGGATGTGTGGGCAACAGGGGCAGGAGGGCGCCATGGGCTTGCTTACCCATTTGTTCATTTAGATGTCTCCCCACCGTGCTTGATGTTGGTGTCACTCCCTCGAGTGTCTAGGGGCAAAATGCCAGATGTGGGTTGGCTACCTGTGGTGTGGCAAAGTACTCCTGGTGTGCCACTTTTGTTTGTTGCTCTGTGGCTGCGGCTGCCTCCCACTCTGTGGCAGCGTGCTGTTCTTCCTTTCGCTGCCGCGGGCCAGGTTGTCTAGGTCCCGCCCCTTTCCTTTGTCCTCTTTGTTCCTCAACAGTCCCCCTTTCCACACATTTTTATTCTCCACGGGGCCCCGGTGGTGATGGGCTTGCCACATTGTTCCATTTATGGGGACCTTCTCAGGCCACCTTCCCTCCGATGTTTCCTTTTTTTTCCATACTGCAGCGAACCTCACTGCACTTCATCCGGGGTGGGGGAGGGGGCGGCAGCTCACCTCTTTGTTGCGGCCACGTTAGATCTCCAAGTATGGTGTGACTGACGAGCCGGAAGCGGCTCGTTGCTTTTATTGGGGGTCATTCCGAGTCCGGCGTTAAGGGAAAAACGAGGCCGGTAAAGGAATAACGACTTTGTTTACCGTTACGGGCCATTCTGACCCGCCACACCGTTATTTACGCCACCGTAAACTACGATGGCGTAAATAGCGGACCAGTGTCGCGTGCCCGACACACCATCGCGGAAATAACGGGAAGGCGTAAACCATCTCCGATTTCAAGCAAAGCGAACACGGAAATAACGACCTCCACAAGGGCGCAAAGTACCTTACCGCCATGGTGTTAATACCGGCATCGCGGGGAAGGTGTTAACAACCCTGATCAGTGTTTGGAAGAGGAACAGGTGCACCCAATCAGCACAGGTGGAGGCAATAGAGTCTGGCACAGCACAAAAGGAGCACACCCACACACCACACCCCCTCCCACACCAAGATGATACCAATTGTAGCAGCATTCCTGGAGCTGGAGGCCCTGCTTGCAAGGTAGCAACTACGACAACAGCAACAACAGCAACCACAGCAACCACAGCCCCCACCACAGAGGATACACACTCCACTTCCTTGCCACAGGCACCTACCAGCATGCAGTGGAGCACATGCATGGCATTTCACAGCCAATATTTTCCCGGATACTCAACCAAGTGCTGGATGCCCTCCTCAAGCACAGAAGGGACTACAAATGCCTCCCCCGGACTCCACAGGAGATATATGATACCAGAGCTGCCTTCCATGCACTTGCAGGCATGCCAAATTGCATAGGTGCCCTCGACTGCACCCACGTAGAATTGGTGGTTCCTCATGCCATGGAGGTGCCGTATCGCAACCGCAAGCAATACCACTCCATCAACGTCCAGATGATGTGTAAAGCCATCACACAATGCAATGCTCGGTACCCCGGATCAACTCATGACTCCTTGGTCCTGCGGAACTCAACACTACCAGGCTACATGGACCGACATGCCGGACAACGTACCTGGCTGCTTGGTGAGTAACCGTAATGGGCCATGGCAGTGCATTGGGGCTCTGAGTAGGTTGTCAGCATACCCCACTGTGAAAGGGGGTGGGGGAGATGCATACTCCACCCGGGAGGGAAAGTGGGGGGGATGCATACTCCACCCGGGAGGGAAAGTGGGGGGGGGTGCATACTCCACCTGGGAGGGAAAGTGGGGGGGGATGCATACTCCACCCAGGAGGGAATGTCAACGCCATTGTACGTTGTGCACCTCACAGAACACTGTGCCCCATGACAAGTGGCACGCCACATTACCACCTAACCAAACCACACAGTTGTGAATACGAGCCAACACCTGGTACCTGGCAAACTGTTACCCTGGCCAAAGACCACGACACATGCACCACACATCGGTGGACCTTACACACCGTAAGGTCATCGTGCACCATGCAGTGCAATAGCACCATGTCGCTGACTCCTGCATCTCAACACAAAAGACAGTCATCCATGGGAGTGCATAGAGGTTAGTCTAACAGGGATCCTACTGCGTGTGACTGGTTCAGCACCTCCATAGGATAGCTGCCAATCACCATGATAGGGATCAGTGCTGAATGAAGGGTATGCTACCAACTACTACCAACACACCCTTACAGCAGGTCTTACGCAAGTCATCAATTAATGCAGTCCAACACTGCTGCATGCATAAACGATGCACATGCAACAAGACATGAGTGCGCACCATGACCCATCAGGGAGAAGCTACCCCCTCCATCATTCCATTGGCCAGCACACATGGCCGGACCAGTAATGGGTTGACTGTATCCAGGGACATGTGTGCATGGCCAGTCATCACCCCCTGCAATGTAAGACTAGCACAGTTCTCCACCATGAATGTACTAACACTTACCTTCATTCCACTCTCATGCAGGTGATGCTGGCTACCCTTTGAAACCGTGGCTCATAACCCTGGTCCGCAACCCCCAAAACAGGCATGAGGAGGACTATAATAGATCTCATACCCGTACACGGGTGGTCATAGAGCAGGCCTTAGGCCTTCTGAAGGCACGATTCCGTTGCCTCAGCCGGTCAGGTGGGGCCCTCATCTACAGCCACGAGAAGGTGTCCAAGATCACCATGGCATGTGTAATGCTGCACAACATGTGCATCCGTCGGAACGTGCCACTGCCCCCTGACGTGGGACTGCTACCACCAGATGAGGAGGAGGAGAAGGTGGAGGAAGGAATGGCAGAACAGCAACACGGTGCCGATGCACGGGAGGGATGTTCTGTGCGACAAGCATTGATCGAGCAATATTTCTGAATCACAAGTCAGCTGAGGGGGTGAGGATGACAGGGCATTGGGCACTGGGTGTGGGGATACATGTACTATATGCACTGTGAGACATTAAAAGACACATGCACAATAATGAATGTCCACTCTGCATTGTAGGATAGACCAAACTGTGTATTGTATGATGATGTCCAAACGTGTACAACAGATCCTTCACCCTCACCCCCCTCACCCCAACTCCCACACACATACCTCAACCCCCTCCCCCTCAACTCCCACACACACCCTCAACCCCCTCCCCCTCCCCCCCAACTCCCACACACACCCTCACCCCCTCACCCTCCCTCCCAACTCCCACACACACCCTCAACCCCCTCACCCTCCCCCCACAAAAACCCCACAATGTTCCCATCAGTGGCTGCACGGTCAATGGGCACTGCCAGAGCCTGGGGCATCCCTTCCATTCCGGCGCATCGTGCGCAGTTACCTACGGACCGGGCTGGTCTGCGTGGAGGAGCTCTGGGAGGGTGGCACCTCCTGCTGGGGCTGTGGTCTGGGGGGTGCTGCCTCCAGGGCATCAGCAATCCTGCCAAGCATCTCACAGATGCGGTTTGTGCTGGTACTGATGATCTCGCCCAGAACCTGAAGGTCATTATGAAGCACCAACCCTGATTCCCGGTTGTCCCAGAGAAACTCCTCTATCATGCCCGTGTGGTGCTGGCAGCGCACTGTTTCTGCAGCCGATGTGGGCGATGTGGTCGGCAGGCTTCGTGTTGTTGTGCCTGCAGGACTTTCAGGACTTCCTGCAGGGGGAGTGGGCTCATGACAGACAGGTGTACCCCCTTCGCCTGTGAGCCCTGGGCCGTCACTCGACCCAGGGTCGCTATGGGCAACCTGGCTGTACGAGGGAGTGTCTGGGCTCTGTACATAGTCATTGGGCTCCTCCACATTGTCAATGGTGTTTGGTGATGTGCTGTCTGGCACATCGAGGATGCACATGGCAGCATTCTCCCCTGACGCACTCGATTCCTCATGGTGCAGCGTGGGGCATGTGTCCCGCAGAACTGCAGGCATGTCCAGGGCCGCGGATGGGGGTTGTGTACCCTCCATGGGGGTTGCCGGGGCAGGTGGTGTGGCATGTGCCTTCTTCCTGCTTGCAGGTGTGCGCTGTCCCCTGCCTGTGCCCCGGGAAGTACTTGTCCGGGGGCCTTCCTGGTCCTCACTTTCATGACCGGTGCCTGGGGGGGCAAGAGAGAGACGGCATGAGCAATGATCTGGGGGTCAGAATTACTTCCAGACAATGGTATTACGATGGGATAGCAGCGTTTTGGTGACATTTGGGTGCTGAGTGGGACTGTGATCTTTGCTTGGATGGGAAAAGCATACTGTCGGCAGGGTCACTCATGTTGGCGGAGTACTGTGGTGACTGACATTGACCAGCTTTTTGTGTGGCATGCCCAATATGGGTGTCAGCCTTGCACCTGACATCATCCTGGGTCCCAGTTGTTACGGCATCATTGGAGGGGGGGGGGGGGTTTACCCAAACATGATGTGACTGCTTGACCAGCCCTTGGCGATGACTTGCATTAGGGATGCATGTACTGTTTAAACTCATGGCACTCACCTGCGTCAGCTGATGAAGGATCACCGCAATCCATTTCGCCGACACCTTCGATTGCTTCTGTGCCCATCATCTCCGCACATGTTTCCTCCCAGGGCATCATTTTTATGGGTGAGGCTGGGCCTCCTCCTGTCTCTAGGGCCAGATTGCGGTTTGCTGAGAGGATGGCCCGCACCCTCAGACGGAGGTCATCCCAGCGTTTGCGGCAATGCGTCGTGCTGCGGGGGGTGTTTCCGACAGCGCTCACCCTCTGCGAGACCAGCTCCCATATCTCCTTCTTCCTGAGGAGGGTGGGCCTGCGCATGTCGCTGCTGAAAACAATCTCAGTATGTTCATGCAGAGTATCGACGAGTACCTGGAGCTCATCCTGGGAGAATTTCTCCTTCCTGATGCGCGCAGCACCCTTTTTTAATGCTTTTGACATGATGCTGGTCTCTGGAGCCTATCACAATATGCCCACGAGTCCTGTATGGAGAGGATTGCAATGGATTGTGATTTTAAAGATGGCCGCCATGATGCTTCCCGTTCCTGTTCGATGACGTAATTTCCGTCTACGGTTTGTACCGGTGCCCGTAATTTACGGTCATCGTTAATTACGGGCACCGCTATTTACGCACTACGTGGAGGGCGATGGTGTTAGTTACATCTCGGTTGTTGTCGGTAAGGGGTTTGATGCGCCCTTTACCGGTATGGCGCTAGGGGGTTTACCGGCATGGCGGAAAGCTCGTGCCCGCGAGGTCGGAATATGGTGCTAATTACGCCCTGCTACCAACGCGGATACGGTATTACCGCCATGCCGGTAAAGTCAGAAATTTAACGCAAACCTCGGAATGAGGCCCATTGTGTTGGTCACGTGGCTGGGCCGCGTGACCCATTACAACATCCTGGGAGCTACCATGCTCCCAGGAGGGTTTACCATGCAACACCTAGGGGAGGCAAAGCATGAGGATGCCCACGACTTGACAGCTGGCAAGCGACTTGGATTCTTGATGACAGAGCTTCCCAAGTCACTAGATGACAATTTCCAGCCACAGCCCACAATGCAGGTTGAACAGAAGAGTAAGCAGTCAGGAAATTAGGTAAATCTCTCTCTCGGCCCTTCCATGCAGTTCTTCTTGCTGCTGATGCAGGCAGCGCACGCTCTGCACAAAGCCATGCCCATGCCAGTCCACCACAGGAAAATGTATGTGTACTGGCGAAGACTCCAGTGCCTTTGTACACAGGGACATCACTTCACCAAAATGCCAGCAGTGATGAAATCACACAACCCTTGACCTCTGATGACAACACAGGAAGTGATGTAATTTGACCTCGCCCCAAAGTGACATCACAGGAAGTGATGGCACACAACATTTCACACCTTGACAAAACAGGAAGTGACATCACATAACATTGTAACTCGGTACACTAATAAACAATATGGTTACAATATCACTGTAATATGATGTGCATTTAACACAAGAATAAATCACCATATGTAGCGTTAATATCAGTGTGTGTAGGCCCATATTTCCAAATTACTATGAATGTAAGCAGACGTCCAACACAATAACCTAGATTATTGTACATCACTTAGGGTAAACTGTAAACAGACGGAGCATCCAGTGCCTGCCAAGTGGCTGGCCAACCAGAAAAACGATGGTCTGTAGGGTTGCCGAGAGCTGTGCCAGTGTAGATGAATAATTTGAAACCTTCCAGCCATCACCTTTCTGTTTTGCTTACTTGGTAAGTAACCCACAGTTTTTTTGTTAGATGTGAGAGAGAGGGGATGTGTTGGAGGATGGGTTGCAGGTCACAGTAATTGCACGGTTTTGATTTTAAAATGTAAGCAGCAGCTCCGCGACATCACCCCTAGAAAAGACTACTGGTCCTAGAGATCCATGCTACTCCTCTCTCATGACACCCAAAGAGGATGGAACATGTCTGGGGATGCTTGTGGTCTCGTGCAGAAGGGGTGTGACTTAGCAGTTCGGGTTGCACTGCCCCTTTTGGGATGGGACCAAGCATGATTTCCACATGGTCCTTCCCCTTCTGTTCTGGCTTGGCAAGGTGGAAAACGATGGTCTTGAGGGTTGCCCAGAGCTGTGCCCGTGGTTATAAATGATGTAATACCTGCCAGCCATCACCTTTCTGTTTTGCTTATTTGATAAGTAGCCCACAGTTTGTTTTGTTTTGTTGGATGGGAGATAGAGGGGAAGGAGGTGTTGCAGGTCAGAGTAACTTTATTTTTTTAATTTTAAAATGTAAAGAGAAGCAGCATCTCAATGGCATCACCCCTAGAAAAGGTCAATTTTATTATTTTCTTTGGTTCTTTATATCTTGCTTAAGGCCAGCCTCCTCCAGCTTCTAAGCACTGGAACAGGAACAAAACTAGACCCATTTTTCACTGCATCCTGTTGTTCCCAAAGCAAGAGCTTTGCCCCTGAGCTATCCTGCCAAATATATATTTGTTTTGCTTGAAGAAGCAATATACACTTTACTTCAAAGGCAGAGGGCAACATTTGTAAATTAATTATCTCACCTTGT
Source organism: Ambystoma mexicanum (assembly GCF_040938575.1). Taxonomy (NCBI): domain Eukaryota; kingdom Metazoa; phylum Chordata; class Amphibia; order Caudata; family Ambystomatidae; genus Ambystoma; species Ambystoma mexicanum. Next base: position 873,196,242 of record NC_090922.1, read on the forward strand.
TTCTATCTACAGTGAGCCAGTGATGCAGTTCTGGCAAATCTGTGTTAGGTCACACAGTGCCCTGGCAGGATTGGTGGTAGAAGCAACCGGGGCACACCCCTAATCACAGGTCCAGTGGCTCACTGGATGTGCAGAGCAGTCGAGAAACACTGATGAGGTTTGCGTTCATGCTGCGTTGTCACTGAGTACTGCAGGCTGCTCTTACCCATTCCCAGATAGCTAAACTTAGCCCCAATACCCTTCCTGTTGCTACAGTACTGGGTATGAGCTGTACAGACAGCCCCGCCTCTGAACCCAGCTATTCAGGCATTCTTCACTAATGGACTGCCAACCTGTTAGTGATGGTGGCTTCATGGTTTTTCCTGCATCCCTGCTATTTCTCCAGCTACCGAGATCTAGATTCCAGGTTAAAAAAGCTAATGCACATTTAGCTGCATTTACAACTGCCTTTTTCAGGTGCAACACAGATATCTGCTTTTGGCACGGCCTCTTTTTCCAGTAGCCAAGGGGTCACAAAGACAGGTCTAGGGATACCAGAGGCAGAGACAGGGGTACCATTTGCTACGCATGACATCCCAAAAGTTATGCCCCTGCTTGTGCAGTTCTTTGCAGCAACTGAATGTATCTCCATCACCTGGGAGGGAGGGCCAAAGGCCAGCATCCACAAAGCTGCAGTGCTATTCATTCCTTTCATCTCATTGCTCACGTGTCCACTCAGCAATGCTGATTTCACCAGGATGGATTAGAAGCTTATGTGTCTTGATTTGAAGTTCAGTCATAAGTTCCTCACTTTTCATCAAGAAAAGAAAACTAAATAGCAGCACAATAGCACGAAATTAGGCTGGAAAGTGGGGAGCTCAGGAAATTGTGGACATATTGACTGGGCTCTCTAACACCCATGATGATAGTGACTGTTGAGCATCTGGTTGAAACAGTTTAACCTTTTTTTGTTGCGCTCCCACAACAAAAGGCCTATACTGGGAGGGTGGTGGCAGCCAACAAATAGGGTTGCTTTAGATATGGGTTTATAGTAATTTCACACTGGTTGAATTGCAATGGGGGTCACAAACTCACAGGGCCTCATTTCCAAAAAGCTTTGCACTGGCCAAAGTGACATTGCGATGCAATAGTACACTGCACCAAGCTAAATGTCATTATCTGATTCACAAATCACACTCTGTGCTGGCGCTTCTCACTTTGCAGGTGCGCTTTGCGCAGGAGGTGCCAGCGCAAAGGACTAAATAGGGTGCAGAACATGCAAAATCCCCATTCAAGGATAGAAATGAGCATGGGGAGGGAGGCACTGTGCAAACAAAAAGCATGCAGCATCAAGCACTAAGCAAACCCTATTCACTGAACCTATTGTGCAATTGTCTGGAGTCCAAAGGATAATGCTCAATTGTCTGGAGTCCAAAGGAGAGTGCACATTTTGTGATCTTACCACCACCTACTTGTCGCAAAGCCCAAAATGCAGAGAAAGCTCAAGTATAAAAGTGCAATGCAACACCAATGAACATATGGTTGCCACCGTGCCGGACCCTGCATTTCTGGCATTGATGCTATTACATGGAAGGAGGAGGAGGAGGATGAAGAGGACAATATTCCACCCACAAGCAACATTATTTGGAATGCCAGACAAGGAGGTGCTAGGAACATGCAGCTTCCCTCCGCATGTCACCCTAGACCTGGTCAGGAAGTGGTAGAAGGTGAGATGTGCTCACCGGCTGTATCACCTCTGTTCAACGTGCTATAAACCCTACACTTCCCGGCCACAGGATCATTCCAGCCTACCACAGACATTATGGGTGGAATATCACAGCCCACACAATCAAGTTGCCTCCACCAGGTCTTACACTGCATCCTAGCATTTGTGCATAGGCCCATTCACATGCCACAAACATTGCAGGCAAAGCAGAGATGGTGCCAGGAATACTATGCATTTACACACATTCCCCGGGTACTGGGATGCATTGATTGCACCCATGTAGCTCTGCAACCTCCTGGGATACCAAGCACATATATATTGCAACAGGAAACATTGGCATTTCATCAATGTGCAGGTGATTTGTGATGCCAAACGGCACATAATGCATGTCAATGCCAATTACCAGGGATGCAGGCATGACAGCGACATCTTCTGCCATTCCCACATATACCAGGCCCTTACATTGGGAACAGCTGGCTGGTGGGTGTGTATCAACTATCACACAAACACAAGCATTCACATGACAATTAGAAACACAAGAAATACAGTACATGCAATGAACAACCATCTACTTCTTTGCAGGGAACAGTGCCTATATCCTGTCAACATTCCTGTTGACACCCATCAGGAATCCAGCCACTCCAGGTGAGGCGCGCTACAACACAGAACACATAGCCACAAGGCACATAGTGGAGTGTACATTCAGAGTGCTTAGGTCACGCTTCAGCTCCCTTGACCACTCAGTTGGGGTATTGCTATCTGCACCCATTGTAGTATGCAAAATTGTTGTGGCGTGTTGTGTCTTGCAAAATATTACCACACATTGTAGCATAGCTGTAGAGGTGCAGGAGGGCTTCCACCCCCTCATCCACTGGCACAACCCTTCCTTTAGCAGGCCAATGGGCACAGGGACAGGACCACACAACCAGGTACTACAAACCTACTTCACATGAATACCAAACCATGTGGAACACACACAGTGAAGCCACATCCCTAATGGCATTTAATGATGCAATTGGGTTAATGCAGCTTGCCCCTAACAACAACCTGAGAATGTGCATCTCGGGCTGCCAAACTGTGTGTGCCCCATCAGACAAAAAGTACTATGCCACCCCATCGACATCCATCTGAAACACTTGTGTATAGGCGTGTTATAAATGCCATATCATATCATATCATATCATCACATGAAGTGCACAAACCACTGCCATAGTATTTTTAAATGGAATAAAAAGTTACCATGTCACAGACCAAACATGCAAGACATGGTGAAACCAGCCCCCCGAACAATGTACCCATATCATGTGCCCCCCTGAGTGGCATGCATCAAGTGCAACAAAAGGCTCACCTGACTTTCATCTTGATACTGTGTCCCTCTGCACCATTGCTGCTGGCCTTGCCTGCCCTCCTCCACATTCCACTGCCATATACGTGCACCTGCAATGGGGAAAATCAACAGCTGCCCACCCACCCCATCACATGAATGTATCTGATACCCTCAATATGTCCCCCATCCAATCATGAAGATGCTCTCCAGGAATACCAGAAAGTAAACTAGCCAACCACAGGAGACACAAACATAAATAGAAAGGTAAGGTAACACACCGCTCTTCATCAACAGCCGTTGATCATATTAATGGGAACACATTAGCAACATTGCACATGACATATGAGAAGGATATTCCAGCCTCCGACACCTGTACCTCAGCAGCAATTCGCCACATAATACACACATCACCCACATGCATACTTGTCAACTGGATCATCCACCTACGTGGAGTGTGGCAGTTGGGCATGTTGCATGCCCATGCAACATGGACAGGGGTAGACTGGGTACCAAAAAAGGCCATGGAAATGATACCCAATGTGAATCAATATCACACTTTTACAGCATGGTCAACCCTATTCCCATGAGAAAATGTGGACAAAAACATACAAAGAGGACCAGGGTGCAGAGGTCTACCATGAAATTACCAGAGCACCCAATAGTTCAGTTTCCATCTGATTGTGGAGTGGCTACTGGATACAACAAGAGTGCAAATGGAATGCCACACATAAAATTAAGCTACTGCATCAGCCCTCACCAAAAACATTTGCAAAGGAACATGCCGGGGAGACTAACTCCAAGCAGCAATTCATGGATGTGCAACAAGAAACCCAAAGCACATGGATAGCTGATCAAGGAGACATGCACACACACAATTATGCAGGAAAGCTCACATCGACAGTCGACAGTGACCATCACCCAATCATCACCAAATCACATCATCCATGCAAACTCTACGAGTGCCACATCATGCCACAATTGGGATGCATATGTCACCATCTGTGCAAATGTATGACAGTGCTTACCCTTACCTGGTAGTACAGATGTGCTGCTGTGAATCCCTCACCACCTACACCTAACACTGGGCCTCCACAATGGTGCTAAGAAGGCCACTGTACAGAAGAGAGAATGGGGATTTGGGTGCAAATAGGCTGCTGAGGGGGGTCCTCTCAGGGAGTGTAGGCACTGGATGAGGCAACATACCTAAAATAACATTGGACATATGTTTGGACCAGATCAAGGAGTCTGTCTGAGAGACTGCACATATTCACATCAAGGTAGAATGGAATGTTCACCTGTATGTGGGAGGCTGTAGCAGTCCACAACACCAAGTTAACTCCATTGAGCATAGTCACATGTGCAGTCCCCCAATCCAAAATTGTGTCCACTACCAAGAGCAATTAACTCACTGCCCTTGAGAACACAATGGCCCTGACATGAACACCCACATATAATACAGTCCCCCCAGATGAGGACAAAATAAAAGAATACAGTCCACCTTCGATGGGGATAAAAATCAAAACCGTCCACCTTGGACCAGGTAAATATCAAATACAGTCCACCAGGTGCGGGTGTTACCAAAGAAATATCATAAAAACATGTCCAGCCTGGAGGGTAACAGAGAGTAGTGAAAAAAATCCAAATAATACATGCAGCCTCCCTAGGCTCACAGACACCAGAGCACATGAAAAAGGGGTAGTGGTGGCAAGAAGATAGGGGTGGGTGGGGACATGACCAGTGGAATCACCTGTATGGTTCATCTGGAACCCCAATCCTGTGGTGGATCCTTGGATGGTGCACTCTGACCATAGAATGCTAACGCCTGGCCTTCATTGCCTGCATGCATGAGGACAACAGGGTCCTGGTGATGGATGCAGCTAGCGGCCAAACAGTTATCATGCATGCTGACACTTGACGTCTATAACTGCAAGTCCATCTCTTGGCAGAATCTGCCCACTATGGCAAACATTTCATCATGCAGAGATTGCCTCTAAAAATCTGTGTCTTGATGGCAGGGCTGCCCTTAAATTCGACATCTCAGCTTGCAGATATTTATTGTGGGATTCCATGTCTTGATGTTGGTAGCCCCTTGAGTCCAACATCTCCACATGCATTGTTTCCCTCAAGGTGTCCAACTCTTGCGGCTGGTGGTCCTTTGAGGCCAACAACTCATCGGCAGTGTGTGCTGCATTTGAGGGGATAGCATTTTATGGCAGTCCCTGGCCATCTCCCTACCACCTCCTGCAGGACCTTGCCCATTGGGCACTTGCACTTGGAAACTGCTCCTCTCACTCGGAGTGCATGCTAGGCATACATTCAGCAAATGAGTGAAGGGCCTACCAAGCCGGGATGCTGAAATGACAGCACTGTCATTAACTGGCGGTCTACAACCCTCCAATGGACACCAGCCTCCACTGCTGGCTCCATGATGGGTGAAGGCAAACTTTCAGATGCAGGGCTTCACACTGCCAGGCTCAGGGGCTCCTAGCTCTCCTGCTCCAACTCAGAAGCCTCAAGGAACCGAAGGAGCTTCATGGCATCTCGACTATCCAGTGGTGTACCCTCCACCATGTCCCTCAGTATGTCCTCCACATACGATTCGGCAGCATCATCTGAAGAGTTGGCAGGCCTGCTGTTAATTGACTGCAACACATGCAGATTCTCACTTGGCACAGCACCCCAGGCTCCACTGGTGGATGGTTGTGCCTCATCTGCCTCCTCCTCATCCTTCTCCTCCTCTACCTCCTCTACCTCCTCTACCTCCTCTACCTCCTCAGAGCTGCCAGAAGCACGGAAACTGCTCTCCTGAACATCCGTGAAGACCTGCTCTTGAACCTCGATTCCAACACTCCGTGTGCTCTCATTCTGCTCGATCTCTCCTCTGCCTTTGACACTGTCAACCATGCCATCCTGCTCAACCGTCTCCGGGAAAACCTGGGTATCACTGGTCAGGCTCTGGCGTGGTTGACCTCTTTCCTTTCAAATCGACCCTCCCAGGTCCAACCGGGGTCCTTCCTCTCCGACATCTTTTTCTCCACCTGTGGTGTCCCCCAGGGATCTAATCTCTCTCCCTGGCTGTTCAACCAGTATCTGGCACTCCTTGCCCACCGCATCGCCGCTCTCTGCCCTAATTTCCAGTGCTATGCGGACGATACCCAACTCATCTTCAGGCTACCCTCAGCCTCCCCCTCTCCTTCCCTCATCTCTGACTGTCTGTCTGCTATCCAAGAATGGTGTGCCGCCAATGACCTCTGCCTTAATGCCAGTAATACTGAGATCCTACTCATCGGTACTCCCACTCCCTCCTTCCCTGTAGCTCTCTGGCCTGCCTCCCTTGGCCCCCTCCCTGCTCCTACCTGCAAGGCAAAAAACCTTGGGGTCATCTTCGACTCCACACTCTCCTTCTCTCCTCATATTTCTGACGTCGCCAAGAGGTCACACTACCAGCTGCACCTCCTCAGAGGTATTCTTCCCTTCCTCTCCTTCCCCCAGAAGCTCACTGTCTCCCGAGCCCTGGTTCTCTCGAAGCTGGACTACTGTAACAGCCTCTATCTTAATCTGCCTGCCTCCACTCTCCGCCCTCTGCAACTCATCCAGAACAGAACTGCGAGACTTGTCCTTGGCCTCAAGCCCAGGGACCGTATCTCTCCAGGACTGAAATCTCTACACTGGCTCCCAGTGGCTGCGAGGATAAAGTTCAAAACCCTCTGCATTGTCCACAAGGCCTTCTGGGGCCTGGGTCCTAAATACCTTCAACTCTCTCTTCCCAAATATCTTCCTTCCCGAGCCCTTCGCTCATCCGCCTCCAATTCCCTCAGGGTTAGCCGCTTCTCGAAGCAACGAGCTGGGGGTAGATCTCTCTCCGCGGCAGGGGCCTAACTCTGGAACAGCCTTCCTGCCTCCCTGAAACTTGAGGAGAACCATCTCCGGTTCCGGAAGCACCTCAAAACCTTCCTCTTTGCTTCTGCTTTCTCTCTCCCTCTCCCCTGCTGAACAGCTAATTTAATTCCTCACTGAAACTGCACTGATCCTGCAACTGGACCACTCTAAATGGCCTCGGCCCTGGGCCCTGCCACTCTCCACTTGCACTGATGCCCTGGAACCCCTTTGCACTGCGGGACTGTCTCTGTATCCCTACAGCCCCCCCCCCTCCCCCAGCACTTGTTCTGCACTTACCTCACACTTGCCACCAGCTGGCCCTATTTATTTATTTATTACGTTACGCCACTTACCTTGTACTGCACTTCCCCCCTCCCCTTCCCCTTGCACTTTTCCCCCTCCCCCACCCCTGCACTTGCGCGATCTGAATGACACCTGGCCTAGTAAGATCGTTGTCTGTCTCCCCTTGTCCCCCCCTCCCTGCCTCGTCGCGCCTTGAAACACATGTGTATAGGCGCGTTACAAATACCATATCATATCATATCATATCCACTGCGTCCTCACCTGTACACATGCATTTGCACTGATGCTATGTTAATGTTAATGTTAAAGGATATTTGTTCCGTGCACTATCACCACCACAGTGGTCCCCTGGCGCTCTGGCAGCTCTGAAAAAAAAGGCAGGCGGGTGAGCTAGTGGGAATAAGCTGCACAAGTGCAAGAAAGCAGTTATGTGCTGTTGGTAGCCTCAACCCGGTAACTCTGTTGGTTGGGCTTGGGGTATTTTCCAGTCGGTAGTCATTGTGTGCTGTTGTGCAAGTCTATGTGTGGTTTGTTTTGTTGTTGTGGATTGTTGTGTTATTGGCTTCTGGTTGTGTTTGGTTAGGGTTTGAGAGGTGTATGCAGATGGGTGAAATTGTTAGTGGATTGGTTAATTGGGCACATGCTAACTATCACAATTCTAGTGTGGCATATGTGGATATTTACAATCCTATCTAGATGCGACACAGGCTAGTGTTCACTATCTTTATTTATTTATTTATTTATTTATTTATTTATTTATTTACATGTATATAGCGCTCAAGCAGCCCAAGGGCATTGAGGCGCTGTTACTTGCAATAACTTAGTTACATGGTACAGATATGATAGCGATTGTTGACACATCGTGAATGTTACAGGAAAACATACTGTTATTACAGATATTGCTTTTGGTCATATAATACAGTATACATGAAAAGTATTTGTGCTGGTGTGTCTGGCCTTATGTGAAGAGGGTAGTCTTCAGCGTTTTGCGGAAGGTGGTGAGGGAGTCCTCACCACGGATAGTGGGAGGTAGGGCATTCCAGTGAGAGGGCGCGAGATAAGGGAAGCTGGATCCGCCCGCTTTTACTCTTTTTACTAGTGGCACCGAGAGCATGTTGGTGTACGGTGATCTGGTTGGCCTGGTAGTGGAGACGGGGTGTATCCTTTGAGAGAGGTATGCAGGAGCAGTGAGGTGAATGCACTTGTGGGTCAGTGTCAGGGCTTTGAATAAGATCCTTTCTTTTATTGGGAGCCAGTGGGCTAGTTTTCTGGCCTCAGAGATGTGTTCTCTTTTAGCAATGCCTTGGGCTGACCGGAGTGCATTGTTCTGTATTACTTGTAATCTCTCTAAGTTTTTATTGGAGGTTCCTATCCATCTACGTGCGATGCCGGCTAATGTTCATGATTACGTTTAGGTGTGGCATGTAATGATAATCACAATTCCATCGAAGTGTGGCATGTGCTAATAATTACGATTCCATTTAAGTGAGGCATATGCTAGCTATCACAATTCCATCTGAGTGTGGCACATGCTAACATTCACAGTTCTATCTGAGTGCGGCACATGCTAATAATCACTATTCCATCTAAGTGTTCCATCTAAGTGTAGAGCATGCTAGTAATCACTATTCCATCCAAGTGTGGCACATGCTAATAATCACTCCTCCATCTAAGTGTGACATATGCTAATAGTCACTTATTCCAACTAAGTGCAGCACATGCTAATCATTCACGATTCCATCTAAGTGAGGCATATGCCAGTAGTCATAATTATTCCATCTGGGTGTGGCACATGCTGATAATCACAATTCCATCTAAGTGTGGCACATGCTAATAATCACTATTCCATCTAAGTGTGGTGAATGCTAGTAATCGCTATTCCATCGAAGTGTGGCACATGCTAATAATCATTTATTCCATCTAAATGTGGCACATGCTAATAATCACTCTTCCACTGATGATTGATACCTATGTTTTTTTTTCCTTTTCCAAAGTTTCTACATGTGGAGAAGAGCGTACAAGCTGTGCTGTGGAGCTGCAACCCAGGTATAATGCCTCCAGACCCGGGCCATGCCCAGTTGTATCCACCTCTTCTGAGGGCGCTGTTGCTGGGTGAGCATCCCATGCATCTAGCAATGCTGCTGAGGGGGAGTCCCAGGATCCCATCATTGTGGTGGATACCTCAGAAGCAGAGGGACAGAGTGGTGGTGACATTGCCATACAGCGGCCCCAAACCATGGAAACCTCATTTGAGGTATCTAGGTTGATGGAGGAGGAGATGGAAGGAGAGGAGGCCATTGCAGGCCTGCCCATTGTGTCAGGTGGTGATACCGAGGGGGATGTGCAGACAAGAGGATGTAAAGTCCACTGTGGAGGGGTCAGCACAACCTCCTGTCCCAGGGCCATCTGCTGAAGAACTACCCTCTTTCACTGATTCCTCCATTCAGACCACCTTCCCCTGCTGATGAGTGGCTTGAGACAGCAGGCTTCTATGAGTGATGATGTGCAAGCAGCTTGTGAGCAACTTGCAGAGCATCATGTGCAGATGGGCCACCTCTTGTCACAACTGGCTGCAGCACATTGCTCCCTTCTCCTCCTCATCTGTGCCGCAGTCATTCTTATCGGAGACCTCCATACCAGCTGCCACCATGGCCTTCTGTGCACCTGTCTCACCATTTCCCAGTCTGGATGTGCTTGTGTCTCTGGCGCAGGTGGAAAATCCATTTGATGGCAGATAAGGTGGTCACTGAGTCTGCCCTAGAGCCTACAGGGAAACAGGCTGTGGAGGAACAGCAGGCACTTGAGGGCAGTGACGTTATTGTACTCACCCCATACATACTGTCATCCAGTCGGAAGGAGTACCTGCACCACATACACATTGCCAGGCAGCAGGAGATGCTGATAGTGAGGAGGCAAATCCTCAATGGCATTGCCAGAAGGAGGCAGCAAGGAGGCACACACATGGTACAAGTGAGGCAGGAGGCACAGTGGTACATGCAGGCTTAGGTGTAGGCCGAGGTGCATTTTGTAAGGCAGCAGAAGGAAGAAGGGCAGCGAGCACCTGTTTTAGCAATAGCCAGGGCCAGGGCTCAGGTTTAGGAGAGGATAACACAGGCAGTAGAGGGCATCCTAGAGGAATTATTCAGGGCAGCTGAGGGGATTGAACGTGGGATGATGGAGGTCCTGCAATCTCTCCAGGAAACAATGGAGGTCCACCTGCAAGATGCAAGAGTGGAGGAAGAATTGATCTCGGCTGAGGCATTGTCACAGATAGCCATGAACTTTCCCTGCTGACTTCTGTATATAGTTCAGTAGTTGTAGGTTTCCTTTTCTTATATTTATTTTCCCAGGATTATTTCTTTGTTGGCATTCTTGTACATTGTTTTTCGGGAATGCAGTTTACTTTTGTTATTCAACACTGCCATTTGCCGTTTCTTTGTCCATGTGCACATTTTGTTTGTACATCATGTCCAACTAAGTATGTCCTATGGCTGTCAAGTCGGTTTAGGCCACACTCTTTGGCTCACGTTGGTACTGGCCTATTTGCTGGAGTACACATGTGCATTCTCCATGTGAGTGTGATTTTTACTGTGATGTCTTCCTGGCCAATGTACATTTGTGGACAGTAGCTAGGCGAGAAGACATGTTTCGAGTACCACACATTTGGCGTCTTTGTCATTCACATCTGTCACTTGACTACTTCGGTGCTTTGCAGTACAGGCATGTGGATCATTATTGTACATGGTGTGCGTTGGTATATAATCTTCAACAAAAGGAAAGCTCCACAATCACTTCCTATCAAGGGCGCTTCAGTACAATATTGAGAGTGTGTTTACTCATATGGTATTGTCAATTCAACTATTCATTATCACAAAATAGATTTTATTACACATATATGCACTTTATCCAAAGGCAGTGTATAAAAATATACAGTTACCAACATACAGCTAATTTCATCTTTCACACATAATTTGAGACCCGACACAGATGGCGTTGTTCACTTTCTTATTCACAAGTTTTCTAAATCAATTGCACTCAATGTACAAATGATCATTCATTCCCAAGCCCGACTTTTCCAAGTTTCAGTCCTTCACGCTTCAATATGCTGGACATTCATCAGGGGCTGTCAGTTTTTTGTACATGTGTTTTCTCAGTCCATACCCATCTACTGTGTATCCACGCAGTCTCAGACCATTTTCCTTAACGGGCGCTTCCAACTTTCACTGTTGCTAATGCTACCAGAAACAATGCTGGGGCGTAATTCGAAAAATCACCACAAAGTTATTCTCTGCTTGCTCAGACGCAACATTGAAACTCATATGCATCCAGGTCAAAAATCATTCCCTAGCCATAGGACAAAATGACACAGAGGGCGTTCCGAGAGGTTATTAAATTATGCCCAAAACAAATGATTTTTAACCTGGACGCATGCGAGTTTCAATGTTGCGTCTGAGCAAGCAGAGAATAACTTTGTGGTGATTTTTTATTTTCGCCCCAGCATTGTTTCTGGGTGCATTAGCAATAGTGAAAGTTGGAAGTGGTTGTTAAGGAACATTTTCTGACACCTCGTGGGTACACGGTAGGTGGGTATGCACTGAGAAAACAAACATAGGAAAAACTTACAGCCCCTGATGAATGTCCAGCATATTGAAGCGCGAAGGACAGAAACTTGAACAAGTCAGGTTTAGGAATTAATAATTTGTACATTGAGTGCAATTTATTTAGAAAACTTGTGAATAAGAAAATGAACAACGTCACCAGTGTCGGGTATCAAATTATGTGTGAAAGATGAAATTAGCTATATGTTTTTATCTATATTTTTATACACTGTTTTAGGATAAAGTGCATATATGTGTAATAAAATCTATTTTGTGATAATTACTCCATAAGGTAGAAGGCTTTAATCCCTTAGTTGGGGAAGCCGATTCAGAGTATTGTACATGGGTATATGTCATGTATGCTGTGGTTGGCATGGCACTTCCTTTCTACATGTCATCATTGGTGTTGGGTCATATTGGTGGTTGTCTGAGGTATGCCTGGTGCCATTCATTTGTTTGACTTGCCCATATGTCTATGTGGACATGTGTTTCAAAAGTAGGCAAGGGGGCATCACAAGGGTGGAGGTGGCAAGAGATGGTTGCCTTATGCCATTTATGGTGCAGGGGCATTGCATGTTTGCTGTCGGTGTATCAGTGTTGGTTGGGTAAGCTTTGGATTGTGCTTTGGATTGTGTATTTAATGGTGGCAATGTGAGGAGACATTTCAGGATGGAAGTTATGTTTCATTATGATGTTTTGGGTCTCTTATTGAGGATGGGTACTCATTTGTTTCAATGTCTGGCAGGGATGTCTGAGGCATCTCTTAGCAGCTAATTTATCTCTGCCCATTGACTTCTCAGGATTTCTGTTCTTGTATGTTGTGTTCCTTTATGCTTCCACAGCAATTTGGATGTGCTCACACTTCATGTACAGATATTGCTTATTGGCATTGGCAATGAGGGGGAGTGATGTGATTTCACTCTGATTCACTGGGCTACAGACCTCACATGTGGACTATGTCACCTGACCATCAAGGGACAAACGTGTAGCTGGTGTGAAGATTTGGTTGGCTGCTGTTGTGCAGTTGTGTTTGATCCTAGGGGAGGCCATGGTCAGGCTGTCTATCCTGGATTCACCAGCACTGTTTCCAAGTGATCATGTTGGAGGAGCATGTCTGCCAGGTGCATTTCATGGAAGGCCCAGGCCAGAGGAGTTGAGGAAGGTAAGTGCTCCACAGTGAACTGGGCAATAGATGTTCATGATGCATAGCTGGGAAGTGTGAGTGGTGTTAAAACAATTATTAGGCTGATGCCACCATTGTACTGAACAGGACCCACAAGGCTGTTTGTCACCTTCCATTGCTGTTGGGTATGTGACAGTGGCTTTTTCCCAACAGATCATGTAATTGTACTGAGGTATTTATAAAATGCTTAATACCCAAAGGTTTCTTAGCGCGGACCTGGGGAACAAAACCTGTGTTGCTCCACGTCGTATTGCTTCCAAGATGAGCACGTTGCCCATTAGCTATCCCCCCAAAGGGTGTTTGTCAGCATACTGTTTCATCTGTTCAGCAGGCAACAAGATTAGTGCATCTGTGGGAGTCAGACTGTTGTGTCGCTATGTGAAGAGGCATGGGGGGGGCATCCCGTGAGCTGTTGTCAGGCAAGGGTTGTATACAAATTACATAGAAGCATATGTGGTTTATCTAGGTGGACTGAGAATTCATCATGGACCCCTTCCAGCAAGATGATTCAATGGATGTTCTGTCAAATTTCATCCAACTCCTCATGTCAGTACTGCATACTGTATAAGTAAGTGTGGGTGTTGGGGTGATATGTGTTTGGGGTGCTTGATTGTGATGTGTCACCTTGTTGGGGCAAGTACTTTGTGGGCGAGCAGTGGCCGTAGAGTGATGCAGATTGGGGCACAGTTTAGTGGGGGTACTTGGACGAGGGTGGACAAGCATGCTGCCTTGGGTTAGGGAATTGGGGCACAGATCAGTGGGGGTACTGGGACAAGATCAGACTTGTGGATGCTTCCTTATGGTAGGGGGCTGGGGTGCAGATGAGTGGTGGTACTGCGATGAGGGAGTATTTATGGGTGCTGTTTTAAGCTAGGGGACCGGGGCGCAGTTTGGTGGATGTAAATGGTTGCTTCTGTAAATTTTGGATGGAAATGCAGTTCAGAAGAGGCACATGGGAGCTTCCATGAGTTAGGGGGCTGAGACACAGTTTAGTGGGGGTATATGTGTGTTGCCTTCATTTAGGGTACTGAGGCACTGTTTGCTCAGGGTACGTGGGTGCTAACTTCATGTAGGGGGCCAGGGTGCAGTTTAGTGGGGGCACATGGGTGTTGCCTTAATGTAGGTGTTTGGGGCACAGTTTAGTGGGGGTGCTGGGATGAGGACTACCCGGTCGCAGGAGTGGAGTGGGAGTAATGGTGATTGCTGGTAAGTAATCCTTGATTACTTTTTTCCATGAATCCAGTGCAAAGGTTGTTCGACACTGCTATGTTCTGTTTGTAATGGAGGCGTTCTGGATGCTACTCGTTATTCGCTGCTCTGCAGGCTTCTGCACACATTTAATTCCATGAATCAGCTCCCAGCACTATTCTTTTCATCTGTGCAATGTTTTTCTTGCGCTAACTACTTTGTGTGGAATTAGCACCCTTTTTGTAAATAAGGCCCACACTGTTGTAAAGATGCGGGCAGTGACTCTGGGCACACCAGGACTCAAACTATACTGTATAGTGTTGCCCTCTTGGTGGCAGGAGATTTCTTCAGATGCTCCCCTTCAAAACTAACCTTGTGAACGGTGCTAGTGGCTATTGGCACGTATTAATGAATAAGGCTTTGCCTTGTGCAATCCCATATGAGCATGTAATTGCAGCATTGTGAATATTTGACTGACACAATCATGACACCCATCTCAGTGCCTCGACCTATTGAACGTCACAGAAACACGCCTGGCTCGCTTGTGAAAAACATGAGTTAATAATCATTAACAATGCAAGGCAGATAGCAGACATTTGGAAGAGCAGCATACTAAAATAAGGCAGAGGAACATAGTGTCCATCACACAAATGCCCGGAGGACCTATCACTGCAGGTTGAATGCATGTGTTCACCTTCTGGTTTTCATCAAGGACAATTTAAAACAATTGAAAAATACATCTCTATTATGATGTTTGGCAGACAAATGAAATTATTGTGAATTATTCATAGTCTGAATGCTGAAAAAATAATACATTTTGCACGCTATGAAGAGAACAAGAATTTTTGTCAAAAGAAAAGATACAAAATAGGTGATTGTGACAAAAAGGTTTCTTCTTTAAAAACACAAATGGAATTTGTCGAATTAATCACGAGAGCAGTATTTTGTTGGAAATAAAAATCTGCCCTGGACTGAAGGAATCTGTTATTCAAGAGAAGTGTTTTCTTTGCAGGACTTTTCGATCATCACACTTTGAAATGTTTATGCAAGGACTTTTATGAGACTGTATTTTACATCAATGCCGTCGAGCTTTAGAAATCAAAAACACTATTATTTTTCTTTGGTGATTCCTCGGGGCAGTGGTAAATGGGTTGTTATTGAGAAGGCATGTGAGCCTTTTGTCTTGCTTCAAAGCAGTGAATATTGTTTTAATTAGACACACCAAGTACAATACTATCTGGAAAACATTGTAAAAACCCACCCCTGTAGAAGAAACACAGAATATGCACATATAGAATAGATGTAGCACTCTGGGTGATGAATCAAGTGATGAAGCAAGCGAAAGCAACAATGTGTTGAAAAAGGATATGTACTTTTGAGCAAACCAGGTACAAAGTGACCTAACCAGTCTTTAATGCCAAAACATGGACCAAGGGGCAGTTAGCAGTCAATAGTACCTTGTCTGCAGTACCTGGTGGTTCGGCGGTGCCAAACCAGACCTCTCGGTGCTGTGTGACGATTAGGAGAGGGCAAAAGGCTGCAACGCAGGACCCGGCTGGTTCAAATGTGCTGAACTCCAAGCTGTTCAACTGCGAAAAACAATAGGATCCTGGCTGTATTGACTCTCAGGGTGCTGTGATTCCAAGTCTAGGGTCCCTTTCTCACGCTCCAAAACACAAGGAGGCTGGCACACAACTGCAGGGGTCCTCATATATGGTGAGGTCTTGGGTACCGCTGTGGCTGGCAGAGAGACGGTCTTGCTCCAGCACCGGGTCACTTCTTAGGTTGCTGTGAGTTCCATCTAGGGAAAAGATGGGCCCTTGTTCTCAGGCTCCCAGACACGGGTGAGGCTGGCACACAACTTCAGGGGTCCTCCAAGCCAGTGAGGTCCTGGGTATTGCAATGGCTGGCAGAGAGGCAGTTCCTGTTCCAGCAGCAAATCAACCCCAAAGGTCCCTGGGGATAGTTAGAGGACATCTGACTCCACCCCACAACTGGAGCACTTTAGAAAGGACTGCTCTCTCAGCAAGGTCCAGTGCCATCTTCTTAATGATTATCCAAAGATTGTCAAGGTGATTCCCAAGATGATTCAAAGTTCTGGTGGCAGACCTCTTCTTTTATAGGCAAAAGTCCCCAGGTGACTGGACTAAAGCTAGCCTGCTTTAGGGGTCCCCTCTCTGCTCTTGAAATGTGTTGGCTTTGCCACTATGATGTTTTCCCAAAGTGCTTTGCTCCAGAGGAAGTGGAGGGGACAGGTTTCAAGCCCTCTCTGAGAAAATATATAATGTTCCTGAACAGTACATCAACATGTTTCCCTGTCCCTTTAGGCACAAAAAGTGTATGCATCTTAGGTTGAATGTATACCCCACCTTTGAGTTTTTTGGGGCTAGCATCCCAAGATCACGTCGTTTGTGTAGGCTGTGTGGTGTAGCTAATGCAATTGAGATCTTGGAGCACCTCATTTTTAAATGTTGTGGAAAAATGCTTTTGCCCTCCAGGTACTTTATTGATTTACTAAAGCCTTTCCAAATAGTAACAAGCGTACAACTCTGGAGCCAGATATTAGGTGGGGAGTCAAACGCCCTTACTCTGGCTACTGTATGGTGTCTGGAAGCCATGATGGAGCGCATTAATTGAAAAAATATTTTATGATTACACAAGTGATTGGACAATGTATATTGAATATTTTTTAGATGATTGTGTTTTTATGTAATACTTGACCTGTTTTTTTACTTTTACATGCTTGTGAAATGTTTTACTAAACAATATCACAAATTAAAAAAAGAAAAGAAAAGGTAGACAGGCAGAGAGAATCATTCATTCATTATTAACCTTTATTCGACATTTGGTCATTAGGCTACACATTTTATAATGACACCTCTTCCAAAATACAAAAAATAGCAGGGTGTATAAAAACTATTACACATTAACAACGTTTTAAAGCCTACCCGAACAATATTTTAGGGAGGCTAAAATTACATTTCAAAACAGTGCTCGCATCAAATACATCCCAATCCACTAAAATCTTAAGCATCTTAATTTTAAGGGCGAAAATAGACCAAGTGCAAAAAAAAGCTCCAATTTTTTAAGTGCAAGCGTAGTGCAGCAGGCATAATTATTCCATAAGAGGGCCAAATGGCAAGTACCGTCATTGGCTCAACATGCTTTATCATTAATATATAAAACCTTCGACAACTGCATTATACAACATCTAAGATTGGACACAAAACAATACTCACGTAAGGTGCACTAGATATCAATAAAACCATCAACGGGGATGAACCTGAGATTTACTTCTGAGAACAGTACCATTTCTATTCAAGGTATCAACTACTCCTCCAGAATGACTTCCGTGTTTTTTTACTTATTTTAAGAAGGAAGGATGTAATAAACTCATTAATGTACCAGTTATGGCAGATTTATTAAATATGAATATTAGCTCAGCGTGAAGGTTCTACGTTAAAATACCGAAGCCGAGTACAACGCAGCCTTGTATGCTGACAACTTTGCATTTCGAAAATGTCAAAGGCATTCTTTTGACAAATGTCCTCCACTTTCCATGTAAAGACACCCGCAACCCCTAAACCCAGAAGCCGAACAAGGGGAGCAGGGGACACTCCCGCATTGTGGGATTCAAGATGTTCGTCCATGGCGAATGCGCAGTAAACGCGCATTCAACTTTTGTTGTTTGTTATTTTTGGGGAACATCAATAGAACAATGTTCTGGAATGCTGCTACTTGACAATCATCCATTAGGATGGCAGAGTGGAGATTCGATCTGTTTCTCTGCCCGATACTTGTCTTCTCAAGCGTGTCATTTGCAAGTACTTTGCAACAGCTCCGCCATATGCCTAGACTATGATCATTTGCACATGGCTGTTGCATTACGTATATCGTGGACTTTATGGAGTCTAAGTACCAGTTTCCACTAACTTGCCTGAATAAAGAATATTCAGGACCAAAGAAATGGAAATGGGCCAACAATGCCGACAGTTGCGCATCTTGTATAAGGCTGCAGGTTTTGTAATAGTCGCCAGAGGGAGTGTTCCCATACGGAACCGGAGCAACAAGGACCAAGCGGGAGGTGGAGTTATTTAGCCCAGATATTCCTCATATGCCAGCTCCAGTTTGCTCGAGAAGTAGGGCAGCCCCGATGCTAAGTGATCGCATTCGGCATTGCAACGCATTTTTAAATATTACATATGCGATCTATTGACTAGTGGAAAAGTCCCAGTTGTCATATCTTGGGGGCAGTGCCATGGGTGCAGCAGACCTAGGGAACCTAGAATAGTTTTCACATGCTGGAACCAAGCTGGTGATAGGCCACCATTTTGTGATAAGAGGTCCTATATTTCACAAGATCTGGGGACACCCGTGTATGTGTCCAATGGAGTACGGGTTTTAGGGTATTACCATCTGTAATACGATTCAAGTTAGTCTCCATGTGTAATGGAGCATTTGGCATACTCTTTGGGAGGTGCAGCAAACTCTTTAAAAATGTATTCTCAATAACAGCTAGTTCGGGTGTATTTGAATATCCCCACAATTACACCCTATATGTTATGGTCAATATCACCTGCATTTTATACATATCTAATGTTGCGGTCAGGGCTCCATTGCCAGGCAGATGAGCAAACTTGAATATTGCACTGCTGGTTTGCTCAAATGTAGAAATGGACTTCAGTATTTACCCACTCCAGATACAGTTTCCTGTTAATATAATGCCTAAGTAGTCATAAGAAGTGTAAGGGTGCAGAAGTATGAATCTGACACAATGGTGTTAGTTGCAAATACTTTTATTTCTATAAAAGAAAAGGGAAAAGCTATCTCACCCTATATCTATGAGGGGTTGCCCTACCTCAACAAAAATATATTGGATTTGGTCAGGATGTCCAGTAGCGTAAAATGTCCACCGTCCTTTGCCCAAACCAATTTCCGTCCTTTACAGTCTAGACTAACGAAAGAAAAACTGGGGGTCGTCTTGATCCAGGAGGAGGCTCCTCTACTTTCAGATACAGATTCAAAATGTTCAGTTCTTAATGAAAAAGACACAATGAGTTGTTCTTTAACTTAAAAGTTCTTGATCTTAAATGCTCTTTCCAAAAGTATACAAATCACAGTTCCCAAGTATCACAGAGTCTCCTCACAGGGGAACTCTACCCCTATTCTTCTCCAGTTCACAAACATAGCAAAGCAAGTACAGCTAATTCCAACAAACTCCAAGTAGTTCAGAATGGAACAGTCCGTGTAACAGCGGGTTTAGCCTGGCGGGATCATGTCTCAGCTGCCCAACGTACCTTACATTGGCTGCACGTTCTAAATTCAGACTATTGACGATAGTGTTCCAATGTAGACTTGGCATAATGCCCAAATACCTGCAAGACCACATCCTAGATAAGGTCAACAGTAGGGCATTAAGATCAATCAACCAGAGTCTGTTAGTACAGTGATTGAAACTGAAGAAGGTCGAGAATGGGGCTTTCTACATTGCTGCACCTAAACTCTGGAACTCACTTCCACACACCCTTAGACAGCATTCCTCCATCACGACGTTCAAGAAGGCACTTAAGATCTGGCTCTTTTATTGACCTCAGGCCTTTTTACCCAGCACTTATCTGCCCTTTCTCCTCACTTGCTGATGACCCTGACCATTTATGTTAATTGTGCTTGTTTGTCTTGTATGCACCCTCAAGCCTCACGGCGCGTGGCAGCGCGATACAAATTGATTAAAGTAAAGTAAAATAGTATCAAGTCTGGTTCTCTATCCTGTCAGATTTGACTGCAAATGTTCTTATCACAAAACACAGGACTCAAGTATCCAGGGGTAGACTCTTCCCCTATTCTTCCTTCAATTCATGAATATAGCATCAAAAGTGGTTCACTATCCTGCCAGACTCGACTAAAGATCTTAGATTTTCCAGAACATGTCTCTTCTTTTGGCATTGGGTCTTCGACCCCTTGTTTTATCTTATTGCACCTCTCTTTCCTTCCTATGCGTCTCCCAGACCCCACTCGGCTGTCTCAGGATCTCCTCGACTTGTTCTGTCACTTGTTATTTTGTGTGGGTCCCAGACCTTGGGATCTCCCCGACTTGCAGGGGACCCAGCTCCTTGACTGTGTGCTTCTTCAGACTTGTGTGGAACCTTGACCCGTGTGGATTGCTTTTGCAAGGCTCGTCCTCCTTCATATGGGTCCCAGACCCTGGTGTGCTGTTTTGATGGGGCTTCTCCGACTTCATATGGGTCCCAGACCCTGGTGTGTTGTTATTTTCGGGCCCTCTACCCCTGGTTCTCTTAATGTCAAATAGAAGTACTGTTCCAGATAGGATATTTCATAAAGTTTGTTCCAGTTTTTACATTTCTTTACGTCTCTTTAATCTATTTGGGCCCCTCCATGCCCCACCAGCCAGCCTGACCTTTTCCCTACCTTTGGGAAATGTTTTTGCGGTCTCCGGTCTATCCTCGGAGTAGAGCAAGGCTTCTGTGTTGCTTCCACGTTCAGCATCCTTCCCTCGCTGGGTCGACAGTGGCAGGCTCTCTATCGCGGTTTAGGCCGAAATGACCGAAAAAAAAAGGTCGAAACGACCAAATGTTCTAAAAATGCTACCACCAAAGGATCGAATACCAAAAGTTCGATCCTCTGGTGGTAGCATTAAAAAAAAACGGGGGCTGCTGGGGTGTCCCTCGCATTGCCCCGCTCACTATACTTCAGAGTATAGTGAGCGGGGCATGCGGGGGACAACCCTGCAGCCGTTTGTGAAAAAAAAAAAAAACAAGAAAAGAAAAGGAGCCTACAGCGCCAGTTCCCAATGACAGAAGTGAAAGGGAACTGGCGCTGCAGGAACCAGCGTGAAAGTAAAGGTAAGTGGGGTTTCTTTATGTTGGTGGTGTGGGTGGGGGATGCTGGGGGTGTGGGTGGCTTGGGGTGTTATGGGAGGTGTGTGTGCGCGTGTGTGAGAGAATGTGTGTTTTAACAAATTATCGGGGCTGAAATGTCCGAAAACAAAGTGTTCGAACTTTTGGTCATTCGAGCACTTTGTTTTCGGATATTTCACCCTCGATAATTTTTCATTCGGTCAAATCACTTGGATTCCTCTATCGCATCTTCGGCTGTGCACCTTCTCCTTGCTTTGCCGGTCGGGTTTCTTCTTTCCCCGTCACCGGGCATGTCGTTGCTCCATGGACCTTCTGTAGACATTCAGCACTCCTCTGTAGCATCTCATTTTCTTATCCTCGGGTCTCTCGCCACAGACCCACCGGCTGGTTCCTCGCTCCACCAGGGTTGGCTTGACAAGGTACAGAGTCCCTCCTTGATTTCTATCACTGGGGCTGCCTCTGGTAGACTCTAGTAAACGGTAACAAATATGTTGGTTCCGCGGTGGACTTTGACCTCCATGCATGATCTTCTTTGTCTCAATGTCTGTATGCACTCCACCTGCCTCACTCTTCTATTATTCCATCATCAGCAAAAAGTCAAATAGGTATAGAATCAGCTCCCACTCTTCAATTATTCCATCATCAGCAAAAAGTCAAATAGGTATAGAATCAGCACCCAATTTGGGGGATCTGATTTGAAAAGAAGTAGGGGTTTAATCACGCCATTAACAAAAATACCAAAAAGGGTTGGGTCCAGTACACAGCCTTGCCTAATTCCTGTCTGTACTGGGAATGTGTCAGTTGTCTTGTCAGCTAGGCTCCAGTGCATCACTGCCTTATTATGTGTATAAAGGCTTGTATTGCCTTTAGGAGTGAGATGGTTGTTCCATCCTCCACAAGTAGACTCAAATGCTGTCCTCAAATCGACCAATACAGTTTACAGGCAGACTTTCCTTAGCATGATATACTTTTCAGTGATAAGGAAGAGCCAGAAACTTTGGTCCATGGTACTGATGCCCTTTTGAAATCCAGCCTGCAGGTGTTTTATTATATTGTTTTCCTCTCCGCAGCTTAAAAGATGTCTGAGTAGTACTTTTGAGACGATCTTTCCTTAAGCATCCAGAAAGTGAGATTATCTGAATCTTCTCGCCCCTCCTTTTTTATAAATGGGTACAAGTTCGGAATTTAACAATGAATCTGGCACTCATTGCCATCACAATGTTTAAAAGGTGCAAGAGGATTAGTGCCCAAATATCAGGCTCAGATTTGAATAAATTGACAGGGATTTTGTCTGGGCCTGGGGCTTCCACTCCTTTTTGCCAGATTATTGCAGAGCAAATTTCAAACAATTTAAAACTCAGTGTTGAGCATAGGTCCCGATCAGTCATTATACTTTGGTTATGTATGTCCATTATCGGGAAACCCCCAAAAGTGATACATCTAGGTGTTGGAGTATTATTCGATTCTGAACTGTTCATTATCTGTTTCCAAAAGGTGGCACTATCTTGTCACTAGCTGCCTCCATAAATCCATCGCACCTAGCAGGCTTTTATAGGCAACCCTTAGGGGGCATAGTTTGGGTATATTTACCTCTTCGATGTTCCTAATACGTCCAAGGAGGCAATTCTAAGCTGTTCTACATTCCTTGTCGAACCAATCATTAGATTTCAGTGCTCATTTTCTTATCTCACTTCTGGGTTTTGTGACATTGGGTTTGATTAATTTGATCAATATCTCATACTCTTCCAGAAATTCATTGTCAGACAGATTGGTGTTGCACAGTTTTTCTATGCAGGTGGTGAAACAATTATATAACTTCAGAATGCTGTGGCTATTCTCCAAATTAGCCCAATTCACTCTGCATCGTGCCTGTCCTGTGATATCGATGACCATATTTCTATTTGCCCTGTTCTCGATTCCCATATACCAGCCTTCACCTTTCAACTTAACGACAAGAGGCCTATTGTCACTCTTGCTATGTTCTATGACCGCAAAATTCTCTCCTAATGGCCAGTCTTGTGTGCAGATAAGAAGGATATTAATCTGTGACGTTATGCTGCTGCTATTAAATTTCACTTTGGCCGGTTGACCATTACAAGTTCTCAGTTCTAAACTAAATAGTATACAGGCCACTTGCATGGCATGCATATTTTTACAATTGGGGGTTGAGGATGCTAGTTCAGGGCTGATTCCTCTTCATCCATTAATCTATTGAATGCGCCCATGGCTCAAACTGCAGGTCAAAATCACCAACATTTACATGGTAGCTCATATTCCAATTTTCAATAATATGTGTTATTTATTTATTTTATCTATTTGCATTTTTAAAGCGCTCACACAGCCCATGGGCATCAAGGCACTGTTACAGGAACTTCTTATTTTAGTTGCGTAGTTGTTTGTC
This sequence comes from Ambystoma mexicanum, assembly GCF_040938575.1. Classification (NCBI taxonomy): domain Eukaryota; kingdom Metazoa; phylum Chordata; class Amphibia; order Caudata; family Ambystomatidae; genus Ambystoma; species Ambystoma mexicanum. The sequence goes on from NC_090922.1 coordinate 873,219,701, forward strand.
CTAGTTGCGTATTTATAACGCGCTTTAATACCCAGGGTTCGAACCTATGTTGCATTTGTGTCGTCTTGTTTCCAAGGCGAGCACGTTGCCGCTGAGCTACCCTCCCGGGACATGATTGCTTTTAAGATTGTACAAATACCATGTGATTAGTCAAGTCTGTTGTAAATATTCAGTAGGAGGTCATGTCCACTGCCAACCTTTATATTTAATTGTTGTAGATCCACTGATCCTTTATCTTGCACGTGTGTCACCCAGTCTTGTTCAGTATTTATGCAGGTCAGCAGGCCTCCACTAGAGTGCCCTTTCTAGCCTGTCTCGGCGGTATGTGGAATGCTACATAACCCGGCAGATCAACTTGTGATGTGGCCCAAGCCTCTTGGAGGCGTATCATATGGTCTTTGTGCATAAAATTGTGCCATGACTCACCGCTTAGAATTTTTGCGAGACTGGCCACCTTCCAAGATATTACTCTGAGTGAGTCTTTATTGTAAGGCGGACCATAGTCCCTATACATGGAAAAAGGGGTTGCGTCTACATGTATTACTCTTTCTGTGGTGAGCTGCGTAGGAATGCCACTTCAGTTTGCACTTCCTCGAAGGCACAAGCGGCCCCACTGGTCAAGGTGTTTGGATGCAGGTCATTGCCATACCGAGTATTCATACTACTACTGGCGGGGGGATTTGGCCTTCGGTCAACTGAGGAGTCTCTTGCGGCATAGGTTTGATACTCTAGTAGACCTTGAGCCAGTTCATTATTTATCAATTGAACTGACACAATATCACCTGCACTTAAAAGTGTCAAGATCTCCTAGCGCAATCAATAATATCCTCCCGAATAATTGAATTGCACCCTCTTACGTGCCTAATCCAATGGGTGCACTTGTGTTCGAGTGCGTCCTTACTTTCATGCATTACCTCTGCTAGTCTCGTGACGTTATGCATAAATATCTCATTCTTGCCTTGGCGGCTTAGATCACGCCCACAGGCCTTATTATCCCACCTGCTACCAAATTCTACCTTTGAGCTCCTCTGACTATAGCTTGAGGGTCTACTGTTTTCTCTGGGCAGGTTTCTAACTGTAGGAGGTGGGTTAATACTGGGGTGCCTTTTGATGGCATCACTTGCTGCCTGTTCAGCAGTACTTTTTCATTGATGGGCCCTGCCCCCTTTCACACCTTACTTTCCTAATTCATCCTGTTTATTGGGGTAGTCTGTTTGTTGGAGTTGTCATCTCCTCTATTGTCAATATCATGTGTACATATAATATCCTTTAATCCTTCCACAGTCGCTATAAATGTACTTACTAAGCCTAAAAAACTGGAGAGTATAGAACTGCATTCTAATCCGATGGACGAATCAACGGCTTTTGGAGCTAGATTCTTAGTTACGTTTTTGGTTTTTCTTGGTTTCGGCAGCCTTGTTACTCCAATGTTTCTTACAGTTTTTTTGGGGGAAGGATTATATGCCCCCTGGGCAGCCCCCTTTTTTCTTTTCCCTTCCTATCATACCTAATATTTGGTAAGGTCCCCAAAATGTCAAATCTATTTGTGGCAGGGATATCATGATAGCGTCCCCACCTCTGTTATCCTTGCTAAATGGTTCCTTGTTTTGTACTATTTCAGCGCTAGTGTTCCCATTATTCAACATCCCGCTGTGCTGTATCTGTTGTAACAGCTCCCGTCCATTCCAACGTGCAATTATACCCTCCACCCGCTGGGATATGGATGTTGACTGGGAAATTATACGTGTTCCCTCCCTCTTACCCTTCTGATAGATCTGTTTCATAGGGACTCATCATGTGGCCTGTGCTTTCTTGTTCTAGGTAACTTTGAAATGCCGCTTTGTTTGCTATAGTCAGCGTGTGATTTTTCATTCTCGGTGCGGGGCGTGGGGGTGGGGGCGGGTTTAAGGTTCATCATTATCTCGCCATCTAAAGTAATACTGATAGCACAATTCGAGGCAGGCGTATAGCGCGCAGCTCGCTGTTCGGGTAGTCCTCCTAATTATGTTTGATTTCTTTGGGGATGTCTGTGGAGAGAGCCTCGCGGTGGCTTTTCTTTTACGCATGTTAAAGTATTTAGCAACACTAAAAAGATGCAAAACCTGGGATCAGAGGCATTGCTTGGGGGAGCTGGGGGGGCTATAACCCTGGGTCTTTTGGTTGTAGCCTTGGGTAGAAGCTCAGGGGCCACTACCAAAAGGTCAGCTAGCCCCGAGTCCCGACAGTCCCAACATTAGTAGCCCCGGATCATTAGCAACAGCCCTGCTTGGGATTTAGCGCCCTGTTAGTACTAATAGTAAGACGTGGACCCAAAATAGACACTCCCGGCACAAGGCCTTTGAAATCTATCTGCCCATACGATTTAAACATTTAATTTGACATGTTTTAGGAACAGTAAACAATCTAAAATAAAATGTATGATCATATGTAACCATATGGCATACATATTAAAAACTCGTACAGCCGGCTAATTGCACCTAATTTGTATTTGTATTTGTAATTATTATGTTTATATAGCGCTTTACACCAGAGCGCTTTACATTATAACAAGAACATATAGAATATGATAACAATAGAAGCACATTAAAAACATGAAACTAACCAATAAATCAGTATGTAGGACAATTTACCTAGGTCAACAAACGAGAAAAGGAATGGGGAGGGTAAAGGGGAGAGATGAGGTAGACAGGATGGGGGAATACAATGAGGTACAAGGGGAGGGGAGAAAGCATAAGAGGAAACAGAACAGGTCGGGAGAGGTAACTAGGGATAGAAAAGAGGGAAGTGAAGGGAGGGAATGGGGGTGTCAGGGCAGGGAATGGAGGAGAAGAGATTTCAAGGAGGCACGGAAGGAGGAGTAGGTGGGGTGGAGCGGATAGAAAGAGATACAGAGTTCCAGTGTAAGGGGGCAAGGAGCTGAAAGGTGCGGAAACGAGAAGGGGCACATGGGGACGGGGGAACAGTGAGTAGGAAGAGATCAGCAGATCGGAGGGAGCGGGAGGGAGTGTAAAATCAAAGGAGAGAGGAAAGATAGAGGGGAGCAAGATCGTGAAGAGATTTAAAAACAAGACAGAGGAAGCAAAATTTAAGTTGGGAGTGAAAGGGAAGCCAGCCAAGGTGAGAAAGTGAGAGGAAATGGCACCAAACATGTTAAAACAGCAGCTTCAGGAAAAAGAAAAACAAAACACAGGAACAGGTGAGGGGCATGCTGGACTGCTAGAAGGGCACCCTTAGTCCGTATCCCTTCCCCACAGCACCCTTCTGACTTTGAATGAAGCTTGCGTTAAAAACACATTAAAAGAAAATAACAACACATATTATAATCTTCCTTAGACGTTAGCCCTCCTGACGATGTCGAATTACATGTCAGAATACAGGCGGCCTTCGAATCAGCTGCACAGTTGAGTGGCATGCTTAGTCCGACTCCTTTCCCCCATCAACTGGCAGAAATGGTGTACACAAGTAAGCCTTTTTGGAGTTGTGCGTCCTCCCAAGCAGGCTCACCTTCACTTGTGCCCTTGTATTTCCTTACAATCAGCAGGTGGCTTGTGGTACATTTTGGCAAGTTCCCTTGGTGCATGGACTCAATAATCTTCCAAAAAGGCAGGGAAGGCAAAACACTGATCACGCGCTGAGGGCCACGCTGCGAGCCATGTCAAAGTACATGCAGCGCTCACTGAATCCAAGCAGGTGCAGGAAAAAATATGTGCAACTAAGTATTCTCTTTGTACGCCTATCTGATCAGCCTTAATGAAAGCTGGACGACGACTGCCTAGCTGTGTAAAGTTACACATGGGTAAAAGAGGTGACGTACTTCTCTAGATGAAGTGCCTTACTTCTTATTTCCTGCATACGTTTTCAGCCCAGGAATGGTTATCACGTATGTTAGCTTCAGGTTACGTATGCCCTTGCAGGTCCAAACTACCAGGACAGCAGCACCCTTTGCAGCTTCGGCACAGAGCATTTCATGGCTCACAGCTTTCAGCATCGGAAGGGGCGGTATTTCCTTGTTTGCTCCTGGCATGGCTGCCCAGGGCTGGAACAGAGGTGCCCTTTGCAGCAGGTTTCTTATGTTGACCTGTGCAGAGACAATCATCTTGGGGCCTGTGTGAAAAACCAACTACTGGGGTGCCCGGCCACTCAATTCTTGGGTACCTTGTCTTGGAACTTGTGAGGGCTTTCACCTTGTACCAGTTCCTGATTTTGGAATAGGCCAGGGTTTTGCTCTGCACTGGTTCACCTGTTAGGAGTGGTTCAGGACCACCACCCTGCACCTACTCCTCTATCAGCCTCAACAGACTCGGCAGAGTGGGACAGTTCCTCCGTTCCAGGCAAAAGTCAACCTGACCTGGGTCTCCAGCTGACCACAACTCCTCCAGCTCTGGCAGGCCCTTCGGGTCTGAAGCTTCCCTTGTCTGCCATCTCAGCTATCTCATTTACGCCCGTAGGCAACCCAGAAATCACTGAATCCTGTGCTAACTTCATTGTCATTTCAGTGGCCACTGAGTCCTCTGTTGCAAGAGTATGAGCCTCATGCCTGGACTGAGAGCTACCAGTAATAACTGGTCTCTTGCACTCTCTAGCAGTTTCATGTGTTAATATCCCTGCAAAGATATCACCATACAAAATTATTGCCATATTTTTGCAGCAATATTAAGCCATGGAACCTGCAGGCGACACCCTCTGCAACCCCCATAATGTTTATAATGGAGCGGGGGCCACCCCCACAACCTCCGGTCCCAATAACCCCATAACTTATCCCCACTAATAATATTGTCTATGGCCTTACCCCACAACCATATATAGGGTGATATTATTGGTGGGGATAATATTACCTGATACTTCTCTAGCAGAGGAATCCTCCTGTTTAAGGAATAGGCTAGGTCATTCACTCTGATCTTGTTCCCTTTGTTAGAGTGTTTCAGGACCTCTGCCCTGCACCTGCTCAGTGATTGGGCATATGCAGCCATCAAGCACTTCCACCTGTGCTGCTCCAGTGACTGCCATGACTGTCTCTGGGTCAGGGAGGCTATTACCCAACAAACACCCTACTAGAATGTAGTTTGCGACTGCAACATGATGCAGGGAGGTTGCACTCCTCCAACTAAGCCCCGAAATTTCCAAGGGAAAGTACTCCAGTCTATCAAACACTTTAACCTGAGGGTTTGGTCTTTGGGTGTACTCCACGGCCTTCATCAGTCACCTGACAGCTGTGACACTTGCATCAACACTGCCACTCAATGTGCAAGACTTTTCCCCATTATGCCTCCGCAGCGTTTGATTTAGTAGACCATAATAAACTGTGTGCCACACTAGCGAAAGACTTTAACTTCTCCACCGAAGCTACTCCCTGGATCAAATCCTTTCTTGCTGACCGCACCTCCAGGGTCGCCATAGGTAAAGAAGCCACCAACCCAATCATAGTACCCATTGGTGTCCCCCAAGGGTCCTGTCTCTCACCAACATTATATAATGCATACACTAAACTCCTCTTCTCAGCGCTAGACGACATGGGTGTCATCTACACCAACTTTGCAGATTACACCCAGATCCTCATCCCTTTATCGGGAGATTACACTCAAGACACCGACACTATCAACAAAATATATGCCATAATCCAAAATTGGATGGCACTAAACAGCCTCTGCCTCAATGATGAGAAGACTGAGGTTCTCATTGTGGGCTCCCAATCCAAAATAGAAGCCTTACATCCTGATTACTCATCCATCAACATTGATGGCACAAACATATCAGTACTCAAACAAGTCAAAACACTAGGTGTCTACCTAGATGCCAACCTCACCTTGACCAAGCACATTAACGCCCTCTCCTCCTCTACCTCCTACACCGCAAAACTTATTGCTCTCAGTCGCCAATTCTTGACACCCACCAACTGTATCACGCTGGCAAGAGCTTTAATCTTATCCAGGCTCGACTACTGCAACGTACTCTCATATCTCAAATATTAGAAGAAACCATCACTGGCTCCCCATCAAAACCAGGGTCACATTCAAAGCCCTGTGCGTCACATACAAATGCATCCATTCATGTGTCCCCATCTACCTCAACCACGCCATCACCAAAAAAGTATCAAAGAGGCCCCTCAGATCTAACAGTCAACTACTCCTAGCTATCCCCCGCTACAAGACAACCAAGGCAGGAGGCAGTAGTTTCCAATATCTCGCACCCACATATTGGAACACTCTTCCCCTCCCCATCAAAAATGAGCAAACGTTCTCAGGCTTCAAGAAATCTCTGAAAACGTGGCTATTTAACCAAGACTAAAATCCCCTTCCATGCTCCAGGAAATATCACTGTACTTAAGCCCTGCATTTAAAGTTGTCATGTATGATTATTTTGTATTCTCATGTACTGCGCCCGATGGGCAATTTCCAAGTAATGTTTTTAACCAAGCTGTCTGTAACATCGCCGTGGTACCTAAGGGTTTGGGCGAGTAACAAATGCAATAAAATAAATAAATAAATAAATAAATAAATGGAGAAATGATCCAAAAATATAGAGTCTTGGCGGGAACTGGAGCCCCCCCTCAAAGGACCTGGTATCGTTCCCACTCAGAGGGAGGGCACTCTCAGCTAAATCCTGGTCTAGTGGGGCTTCATCTGTTAAAATACCCCCACTGACTGTGGCCTGCTCCTCGAGGGGACCATCAGTCACAACAACCTGTTTGAGTGTTCCCATGCAGGCAAGATACCTATCTCTGTGTGTCAAATCCACCACTGGAAACAACCCCTGGTTGTGGAGGCTGTGGGAGCCTCAGTGCTAGAGGTTTCTGATGGGAATTGACCTAGCACCGGTCTTGGATTTCTCTTTAGGTTTTTGGGGACCTTTCTTGGATGGAGGGTCAGAACCCCTGTCCTTTCCCTCCTTGTGTTTATCATAATTGGTTGCCTCTGTTTTGGGTGCACACACCTTAGCCTTTGTGGACCTAAGTGTTCACATACCTGCTTGGAGTCTTTCCAGGCTCCACAGGCTTGGTATCACTCACTTCCCCTAAACACTGGTGTAATTCGATCTTACACTTTTCAAGGGTAATCTCACATGCTTCCAATTTAGAAATGCCAGAGTTGTGTCCTTTTTGTTACCTGCAGCCCATCCATACAGTGACTGTAAGGGCTGATGTGATAACACCTCAAAATATTTGCTCTTCGCCTCAGGTGGTTGGACTAAGTCCTTGTGGATGTGGCGCCCAGGCTGTTCTATGGTGCCGCCACCTGAGATACTTCCTTCCCCACGTTTGGTGAGTTTCCCACACAAATAAAATCCCCCATCACCTAACAATGTTCTGAGATTTCTCAGCAGTTTAGTCTTACTTACCTCACCACCCTGCAGGAGACCCAAGCTCTCACAGAGTAGATGCAGACAGTCTGTTTCTAGGTTGTTCACCATGCCCATCATCAGGCACATAAATATGATTTGGCAGTGAAAGTAAATGTTAAATCTTAATGTTAAAGATCATTTATACTGAGCTCTATCACCACCGGAGTAGTCCCCTGGTACTCTGGCCGATCTGAAAGCAAAGAGTGTGGGTTGGGTTAGTGAGGCATAGCGGGTAGAGCTAGAGCAAGAGTAGAGATGTTCTGTTGACAGCCTCAGTTTGGTTTGCACCATTTGCTGAGCTTGGGTGTGATTTAAGGCTTGGTAGACTCCCATGTGCTGTTGTGTGGAACTATGTGTGGTTTGTTTTGTTGTTGCAGTGTGGTGAAGTGCATGTGTATTGCTGCACGGAGAGGAGGTTGCGTTTGTGTAGTGTTTAAGATGGTGCATGCAGAGCTTGAAGTTTTAGGGTTGGGTTAGTGGGGCTTTTCCTTACCTCGTTGCTTCAGAATACTTTTCTTAGCGTCTCTGTCTTGCTGTGTGCTGGACATTTTGTAGTGGTTCATTTGCTCATGTCTGTGAAGGGTGGTGGCTTTCCTTTGTTACTGTCTAGCAGCCTGTGGTCACGAGGTGGTGAAGCCCCCCCCTAACCTTAGGAGGAGATAGGTATGTTGAAGGGTTGCTCTAAGGTTTCCCTAGGGTGTGTCTACCCTTGCTTCCCCGAGCTCCTTGGGCCGGATGCCCACCCTCTTTGGATCAGACCCTCTAAGGCCACCAGAGTGCCATTTTAGTGTGATGCTCCCAATCTGTAGCTATATTGCCTGTCCTTGAAGTGATGTCAAATGAGAGGGTTTTATTAGAATAGGTCTTTCTGGGGTCTTTCCTGGGCTCCCTCGTTGGCTTCTTTCTTCTATGTATGGTTGCTGCGGTGCATTTGATGCCTTTGTCTTTCCTAGTCATTTCTGTCTCATTCTGAGGTGAATGTACAAGTTTAAAGTAGTTTTCTGAATTTTAGGTGATCCTTCGTATGGCCCCTCACGTTTTTTTCCTGTGTGTTGTATTGTTTCTAGGAGAATGTCGTTGCTTGATCTGAGTGGTCTTGATGGTAGGTAAATGGTTATTTTCTATTGTAGGAGTTCTGCTCCTTGGCCATAGATTGCTCTGTGTGTAAAGCACATTTTTTTAACGTGAGTCTTTGTTTGATAGGTTGCTAATGTATTGAATAGAATTGATGTTTTCTTTCTATTGCACTCGTACACAAGTGTTTCAGGGTGCAACAAGGCAAGGGAGGGGAATAGAGGAGAACAAAACAACCATCTTACTAGGCACAGTGACATTGTGAATGCGCAAGTGCATGGGAGAGGTAGAGGAGAAAAGTGCATGGCAGGGGTGAGAAATGGAAAGTACTAAGCAATGGCCCGGAGGCAGTGCAGGAGGGTGTTAGGGTGAGAGGGTATCTGGGCCCGGAAGACAGAGGATGGCCAGGAGCAGTGCCGAGAGAGAACAGATCAGCAGGGGAGAGGGGGGGCGAAGCTAGAAGCAAAGAGGAAGACCTTGAGGTGCTTCCGGAACCAGAGATGGTTCTCCTCAATTTTCAGGGTGTCAGGGAGGCTGTTCCAGTGAGGCCCCAGCCAAAGACAGAGATCTACCCCAATTAACATTTTTAGCGATGTTGTGATGTGGTCCCTTCGTGGTAGTTTGAGTTGAAGTCTGGCCACTGCATTTTAGATGTGTTGCAGTTTCTTTAGCAGGCGTTCCGACATTTTGAGATATAGGCTGTTGGCATAGTCTATTCAGGACATGATGAGGGAGATGATGTAAGTGTTTTATGGGTGACGGAGAGGAATCGTAGGATCATTTTTACCATGTGCAGGGGAAGAAGCATTTCTTGATCATTGCTTTTACTTGTAGTTCTAGTGTTAGTTTGTTGTCCATTAGGACTAAGAGATTTTTGGCTGTTATCGATGGCGTCTGTGCTTTTCCGAGTACTGTGGGCCATGGGAGGTAGTGGTTGTTTTCCTTGGTTTTGGGTATAATAATTATTTCTTTTTTTCCTGGGTTGAGATTGAGGCTGTTTGTGTTCATCCATTCATAGAGTTCTTGTAGACGGTCTTCCAACGTTGTGTTTTCTTCTTATGGGTCTTTGATTTTGTAGATGATTTGCATGTGATCTGCACAGTTGTAGCACGTAAAGCTGTGTCTTTTTAGGAGCTTTATTAATTGGGTCAGGTAGATATTGAAGAGCTCATGGGATAGAGATGATCATTATGGAGTGTATTTAAAAGGTTTATTCCAGATGGTTTCTGTTTTATCACTTAGGAATGATTTAATCCAGAAAGTGCTAAATCAGTGATTCCTATTTCTTCTAGTCTTTTGATGAGGATGTCGTGGCTGACTGTGTCAAATGCAGCCGAGAGGTCCAGTAGTATCAGGGCTGAGTTTGTGTTGGAGTCTGCGTTTGTCTTCAGATCATCCTAGATTGAGAAGAGTACCGTTTCCTTCCTTCTCTTAGGCCAAAAGCCGACATCGGGTGGGTTTAGCAGCTGGTTTCTTTCTATGTGCTCCTGTGTTAGTCCGTAGATGTAGGTTTCAAGTAGTTTTGCTGGGTAAGGAATGTTTGAGATAGGTCTGTAGTTAGAGAGATCTTCTGTGTTGCCTGTCGTGTCCTTGAGGTGTGGTTTGATATGCACTGATTTGAATGATCGTGGTAGCATTCATCAGTGTGCTCTCGCAAAGGATTGATTTGTAGATATTTGGAGGGCAGAGGTCCATGGGGGAGCCTTCTTTGTTGCTATTTCTTTCCAGCTTGACAAATGTATCTACTAGTATTTGTGGAAAGCATTGGAGTTTGCACTGATGTTCAACGGTTGGCTGAGTGGGTTGAGTGTTTCGGTTGACTTGTCTGCTTTGTATGATTCGATCGATGCTGCTGATTTTTCTTTGTAAGTGGTCTGCCAGGTTGTTGCATAGTTTCAGTGATGGTACCGGCATGTTGTTGCAGCTAGTTGGGTTCTTCATTTCATTTATAATGTTGAACAGTTCTTTTTGGGTGTTGCTGGCTTTGGTGTTTCGCTAATCATAGTGTTTCTTTTTGGTCTTTTGAATTTCCTTTCTCTATGATCGGATTTGCCGTTGATATTGTGATTTATTTGCCTGGTTTTGTTATTTCCTCCATTCTAGTTCCAGTATCTTGTTTCTTTTCATGGCGCCGAGAAGGGGGGTAAATCATATTGCCATTGCTCTCTTTCGTGCAGTGAAAGGTTTTTCCTGGGATATGTTGTTGATTTTTTCAGGGATCCATTTATGAAGTAGGTCTGTTTTTTCATCGAGGTCGGCTTCATCCAGGTTGGTTGTTGATGGTTTTGTGAGTTCAAGTTGTTCTGTTTAGTTGCTATCTTGGATGGCCTTGCAGTTTCTTTTCATGACAGTCAGAATATCTTTGGGCTGGTTGCCTGTTTTACTAGGTAGCATGATCACAAATGGGATGATGAGGTGGTCGCTCCAGAGTATCTGTTTTGGTGGCGCAGTGGTGATAAGGGTTTTGTTAGCGAAGACTGCATTGAGCGTGTGTCTCGCTTCATGTTTTGCTCCTTTAACCAACTGATATAGTTTAATCGTCTTGAGTTGTTCAACTAACGATTTTTACGAATTTGCGTTTTCTTCTTCAAACCAGATGTTGAAGTCGCTGAGGATTATCAGGTGTTCATGTTTGATGGCTAGGTTGATGATGGCTTCTATAAAAGTGTCAACAAATGTTGTGCCGTATGTCGGTGGTCTGTAAACCAGAGCAAATTTGAGGTTTGTTTTGGGGTTCATTGTCAAGTGAAGGATTAGGGATTCACAGTTTTTGATGTTTAGTGGTTCCTCCGTTTTTACTTTCAGATGCTCTTTGTATGCTTTTGCAAGTCCTCCTCCTCTTTTTCCTTACCTGTTTACCTGTGAGCACTTGAAGTTCTCAGGAAAGGAGCTGTGTAGTTTGATTTTCTAGTTGTCGTCTACCCATTTCTGTGTGACGAAAATGATGTCGATACCATATTTGTACAATAGGTGTGGCATGTTTTGACATCAGTCTTGCATTGAGTAGGTCTGCTAGATTAATTATTGGGTTGCTGACTTCTTTCGGTTCCTCTACTACATTCTGTTGTCGATGATGGAGGTGTCCTTGTGTCTTTGTAATTTATGGAGTGAGGACATCGATTTCGTTCTTCCTTTTTGCTGTCTTTTGTTCTTTTTCTGGTTTTTGGTGCATCTTGCGACATTTATAGTGTTGAATTGTTTCGAGGGATTGTCAGTTGCGAGGTACGGTGTAAGGTATAGAGAGTTTTCTCTTCTCCTGACATTTGTCTGTTGTCGCCCATGTTTGTGGGGGTGTATTCTGCATTTGCGGTTATGTCCAATGGATGAGAGACGTAGTGTGGTTGTATTTGATTTATTCTGTGTCTTGTTTTTTTTTTTAGTTTTTAGGCTTTGTCCTGTTCTGCATCGTGGCATGTTGTTGTCCTTAGTTGTAAGTTGGTCTATATGTTTGGGTTTAGGTCGAAGGGGCAGTAGCCTACTTCCAGCTCCTTGTAGGGTTGGGATTGCAGTGGTTCTTGGCTTCTTTGCATTGTGATTATTAGTATTACAGTGTACTCTGGGCAGTTTTGTGGCTTCATATGTGGGTGGTAATTGGTAGGGGTAGGGGCTGCCAGCTGAGGAGTTGACTGGGGAGTCCTTACCCTACATTTAGTTTGTCTTGGGTTGGAGTGAAGGGAGTCCCAGGCTTGTAAGGATCTAGGGTAATGGAAGGGGTGTCTTGGTATTTCTCTGGAGGGGTGGCAGTGGAGTAACCCACATTGTGAGAAAGAGTTATAGTGTTCCACTTTCCTGGGTGGTGGACCCAAAGTGGAGAGGAGTTTGAGTTTCTAGGGGTAGTAGTGAGCACTGCTCACTTGCCGGTCAGTTGGTTTGGAGGTAAAAGAGAGAACCTGAGCTTCAAATTAGCTTGCGATTGAGATCCACCTGCAATCAGTAATCTTCTCTGATTAGCTGATAGTGGGTCTGATGTCAGAGTATAACAGTGAGGGAGACCCACCGAACTTAACATTTGCCTGGGTAGTTGGAGAAGTCCTCGGTTTCAAAATATAAATATATCAATCAATGAAAAACACACCTAGATTTGAGTGTCCCGGATGGTGGGAGAAAGGCCTAGGTTTCAAAACATAGAAATCAATGAAAAAAACAAAGTTAGATTTGAATATCCTGGATAGTGGGAGAACGGCCTAGGTTTCAAATATAGCAATCAATGAATAACATACATATATGTGAGTGTCATGGATAGAATGAGAAAGGCCTAGGTTTAAAAACATAGGAATCAATGAAAAACCCAACATGATTTGAGTGTCCTGGATAGTGGGAGAAAGGCCCAGCTTTCAAAAATAGCAATCCATGAAGAACACACCTAGATGTGGAGGTCCTAGATAGTAGGAGAAGGGCCTGGGTTTCAAAACATAGCAATCAATGAAAAACACACCTAGAAATGAGTTTCCTCGACAGTGAGAGAATGGTCTAGGTTTCAAAACATGGCTATCAATGAAAAAAACACACCTAGATGTGAGTGTCCTGGATAGTGGGAGAAATGCCTAGGTTTCAAATATAGCAATCAATGAAGGAGCACACTTCTGGATTTATCTTTCTAATGGATGTCTGGTGTGCAAATATGGGTGGAACAGGGCAATGAGCTATGTGTAGTGGAGAGGTGTTCTTTGTGGTGGGAATTAGTTGAGGGTTGTAGACCAATGTGAGGGGTGGGGTAGTATTAATGATGAACAGACACGGCTGCCCCTACTGTTTGTTCCTTGCCTACCTTGTCAGTTGCTGCTGGTTGACTTGCCTGCTTCCCCTTCCCCTACTGATACCGGCAGGCAAAATCTGGCGCTGCTTCTGCAAGAGCGGCATTTGCCTCAGAGTCCTTAGCCAGGACCCTTTCATTTTTATGATTTTAGTATGATATATAACTTTTTGTAAATGTTTTTCCTTTTATATCCTTTCCCTGTGATGCTTCCTCTGGGCTGTTTCCTTTGTGTTTATTTTCCTGTATTTATTATATTTATGTTGTTTGTACGTTTTTGATTTGTGTAGTGCTCTGAGGCAATGGGTTTGTAGCGCTTTATGTTATGTTATGTTATGTTAACGGTACTTATATAGCCCACCGTCACCAACGGAATTGGTCCCCAGGCGCTTTATAAGAAATAAATCAAATCAAATCAAGGGGCTGCCCTGCCTGATGCTCTTGAAATAGGGCAGCTAGGCCAAAATACGTAGCTCCGGGCGGGATTGGGCCGGGAGCAGAGAAGGGATGGAAACAGGCGGGGAGGCATAGAGCAGCAAAGTAGGGACCTAGAAATGGTTGGAAGCCCAAGTTAATTAACCCTTACAAATGCGAGTGGGGAAAGGGCCTGGGGCTGAACGCTTACCTTATCCACTTGCCAGAGCAAAAGAGTCTTGGATGAAGGTGTTGGGAAGAGGGGAGACTTGGATGGAAAATTACAGGCAGCAAGGCCCAATTACATAGCTCAGAGCTTAGAGGGGGTGGGAGCAGGGAAGGGCTGGAAACAGGCCGGGGAGGAACAGAGCAGCAAAGCAGGGACCTGGAAAGGGTTGGAATCCCAAGTTAATTAACTCTTTCAAAAATGAGAAGGGAAAGGACCTGGGGCTGCACGCTTACCATATCCACTTGCCAGAGCTAAAGAGGCTTGGATGGACGCGTGAGGGAGAGGAGACCTTGTACACGCTTACTTATATTGACTGACTAGACTGTAGGCACTGTCTGTTCCATATCCCAACAACAGCCCACCAATGGGACAGATTGTCTTCTGCCCTGCATGAGTAAAAGTATATCTAGAGGCTAAAATTCCCACACAGCCCTCACATTTCTACAAACCACGAGCCAACACAATCATAAAGGTAAAACAGGAACGGTCAAGAGATATAGCTCATTTACCTTTTGTGGAAATGTATGCCTATGGAAGGCTTTACTCCGAAGCGGGGTGTGAATGTGGTTCAGTAGCAACCCAACCAGCGAAGTATAACAGCCCAAAATAAAGGAATGTCCAATGAAGGTTCTATAAAAGTATATACACTTTAATTAAACACACCATGTACAATGACAACAAACTAGAACAACACTACATGAAACCCACCCCTAAGGAAAAAATACAGAATAAGCAAAGATAGTAGATGCAGCACTCCGGGTAATGAATCATGGGTGAAAGGCAAGCAAAATCCACAATGTTCTTGTAAAAGGATATGCACTTGTGAGCAAAAAGGGTTAACACTGACCTAACCAGTCTCTAGGGCACCAAAATGGACCAAGGGGCTGTTAGCAGTCACAAGTACCTTCCTTTAAGTTCTTAGTGGCTTCATCAGTGCCAAACCAAATTATTTGGCACTGTGTGAAGATCAGGAGAGAGAAAAAGGTAGCAACAGTGTAATCGGCTGGTTCAAATGTGTGTACAAGTTCATGTAACATGCTCCAAGCCGTTCAATGGCCAAAAACACTAGGATCCCGTCTGTCATGGCTCTCAGGGTGCTGTCAATCTCAATCCAGGGGCTCAGGGACAAGATGAGTCCTTTTCTCATACTCCCAAACACAGGGGAGGTTGGCACACAACTACAGAGGTCCTCCAACACAGTGAGGTCCTGGGTACAACTGTGACTGGCAGAGAGGTGTTTTTGGTCGAGCAGCTGGTCACTTGGTTGCTGTAAGTTCCACTCCAGGGACCCAGGGACGAGATGGATCCTTGTTCTCTGACTTCTAAACATAAGGGAGGTTGGCACACAACTTCGGGTGTCCTCCAACATGGTGAGGACCTGGGCACTGCTGTAGCTGGAAGTGTGGCAGGTCCTGTTCCAGCAGCAGATCATCCCCATTATGGCTTAACGGGATGTGGCAGACACAAGGAAGTGATTCTAGATAGGTAGGTAGTAAACTACAGCCTGTAGAAAACAATCTCATGCTCTCTCCTTGATCATCTTTTAAGATGTATGCTCAAGTGTTTACCCTTATCATCGTTTTAATTTTAGACTTGGCGACGTTTTCTCACTGTCATGGTAATCTAAAATGATACCACATCGTGTTAACCCATAATGTCCTGATGAAAGCTCAGAGGGAACAATACAAATACAAACTGGAAGAGTTTTCAGTTGACCTCTGAGCTGGAAACACAAAAGTGTTGACTAATGGAGTGCACTTAGAATTAATATAGTGCACTAAATCACACTAGTTACTAACCACACTATTTTTGTGCTATACATTTCTTAGACTCTGGGAGAACTATATCAAGCATATTAGTTCTGCTACAATGTGATGATTATGTGTTGTTTTAATATTTGTTTTTTTATTGTTGATGATGAATACATTTTATTTTATTAGTTCATGACTGTTTTCTGATCAAAATGACAGGGGGATTTGTACCTCAGTCCGGCTGTTGACCACATTGTGTTAAAGGGTGGGGTAGCCTGTACTCAACTGTGTATACTGCTTATCTGACTAGTCCCTCATGAGTCGGACCCCTAAATAACAACAAAAAGTAGGCTTTATCCATATTTGTATTAGTGGTTCAAGATGATTCCAGATGATTCCCAAGATGATTCTAGTTTTTACTTTTGTATTATTATTAATGTGGTATAGTTAAATAAATATATATTTCACATAATGCACAAAAGCATGAAAGAAGACATAGAGCATCATAGAGATCATTAAAAAAACATTAGCATAGTACATCTTAAAACATTTGTTGAACATATTAAAATGAATACAGATCCATTTCATCATTTCATTATTCAATTCTATCATAAATAAAAAAAACACCAAAAACTCATTCTTATTTGACCCCTGATTTAAAATCAGCAGAATCTAAAAGCTTAAAAACTATGCAAAAATGTATCAAATCCCAAAGGAATTCCCAATATTACTCATTAGTGGGGGACCCGCCCTTTTCATCAATGCCAGTTGATTTTAAAATCTCAAGACCTCATATGTTAGCAGGGTTTTGTTACCAGAGTTCAATCTATTCCACAATTCCTCAGTATTCAGGCAGTCCACTCGGTGAACACACCAGCCCAGAAAATGTATTTTGGGTTCTTGTAATGGTAAACATTCAACCATAAGATGTTTTATGGTTTGAATCTCGTAATTTCCCTTACAGAAATTACATAACATTGATATTGCTTTCGCTTTGGACTGCATTGCAAGAATCTCATTCTTATGTAATAAATCCAAACAGAACCTTAAAAAGTGATCACACCACAAAGAATTAGGAAATCTGCATAAGTATCTTGGGAGGGTTACCAGTGGTTTATCTACAGTGGTCAGTGACCAATACAGGGCATAACTACTAATTTGATCAATAATTCCAATCCAATCCTTAGCAAACAATGTTTTTTTAACCACAAAACAAATGGAGACTAATGCATCAATCGACAGGCCACATTCACTGAGTATTGTATCCGAGAGACACTGCAGCTTTAACAACACAGCAGATGTCTTGGCAAGCACTATCAGTCGTAGTTCATGAAACAAAGACCCTGAGCCAGAGGGATTTCGTCAAAGAAGGCTAACACTTTCCAACAATACCATCCTATTAAGGAAAGCAACCCCAACTCATACCTAAGTGATGCCATTGCAAGACCTGGTGGAAAATTAAAAACCCTTTTCCATGGGCAGCCGTCAATAGTAATCCAATCGAGCTCATAAAACTGTGGCTCGATTTTCCATCCTGTATGAAATTGAGGGAACCACCTTTGTCTTTTAAAAATGAAATCATGTTTTTATTGCGAATCTGCAGTATTTTTGTTTTATTTTTCTTATCTGGAAGGTTAATTGAACAATTTTCGATTTCAGCCTCTACAATATTTTTTCAGCATGTCACATAATTCAAAGCCAAGAAAAGCAACCTTTCCGATGGGCACTACATCTGTGTGTCCAGTTTTCCAGGAAAACCTATATGGTTCATTCCCATTTCTATTAAAACGAATAAGGTTGGACTTCTTGGGATTTAAAACAAGCTCATAAGCAGCTGCATACTCCTCCACAGCTGACAGTAGATGTCGCTGCACCAGTGGTGTAGAATACACTAGGACTACATCGTCCGCATAAGCGAGCCATGTAACATTTAGGGAGCCAATTTTGGAATGGCAAAGGCGAACTTCACAAGATGGTGTCTAATGTCTGAGAGGTATAGGTTGAACAGACAGGGAGCCAAGAGGCATGCCTGGCGTAGTCCTCTATGCGTGCTTTGGTCTATTAAGGAAACCGTGTCTATTCAACCGAATCTGCACAGTTGTATCTTCACGCAGATACTTTATTAATGCTAACAAAGTCTTCGGAATGCCCCATGTCTTAAACTTCTGCCAAAGCAGGCCTCGATTAACTGTAACAAAAGCCTGCGAGAAATCTATCAGAGCCACATACTAGGGTGATGCCTCATGCCCCCAGACTTTCTCACACAGACAGCTAAGTAATAACCCATTTATCAATGTATTCAGACCCTTGCGAAAACCTGTATAAAAAATCTGTAAAGGTCCCACTCTGGTAGCCCAGGCTTCCAGTTCTGATCGAATAATCTCTGCAAACACCTTGCTATCAGCATCAAGAAGGGAGATTGGCCTATTATTAACTGTATTCGTTCAATCTCGCTTCTTGAATATGGGAATCACATTAGAAGATTTCCAAGACGGAAAAACTCTCTTATACTTTATAGTATCCTTGAATAGCATAAACAAAGCATAGCATAAAAAAATATTAGCCCACAGGGCACCATCATTTTTTAAATACCTCATTGCTTTGACCATTAGGCGATGTGGCCTGGGTGCAGAATGTTCTCTTTATATGATGTTCTATAGTGGACATGAAAAGGCAAATTTTGAGGGTTTAAATAAATCCTGAAAGTGGGTTCTCCACAGACCTTCAGAGACTGGGTTACTTTGTAATTCAAGCTGAGAATGACTTATCTCATTTATGAATGCCCAGAAATAATGTGTTACCAGACACCAAGGTCTTCAGCATTATTTCCCCATCTTTCTGTGCCATCATAAATCGGCGGGTTCTTCATCAGGTTTTCTAGTTTTTTTAGGACCCTTTTCTATGTAGGACGCACAGCAGATAGGTCCCTAGGGTTCGCAATACTCCAAAGGCTGTTCAACAATTACATCTAAGGGGCAAGGCTTCACAAAGAGCCTGAATGCGGTGGTTATGATATGATATTTTATTTATATTGCGCTCGTACACAAGTGTTTCAGAGCGTGACCAGGCAAAGGGAGGGGAGCAGAGGAGAACAAAAACAACGATCTTACTAGGCCCAGTGACATTGAGAATGTACAAGTGCATGGGATAGGGGAAAGGGGGAAAGTGCATGGAAGGGCGGAGAAGTGGAAAGTGAGGAACAGAGGAGAGACAGAATAAATAATAATAAGTAAAATAAATAAATAAATGAAGGCGAAAAACAGTGGTAGTGCAGCTAGCAAGTGGCAAGTGCTAGGTTAAGCAGGGTATATCTGATAAGTGCAGAATAAAATGGGTGTGGGACTGTATGGGTACAGATACAGACCCCAGTGAAAGATTCAGGGCAGGAGGGTGGCAAGGTGAGCAGGTACCTGGGCCCAAAGGACAGAGGGTGGCCAGGTGCATGGTGCCGAGAGAGAAAACAGATCAGCAGGGGAGAAGAGGAGCAAAGGCAGAAGCAAATATGAATGTCTTGAGGTGCTTCCGGAATCAGAGATGGTTCTCCTCAAGTTTCAAGGTGACAGGAAGGCTGTTCCAAAGGCAGGCCCCAACTGTTGACAGAGATCTACCCCTAGCTCATTTCTTTTAAAAAATGACTGACCTGAGAGAGGTAGAAGTAGAGGAGCAAAGGGCTCAAGAGAGGAGTTATTTAGAGAGATAGTTGAAGATAAGTAATCCTTGCATCGACTGGGAGTCAATGAAGGGATTTCAGAGCTTGAGAGATACGATCCTAGAGCTTGAGGCCAAGGACACATCTCACAGTCCTGCTCTGGATTAGTTGTAAGGGGTGGAGAGAGGATGCAGGTAGATTTAAAAAGAGGGTGTTACAGTAGTCCAACCTAGAGAGAACCAGAGCTTGGGTGACAGTGAGCTTCCGAGTGAAGGAGAGGAAAGGCAGAGTACCTCTGAGGAGGTGCAGTAAGAAGTTTGACTTTTTAGAGACATCAGAGATGTGTGTGGAGAAGGAAAGTGTGGAGTCAAAGATGACACCGAGGTTCCTAGCCTCGCAGGTAGGGGTAGGAGGAGGGCCAAGGGAGGCCAGTCAGAGAGTGAGGGGAAAGAATGGAGAAGGTGTACCAATGAGGAGGATCTCAGTCTTGTTGACATTTAGACAAATATTGTTGGCGGAACACCAATTCTGAATGGCAATTAGGCAATCATAGATGAGGGAAAGAGAGGAGGTGGCTGAAGGAAGCCAGAAAATGAGTTGGGTGTCATCAGCATAGCACTGTGAATTTGAGCAGAACATGGAAATGCAGTAGGTGAGAGTTGTCAGGTATTGGTTGAAGAGCCCGTGCGAGAGGTTAGACCCCTGGGGAACACCAAAGGTAGAGAGGCAGATAGAAGATAGGAAGGACTCAAGTTGTACCTGGGAGGGTCAGTCAGAGAGGAAAGAGGTCAGCCAGGCCAGAGCCTGTTTGGTGATATCCAGGTTTTTCTTGGAGACGATTGAGCAGGATGGTATGTTTGACCGTGTCGAAAGCAGAGGAAAGATTGAGTAGGATGAGGACAGATGGAATGTTAGAGTCAAGGTTTGAGAGCATATCTTTACGCAGGTGCAGGAGAGCAGTTTCTGTGCTTCTGGCAGCTCTGAAGCCAGACTGGTGGACATGGAGAGAACCAACAGAATCGGAATGAAGGATAAGCTGAGAGATGGCCAGCTTCCCAGGAGTTTACCTAAAAAGGGAGTAATGAAAATTGGGCGATAGTTATCGGGACAAAAAGGATCAGCTGTGGGTTTCTTGAGGAGAGGATGCACAAGGGAGTGCTTCAGAGGGGAGGGGAAAGATCCAAAGGCACAGGAGAGGTTGCAGAAATCAGCAAGGGGTGGAATGAGGGTATCAATGTGGTCCTTTATGGTTTTAGAGGAACACTAATGGACCTGTTTTGAGGAGGCTTTCATAGATCGGACTTGTCTAGTGACCTCATCAGGGGAGAAAAGAGGAAAGGAGGAGAAAGAGGGTGGGGGGTAACTGAAGGAGGGTCAGCAAGCACAGACAGAGAGGGGAGAGGAAGGGGAGCAGAGGAGAGGGAGGACAAGATGTCCTGGGTTTTAAGGATTAAGTGAGAGGCAAGGGCATTGCAAAGGGCTTGGGAGGTGAGAGGAGTCGTGGAGACTGCATCTGGGTTGGCCAGCTCCTTACAGATTTGTTTGGCCGAGTTGTTAGATGCCGCACAGAAACTGGCTTGAATGTGGGCTCTCTTCTTGGTGCGGGCAGAGCATCGGTATTGCCTTTGGAGCAGGCAGCAGGCAAGTTTGTGAGAGGATGAACAAGAAGCCCTCCATTTCCACTCATACACCTTACACTTACGTTTAAGCGTAGCTAGGTCACATTCATACCAAGAGTTGCACTTGGCTTTGGACTTCAAACGGATCCTCATGACAGGGGCACGAGTATCAAGAGTAGCAGAAATACAGGAGTAGAGCAGGGAAGGTGGCAGCGAAAGTCTAGACTGACACACGCTTCCTCTGCCGGATGTCCGAGAAGGTAGGTGGCAATCTTGGGGTAGGCTTGGCTTGAGGGGAGGAGATGGAGCGATGAGAGGAGAGAAGGCAGTGATCACTCCAGGAGAGAGGAGGGGTGAGGGGAATAGAGAGGGGGAGACCAGAGGAGATGAAGACATCAAGTGTGTGACCAGCAGAGTTAGTTGGAGAGAGAGGGAGAGTGAATCACAGAGGTCGCGAAAGAGCGCAGATGAGGAACAGGGAGAATCAAGATGGATGTTGAGGAGGAGTTGATTGGTTGAGGCCAGGAGGGAGTAGGAGAGGTCTGCCCACTTAGAGACAAACAAGGTGATTTGACCAGGGATCCGGTAGAGAGTAGCAACAGTAAGAGAGTGGAGTGGATAGGAGAGAGAGCCTGCAGACAAGGTATTCGAAAGAGGAGTGAGTATGAGTGGGTATGATAGAGGCAGGAATCCACTTAGGGAAGATCAGGGCTACACCCCCTCTGGGCCGGGAGGATCTGGGGTGGAGAGGATCTTGTAGCCATCAGGTGTCAAAGCTCGTCACAGAGCTGGCCGTGAACCATGTCTCGGTAAGACCGAGAACATCAAGCTCAAGTTCTTCTAGGAGGTGGCAGATGTCAGAGTGGTGTTTGACAGCAGAGAGAGAGTTGAGAGTGGCAAGATGAAGAAGGTTGCCAGAATTAAAGACCTTCTGGGGAGGGGTATGAAACAGAGGTATGCCCTGCAGAGGTGTGGAGGGAGCTTGAGGTGGGGCAGAGGAGGAAGGAAAAGAGGGCAAGGTAGCCAAGGGAGTATAGTAGGGGACAGCTGGAGATGAAAGGAAGTTGATGAGGTGAGGGAACTGCCTATCAAAGAGGAGGAGATTGGCCTGAGGGCCTTACACCATGACAGTGCCATTTAGGTAGACATCAATGATGACTCTGGAGGAGTTGAACGAAACCATGAGGACTTCCCAGCAGGTGCCACCATTAATGGAAGAAGATGAGACAGGACCGAGCTCCGAGATCATATTAGGGGTCCAGAGATCTGGCGAAGCAACAACAAAGAAGATGTCAGTTAGGGTTTATCTGGCAGAGGCGCTGGAATAGTTATCCGCAATAGGGATACCTGGGATTGGAGGACAAGTTATCCTTTTAAAATGTCTTCTTAACAGACTTAATGAGAAGGGAAAGATAGTTGATAGAGAAGCAGTTGGAGTAGATAGGGCAGGTAAAGAGAAGAGGCAGTGGGAGAAAAATGCAAGTACAGCGGCATGGAACAGTAACTGGGCTAGCAGGTTACAATTGAGGGCTAAAGTTAAATGAAAAACACACCCAAACTTGACTTTCAAAAACAACCCCAAATTTCACTTTCAAAGTTAAAACAATAACACACCCACATTTGACTTTCAAAAACAGACCCACATTTTTAACTTTTAGAGGCAAATGTTAAGGCAACAAAGTTAAAATAAATGAGGTATGAGTTAGAGGTGAGTGCTGAAACAAGAGCATTAGAGAGCTTAACAGAGAGACCATAGGAATTTTAAATCTTTTTAAATGATTTTGTTTTTGATCTTCGTTTAAATCAATAGTATCAGATACAGGAGATGTTAAGTAAGTGTTATATGAATATGAGGTATAAATAGTATTCTGCAGAGATTGTTTTGCAGGAAGGGGTTTTGGGATTTTATAATGAGAGGGACTTTTAAAATGACAACAAGCCATTAAGAATTCTGGAATTAGGAGGTCTTCATCTCTGGAAAGCGAAGAATACCTTGTCTTTCCCTATGGGGTCATCACATCTCCCTGACAGCCACCCTCCCAGGGTCAGGATCAGGTATCGGCTGCAATCCAATGGCCTACTGGGAGGAGATCTTTGGCTAAGGATCAGCAATGACTCCTCAGGATTCATCACATCTCCCTCGCCCTTGTCTCCAGCCTGCTCCATTCTTCCTGCGTTGACACATAGAATGTCAATTCCCATCTGCAAGCACTTCCAGTTTTGTGGGAAAGAACATAATGGGGGTCATTCCGAGTAGGGCGTGAAGGGATACCGGGCACCGTTAAGGACATCGGTGCTGGTAAACCCTTTGCGCTCTACTACGAGGTCCCTTTGCGGCCCCGTCCTTAATGCTGCTTTTACCAGGTGTTATGGACGGGATCCGCAAAGCAACTTCAGAGCTAATAGCGGTACCGTAATTTACAGTACCGTTAGTAGCACCCTCCCCATTCCCATTGAGCCCTATGGTGGCTCAAATGGGAATGGGGATTGACATTTTCAATGGGGACTTACCGGTCCCGCAAAGGTCAGACTAGACCGGTAAGTCCTCATTGAACGAGGGCGGACACGGTACCGCTAATAGCGCCATGACTAGCACCAACCTCGGAATGAGGGTCAATGTATCCTACATTTTCTTTGCGTAGACAATGGCATACAAAGTCAAATAATCTTCTCTGTTTTTTTACTTCCTGTGTAAAATCTAGAATTCTGACATTGTCCACTTCGAAGTGGCCAACTCTCCGGGACTCCTGCAGAATGGAATCTCTGTCCCGGAAGTTTAACACTTTGGCCACAATCACCCTCGGTTGTCTCACCAGCGATGTGGCTATTCCTGGCTCTGTGTGCCCTTCCACTGTAAATAATTTTGACAGACTTCTTAGGCCTAGTGTCTCTAGGATGATCTTTTCAACTCCACACTTGCTTCTTCCTCTCCTTCCAGTACTCCGGTCAGACGTATCTTGCACCTGCAGAACAACCCTCTGTGTCCTCTGTCTTTGATTGAAAGGTTGTTGTTGCCTTCACAAGGCCCTTTACTTGATTTTTCAGCAATGTCAGCTCGTCCTCTATTGTGCTCACTCTCTGTTCCACCTCAGTTACTCTTTTTCAGTCCTTCCGCAGGTCAGTTTGTACTAAGGAGACATCCACCCCCACTTTTTGGATTTTACCTTCCAGTGAGGGCCTGGATTCCTATGGACTCCAATTCCCATAAAGCCCCAAGTACTGGGACGAGGAAGCAGAAGAAGGAGTCCACGGGGACTGAAGAAAGCGCCAAGCTAAGTATGCAGTCTAGTTGTTACAATGGAAATTAGCTGCACAGGACAGTTAAACATGGTGAACACCTTCAAATGAAAAGTGGAGAAGAGAGATGCAGAGCGGACAAAGTGGAAGCAGAACCGAAGGCAGAAGCAGACGCACAGAAGCAGACCGTGCAGAGAGAGGCAGGCGCTTTCAAGCAACTGCTTGTGAGCGTAAACTTATCAGAGAGGCATGAGACCTGGAGAAGCACAGCAGATGCCTTAGAAGGACTGCTGAAAGGCCGGCAGCAGCAGCGAGGCTGTTTGGAACACAGTCTTGCTGAACAGCAACCGTTCTGCCAGCAAATTAATGTGTAGTTGTCGGGAGAACTGAATGAGGGTCTACAAAGCAGGAGAAGCCTTTCTAGAGTGACAACTTTGCTGAATTAACATGCCACAATTCAGAAAAGCCATCATGTGGGATATATTGACCCACTCAATGGCATTGCCCTACCTCAGTAAGCTGCTTGTGTGCAAAAAACAGCAACCTGGCCTCGCTGGCTCCTGTGTGCACCAGGACCTCAAAACTGCGTTTTGGCAGCAACAAAAAGATGCTGCACCATCCTGCCAAGCCCTCTTCAGGCAAGATGGAACAAGAGGACACTCTGAAAAAGTATACCACTGTGTTCTGAAACATAGAAATGGAATCGAGTGAAAAGGCAGCACTGCTTTGAGGCAAAAGCCAAAATATCCATTGAAAAGAAACCCTTTTTCATCTTTAAAATGCTGCTCTGACACGATTTCCATCTGTTCTTCCTCCAACCACTGTATTAATAAGGCCCTGCCATGCCCATGCATGCCCCCACTGTCCCTCAGCAAAACCAAGCCTTAATCCAGAATGACAGGCTGTGCCAGCCAAAACCTGAAAACCAACAAAAGCTGTACTGCATCAAACACGGAAAAGCGCTTAACTTTGGCTAAAAAGCATAAAATCACTGTTTGAAAAGGAATCAGAGCTGAAGGTACACATGTCAATTTTATGGAGACATTTGCTTTGTCCAGACTTTTGTGTAAACCATATTGGAAAGACAGATGCCAAACTTAATTTAAAGGAAGAAATGCTAGCAGTTTTCAACACGTGTAAAAAGGTGCTTTGCTGACTGAAGAAAAAGAAATGGCCTATTTAAAAAGTAACTGTTGAAAGAAAGCCTGCCATTACCCTGCAATGCGAAGGGGTTTGTGGCTAGTGATAAAACACACATAAGCTATTTTTATTCCACAGGTTTGTTTTAATGTAAGACTCAAAATAAGAAAATAAAGATTAAGACACATGGGCTGAGTTTGCAAGCTCCAGATAAAAACCCAGTTATTCAAGTGCCAGCCCTGAAACTCCCCCCTAGGGAGGGAGGCACACCATAAACTTCCAGGACACGTCCATGATAATTGCCAGCTTGAAAAACATTGAATGGGCCAGGACAAAGAAAGTTCACATGCACATCAGACATTCTTCTGTGCTCCAGGCTGGGACAATGGAAGTCCTGCGATACTAACCTGTGAAGTGTAAAGGGGCAATAAAAACTTCATTTAAGCTGAGAAACCCCCAACATGCTGAAGGAAGTGACAATTGGCAGCAGTTCAAGTTAAAGAAAAAAAATTGACCCAGGAACAAAGAGACTGCCATTTGCTTGTAAATACTATTTCAGAAATAAACTTTAAAGACCTTTATCTCTGTAGCAGGACTTTGGAAAACTGTAAATATTCACTGTTTGGAAGTAATTTCATGGCCTTTCTTTTAAGACGTCATAGCTTTCATTGCTGCATAGGGAACCGAAGTTCCAAAATATGACAGATTACCAGAAAAATAGAGATGTTCCAACTGTACATTTTTATACTTAAATACTCTATGATCAACAACCCCACATATGTATCAAGTTATGGAATTTTAGGCTGATTTTTTCATGCTTAAAATGATCAAAAAGTAGTAACTATCCAAAATAATGTCTCACAGATTGCAGGATTGGACGGCTGTCCTTTACATAAAATATGTGACCTGATTATGCAATTTATTAAGGTGCCACCAATGTACAAAAGTGTAAATAGTGATATGACAGATTTTTGGCAAAAAGGTCTGTGGGAAGTCTTTTTCCATCATAAAATACAACCTCATAAACTGGTTACAAACCAGGGTAGGCAGCCAACATTGATTGTCCAATGCAGTTGTTTCAAGGCGTGCTTAGCTAAGCCGGCCCAGAAATATAGTCAAAGATGTCACTGTGCTATGTATAAAGGGTCCCTGACTCCAGACACAGACCCTTCCTGATTTTCTGCGCTGTGTTGCTGTACCCGTCATCTTCCAGATCCAGACTCCACTTACAAGGCCCAAACATTGCTGATCCTGCTCCAGGGTCCACTGCAAAAAAAGAAAAAAAAAACAAGCATTGCTGGTCCCATCCTCAGTAAGGCCTAAAATTTAAAAACCACAAAAATTCCCAAATCAACAAAGGGTAAAGCTGTGGTGTTTTTGGGAAGCATCCTGGTCCCACTCACTGCATGCTGCTGCCACTCACTGCTGGCTGCAATCCTGCCATCCAGCTAACCTGTGCCATCCGGTAACCAGAACTATCCTTTGGTATCCAGTCCCTGCCCAGCTGATCCTGTCCTGCTGATTTTATCCGACTGTCCTTTATTGGACCAGATCCGTGTTGTGATCAGAACGCTGACTGTCCCAAAATCCTAACTAAAGTGGACTGTGAGTATCAATAGTAATCCATAGAAATCCATAGTACATCGAAATCCATAGCTTATTTGTCTTTGTTCTCATCCCATCTCTAAGCTATCCTGTTCTGACACCGATATCTTGTTAAAATCGTCAGCATTCTTGCAGCCCTGCCTTGATTTCTAGTGTTAGCACCTTCTCTTTAGTAATTTTGTCTTGTGACATCTTAAACTATTAATCCTATTTCGAGTGATCGGACTGGTTCCGCCAGGGCGTGTGCTGGGGACCTAGGGCTGAAATCGTGAATCAACCCTGGAGCTTACTGTTTCCATCTTTGATGGCCTAGCCTGAATGCTATTGTGTCGAGTAAAACTGTTCTTGTCAAAACGGATTTCCTTTCCTTTTTCAGTGCCAATTCTTTCCAAAAACGCATCTTTCTAGATCTTGCATAACTCATTCAATTTACCTGCTAGAGACTTCATTTCACTTCCATATTGTACCTATGAGCTATAACTACACCCCAACACAAGAACCAGATTGCGATTTACAATATTTCACCATTTTTATTAAAAACCGTTTGGGTTATTTCAGGCGGGAATTGCAAAGTTTGCAAGTTTCCAACTTGTCATTTGCTGCAATCTCTTTTAAATCTTTCACTCATTTCCTGAACTGTGTCTTCTTGCTGATCGATTGCTTGTGATTGTTTGTACCTTTGCATAGTTGCTTTAGTGAAGAACTGTATTTCTTTCAAGGTTTTTGCACACATTTATTATTGTATTCATCCATTTCCGAGTGTCATTTTTAGCATTGCCAGGGTTAAAAATCAGTTTTTCTCTTTTGTTTGGGGAGGGAAGGTCAGATTTCAATTCTGCTTCTTGTTTGTCATTCCTGATTATCTGCTGATTCTGTTTATTCAGAATGATTAGAACTGATTATTTTTTGGTTCAGGGAACATTGCTGAGGGAAATTCTAACTCAAGTGCTATCTTACCTAAAATCAAAAAGTGCTCCTATTCTTTGGTGTTTTGTAGATGTGTCAATAGAAGGTTAAACTAGTGCATTGCTTACATTCCTATTGTTCTTATCACCCCATTGGTGATTGCTGCCCCATATTAAAAAGTGCATGATTACTTTTAATTTTCAAACAAATAAATAAATATTGTACATTACCAACCAGCCTGGTACATGGTCCATTGTGACCCTGAGTATTTGAAACGGAGTGTGATATGAGTGGTGGACCATCTCATTATTGAATCTAATATAAAAAACATAAGCATTTCAGTTGTGCGCTGTATACTAGACCGAGACTAAGGTGTGTGTCGCCTGATTGCAATCCTTAACAAATTTGGGTGCTCGTGCCGGGGATTGATTTGGTTACCACCCGTGACAGTTTAACACAGCAGACTAACCAGCAAGGTAGTAATACTTTGTGTGGTGTGGATACTGGTTTATACTGTACAAGCGCCTCCCAAAAACAAATATTCTAAGTACCAGGCCGTCCATAAAAGTAAAATTAAATCAACCCCTAAATAATTAATAAATAAAGAACATTTCCAAAATGGCTGTTCCAGTAGAGATCAATATGGCTAGGGAGCACCTGCTCCACAAGCTATTTGTCAGAGGTGAGTGGCCAGAACAGGATGAGAAATTCTGGCTACAAGAAATAACCTAACAGTTCACCGCCATGGACCTGGATACATGGCAGGACGGTGGCATATTACACCAATCTCTGAGCGAGCTACATATGACCCCAAAAATTAAAGAGGAGCAAAGCAAAATTGCTAGAATCACGGCCTACCTGTATCTCCACATGGGATTGATGTGGGAAAAGCGGGAGCAAAATGAAATTCTAATGCAGAATCCATCTGAACTGTTAAATAAAATCGAGATTGATTTAAGTTTAGCGGAACAAACATTACAAAAGAGCCAAGAGTTGGAGGTAGAATTTGCCAACTACATCATAAAATTAAAAGAGGATTTGGCTCGGCAACAGCAAAATAATGAAGACCAAGAGGCACAACTAGAAGCAGCAAAAATGGAGTGTCAGGAAAAGGTTGACTCACTAGAAGAGAGTCAACAGAAGCTGACTCAGCAATTAACCTATAACAGGGTCAGCGCAGAGCAGATAGTTACTTTACAAAATCAGATAGATAAAGTGAAAGAGGAAAATAATAAGTTCATTTTGGGAGACCTCCACTCTCAAACAGAATTTGATGGAGAGCGCCAGAAATTCAATATCATCAGGCAACAAAGGGATGACCTGGCTGAACATAGAGGCACCCTAAGTAAAGAGAAAGATGCCCTAGGCCAGGAAATAAGCAAGTTAAAAACCGAGTTACAGGGGAGTGAATTAGCCGTCCAGGAGCTAAATGAACTGAAAACAGGGTATGGGAAGCTACTGGAGCATGCCAGATGGGTAGAAGGTGCTTTGGAAGAGAACACCCAGACCAAAGATGCTAAAACTCAGGAGGTGAGTCTCCTGCAGCAGAAAATATCTCATTTTTCCCAGACCATACAGGAAGGGCAGAGAGACAATGGGCCTCATTACGAGATTGGTGGTAGTCATGGCACTATTTGCGCCATGACTGCCACCAATAACGTGTCCGGCACCGGTCTTGTTCAATGGGGCCTTACCGGTGTAGTCCAACCTTTGCGGCACCGGTAAGTCCCCATTGAAAAAGCCATTCCCCATTCCCATTTTAGCCCCCATAGGGCTCAATGGGAATGGGGAAGGCGCTAATAACGGTACCGCAAATTGCGGTACCGTTATTGGCTCTGAATTCCCTTAACGGGTCGCATCCATAACACCTGGTCAGACCAGGCGTTAAAGGAGGGACCCGTTAAGGGAACTCGTAGTAGGGCGGTAAGGGATTACCGGCACCGGTCTCCTTACCGGTGCCCGGTATCCCTTATCGCCCTACTCGTAATGAGGCCCAATGAGTCTCTCTGTGAAAAGAATGACAGGCTCAAAAAACTAGTGGAAGTACAAGAAGGAGTCATAGAGACCAGTAAAACCTTAATAGCTAAACAAAAAGCTCAGATCTTTGCTTCTCATCTAGAAGCAGGGGCTGAAAAGGTGAAACTAAAAAGGTGGGAGAAAGTGGGTGCTAGATTTAATCTTAACTAGAGGGACCCCGAATAGGTAGAGGGGGAGAGGGTAACCCCTGATCATAGTATAAGGACCTCTATGCTAAGGGACTCCAACCCATTTAATACTGTGAACACTGCCAGCTTCATTTCTACCGGATCACATGAGCCAGAAACCATGAGGACGGCAGAATTCAATAGACCAACCATGATGGAACTGACAAGTCAGCGCCCCACAGAAAGTGATGGAAGGTCATCCATGTATAGGTACAAAGCATTAAAGCAGATGTCTCGGACAGGGAAGTATCCTATGAGGGGAGGGTCAGGGAATTACATTCACTGAAATATTACTTTCCAAGGGACCAGTTGGTCCACTTTAATGAAAAACCAGATGAAATGGGGCCCAAAAAGAATATCCTGAAGACCTCTACCCAATTAGGGCATTGGGGGGAATACTCTGCAAACCATGGGAATAAGGAGGATTCAGGAGACTACTCTCCTGTGCCTCACAGGAGTGGAGAAACTAGGCCCCACAATTCTGCGAGCCCCTCTCAAGCTCACAGAATCAGGGAGAGCCTAGATGATCATGAAGGGACCTCAACTAGTAGCGCCTCGGAGTCTGAGAGTGAGTGGACTTGGGTGACTAAGCCAAGGAAGGCAAACAAACTCAAGCGAGTTATGACCAAAGACCCCATTAGGCAGATTAAGGCCCTTAGGAGTGTCATAACCCCCTACCATAGGAATGTGAAATATTCTGTTTGGGAACACCTGGAGCTTTATGAGCAGATGATGGACACTTTTCATATGAAAGACAACCAAAACTGTATAGAGTATGTAAAATTGACATTTTACCCTGAATACTCCAGTTTCTTTGCTGGACTGGGGGACCAGAACCATTCAAGATGGTCCACCTATTGGGCGGCCACCTTGAAACACTGTTCCGCCCACAGGAGCCCCAAGGAGGCTCGCAAAGCGGCCTACAATCTGCAATGCGGGGAAGATCAGGCCCCACAAGAGTTTGTGTAGGAGCTCAAACGTGCCTTTGCACAGACAACTAAGAGGGTGCACTCAGATAGCAGGGAGTTTGTAACCACCTTCTTTCATGCCCTCCCCAAGTATATCATGACCCAGCTGGTGAGGGACTTCCACGAGAAAAGAACTCTGGACTGGGTCACAGAGCAGCGACCCGCATTTATGAGATCCCAAAACCTGCAGAAAATAAAAATCTGAATAAAAACCCTAAACCAGCCAACACCCCTGCTGCTGCTAAGGTGGCAGAGGGGAAGGTTGCCCCCATTTTAGACCTAGAGATGGGGGAGCCTAAAAACAAACCTGCACAAAGTCAGCAGAATCAATGACCAAGAAGGCCTTCTGGCCAGTCACAAACAGGCGGCAGTTAGGGAGGTAATCCCACTAATGGGACCCCTAACTCCCCTGATTATATCAGCCCTGATACAAGAGCAACAGACCAATCCTTGGGTATGTATGGACTCCCCCAGCCCAGGGGGGGGATCCAACCAGGTAAGTGATGCCCCGGGAAACTTCCCTCCTAACTTCCATCAGGAGGGGAGGAATTCCCCAAATGCTGGGTTAAGCTTCTTTCCCTGATACCCACAAAATGAAAACCTGCAGGACAACCCTCCTTTCATTCGCCGCTTTCAGGAACCCAGACAACCCAATCTGGGATAACGTAGGCCAAGGGTGGAGGGTTACCAAAAGTTTCCATATCCAGGGTTGACCAGAGACCCCCGTACCAGCCGGAACGGGTATCCCAACTGGAGCGCCAGGTCCAAAACCTATCACAGGATCTGGGTTGCATGTTGAGGGCTCAATGGAATCCTCAGACAAACATAGCGGCTCAGAATCCCACAAACCAAGGATCTGGCCTCCCAGAACAATGACGGGCGAGAACCCTGACAACTCACCAGTTCCAGAGGAGGAGGCACGTGGGGAAGGGGGTTGTAAAGGCCTAGAGGAAGCTTCCTTCCTCACGTGTGAAAATCCCCTGGACAACCAGGAACCAGAACCAAATTCTCCTGCCTCCGAAAACCAGCCACCCAAGGAACAGAGGGTGAGAAGGAGAAATAAAGATCTCAAAAAGACCCAGTTTGTGGAGGAGGTGAGTGTCCTCCAATTTGAAGGGGAAGAATCCTTAGAGGATCCTGAGAAAAAGATCTTATCCTTCAGGGATGGGGGGACTCCTCCCAAAGAAAAATGGGTCCCAGGAGATCTAGATGAAGACTGGGTAGGTGTAGGGACTGACTCTGAATCACCCATCCTAGAACCCCAGAATGAGCATTAAGAGGACATAATATTAAAAGAGGATTCCCAAATTCCCCAAAGCAATTATGGTGAAAGTCTCCAAAAAAGGTTGGGGGGCAGCTCAGAATCAGAAGAAGAGGAGCCCGAAACTCCTTGAATCTCTGAGTGCAACATTTTTCTTTCAGATTCCCAAACTCCAACACTGATATGTGCCCAAACTACCCCTGTGACGGAGTCCAAAATAAGGAAATTGACCACCCAACTTGCCCAAAATGCACATTATCTTTGCCCCCGGCAGGAGGCGGGTAGATGTTATGCCCTGTTCCAGGAACAGGGTCAATGTACATTTTCAGCACTGGTGGACACTGGATCCCAAGCCACTCTTCTGTCAAAAAAGACCTTTGATCATATAAATTTGGGATGGGGGGAGAGATACCAGATCCCTCTCAACCCTCTTCCTGGACAACTCCAGAACTTCAATGGGAATGAAATTCCTTTCGAGGGGACTGCGGATTTGGATATAAAAATTGGGCGGCATAAGGTGAAACACCCTGTCATAGTCATGACTCCAGAGGGCATACCCTGTCTACTAGGGATTGACATCTTCGAAGGTTGTCCCCCTTAATAGACTGTGTGAACAAGGTCCTCTGGACTCAGACTAGCAGGCCAATGATATTGAAACAGAGTGTCAACCATGTTAGTTTAAATGGTACATGCTACATGGTTGAAAAAAAACTTGATCATATTGAGTTTCATTTCCAGAATAACCAAATACTTGACGTGACAGTGTTTGCTGTAGGACAACAAACTGGTGATGGGAACTCCTCTCCATTCCTGAAAATCAACCTTCCTTCCAGTTTCAAGTGGCATTCCACACTAGAAGGAAATACTTTGAAATTCTATACTGGTTTACAATCTGAATATCCCAATTCCATAGTCAAAAATGATGAGAAACCAGCTCAAAGGTTGGCTGATATTCAGAAACCAGAGAACAGTTATTCATCCCTATTCAGTTAAATGAGGGGAAGGAATCTGTTCTCGCCAGAGTGTGTGTGAACAATGGTAAGAGCTTCATCAGCGAAGCCATGTTCGAAAAGCTCCCAAAAGATCCAGCCATTCCTACTTTTAAATTGATCAATAAGTGGAAAATGGGCCTGGAAACTCCCAATTCCAAACATCTCCTGCCTAGTAGATGTATGCTCAAAATCTCTATCGGACACAAACACATAGTATATAATTGTTGGCACGTGCGAAATGTCCATGTTGCATTATACTTAGGCAATGACATTCTCGTTCAGTTTGCCATTAATTTGGACCTGATCAACTACAAAGCCTGGTCCCCACTATGGGGAAATCCCATGGACTTTGATGATTCAGAAAAAGCATTTCGGGCAGCCCAATTGCTGCCGTATGCAGTTGAAGTTCAAATTGGAAAGGAGGTCACCATCCCAGGATGGACACAACTATTCCCACTTGAATTAAAAATTAAAAGAGCACAGAAATTGCAAAATCCTGACGCATATGTACACCTCAATGCCCATCTCCAACAGCAGGGGTTGGGGCTACACCCAACACCATTAGTCAATGTAGAACACAAAACCATTCCAATATTGAGGGATAACAGCAACCTTAGGAGTATCACTCTGGGCGCAGGCACCAT
Organism: Ambystoma mexicanum; assembly: GCF_040938575.1. Lineage (NCBI taxonomy): Eukaryota > Metazoa > Chordata > Amphibia > Caudata > Ambystomatidae > Ambystoma > Ambystoma mexicanum. The sequence continues at coordinate 873,253,485 of NC_090922.1, forward strand.
TATTGGAATGGCGGTTGACGACTGACATGTTTCCATGGATCTAGGTAATGAACTGATAGGACCAATCCCCAATGACTGTTTTGACAGTGAAAGTGACAATGACTTACCACCAGACAGGATCTTCACCCGGCAAGGGGGGAATTTCCTGGTATACTCTTCCTGCGCTTACGCCGTGGAAGAAGTGATCTGTGACATCAGACAGGATGAGGTGATCTTCCAGGGCCCCAATGACAGCCTCACCTACCTGAAACCCTCTGTCCAGGTCAATACTCTCACCACGGACCTCTCCACCCAGTTGGAGGAGGCTGCTGAGATAGAAAAACCAGAAGTCTTTCCAGGCTTCAGGCAAATGGTTGAAGAGCGAGTCAATCTAGCGGATCCCTGTGAGACTCTAGAGCAAAAGCAAAAGTTGAAACAAGTTTTCTTAGATTTTCAAGATCTCTTTGCGATGGACTCGTATGACTGTGGTCGCACCGAAATCCATACAACAACAATTCCCACAGACCTTAGAATGTCTCCAGTGTTTGTGAAGAAATACCGCTTGCCTCTCGCATCCATGGAGTCCCTGTCAAAAATAATCAAAAACCTTGAGTCCCGTGGGATAATTCGTCCAGTCCACAGCACCTTTAATAATCCGGTGCTGGGGATCTTAAAACCGAATGGCCAGTGGAGACTCAGTGCCAACCTTAGGGATCTGAATAAATGGGTCCCTACGTTCCGATGGCCTCTCCCCTAAATTGACCAGGGGCTGGGCCAGATCCAGGGGTCAAAAGTATACACTGTCATGACCTGACCAATGGGTACTGCACCATGCCTGTCAGTAGGGAGGACCAATACAAGCTGGCGTTTACCTTCCGGGGGTAGCAGTACACCTCGACCCGGACTCCCTTCGGATACATCAACTCCAGCAACAAATTCAACATCTTCCTGCATAAGGCCATGCCCGACTTGGGTAAAAGGGGTAACCTGGCTTATGTGGATGATGTCCTGATAAAAAGCTCAACTGTGGAGGAACACATAGAGGAAATCTGTCATGTTCTGACACAGTTGAGGGTTGCTGGAGCAAAGCTCTCCTTCCAAAAGGCACAGTGGTGCAGAACCCGTGTCAACTTCTTGGGGCATGAGATAACTCCTGAGGGTCAATGCCCTCAGGAGAAGAAAGTGGAAGCACTCCTAAAACTGAAAGACCCCACAACTCTGCGTAAGCTAAGAAGCCTCCTTGGACTGACTAATTACAGTAGGAAGTTCATTGAGGATTAAGCAGAAATCACAAGACCCCTGATCCATCTGTTGAAGAGGGGTGTCAAGTGGGAGTGGGTTCCAGAACAAGCCGAGGCAGTAAAGCAACTGAAAAGAAGCCTCTCACAAGTGCCTTGTCTAGCTTACCCTGTCAAAAACCAGGAGTTCTTCTTGGAGACAGGGTTCTGGAATACATGCTTGACAGCAGTATTATATCAAAAGCATGACAAGGTCAATAAAGTAATCTCCTATGCAAGCAAGACTTTATCCTCGGAGGATACATTTTTCCTCCTATGGAGGAAAAATTCAATGATTGTGAGAAGGCACTCCAGGCAACGGTGTGGGCATTGAAAAATGACCGCCCGTTCATCCAGGGGGAAAACATCATAATGGAGACTCCCCTCCAGCCGTTGCAATATCTCCAAAGTGACAGAATCCGGGCCAGAAATTAGAGTAATTCCATAATTACTTCCTGGATTCTGTCAATGCAAGGCTTTCCTGTGGATTTCAGATATGGCCCAAACAACAAGAATCCCCACGCGCAAGGTCTGGCTGACTTGCATGATTGTGCCAGAGAAAACTGTCTCGAGGACGAAAGTCTTAAAACCCAGGACACAATGGAGGTGAAGACAAGTGCGAGTGAAGGCCCACAGTTTATGTGGACGGGTTCTCCTACCATGTTGACAACAACGGGGAAAAGAACTGGTGGCCGGTGTTGGGAATGCCTGCATGAATGATGCCCCGCAACCCTCCACTGGGTACAACATCGGTCCCCGCAGTAGTCAAGTGGCAGAGTGGATGGCAGTTCATCAGCCATCCTCACTGCTGTCTGACACCAACTCCACGAACTGGTCATAATCAGCCAATCAGATTATGTCCGGAACGGGTTCGTTGAGCACATGGTTAATTGGAAAACCAGATGCATGCTATGGGCTAATAATAAACTGCTTAAACATGGCAAACTCATCCAAAATATTTATGATCTGGTCACTTCTAGTGGGATGATCATCTATTGGAAGAAGATCAGGGGTCATTCAAGAATAGAGGGGCCAGACAAAACTGGAAACGACCTACCCGATCAGCTGGCCAAAACCGGAGCCATCCAGGGGGATCCCCTCGAGATTGAGTCCCTGTTGGGGGAAATCCAGGTCACTGCTAACACTAGGTCCCAGAAAAATTCTCACAATGAACTCTCAACTGCCCAACGAGTAAGGAAACCCCAGATGCTGATTTAATCACGGCACAAAAAGGGGATACGATTATTGGTAAATTGTATCAACACAATGAGGACGCTGAGAACTTTCCCCTGACGGATACCGATTACATTGGGAAAGAGGACCTCAGAGTGTTGATGAAATGTCCAAAGATGTTCTGAACCCAAGACGGTTTGGTGGTAAGGAGATCCATATCTGGCTGTCACCAGTGGGTGGTCCCTACCTCATTACGAAGCCTGATGCTGAATCATTTCCATGATGCGGCCACAGCTGACCGTCCGGGGTTTCACACTACTTTAGAAATCTTTCTAGAGGTTGCATACTGGCCACACATGGGCAGGTCCTCGACCATTACTTGAAGGGGTGTCTTGTGTGTGCACAATTTCAGCCAATTTCACTCAACACCGAGCTCCCCTCCAGAAGAGGGGGATGACATTGCCTTGGTCAGATTTACAAGTGATTTCATCAGGCCTGTGATTCGCTCCTCTAGGGGGAACACATTAACTGTAACATGCTTGTTTACCAAATGGGTGGAATGTCTCCCGGCCCCAAATTGCAAGGCAGAAACAGCAGCTGCCTTGATGATCTATCACATCTTCTCGCGTTTTGGCCTTCCCCAAAGGATTGAATCAGGCCGGGGTAGTAACTTCACCAGCGAAGTGATGACAAAGATGTGGGAGATACTTGGGGTAAAAAGGAAACTTCACATTGCATACCACCAGTCCTCTAGTGGTGGAGTTGAGAGGCACAATAAAACCAATGTGAGCATTTAAAAAAGAAATTGTGGCAGACTGTGGGCCAAGTAGGGACATCTGATTACCGCTTGTCCTAATGGCCATCAGATCTACACCTTCTTCTGCAACTAAGATGTCTCCATATGAGCTGATGACTGAACGAAGGATGTACTACCTCAGCATCTGCTCTATAGAACACAGGAGCAGACACTGATTAACGCCTCCACAACTCATGAGTATGTTGAGAACCTAAGAAAACACCTTCAACATGCTTTTGCGTACGCTCAGCGGAATCTAGAAAGATTGGCAGAGGGGATGAACACTCAGTATGATCTAAAAACAACCAAAAAGGAATACCAAGTAGGAGACAGGGTTACTTGTACAATTTCCAAAGGAACCAGACCAAAGAGTGCACATTTTTTCCTAGCTGGTGAGGACCTTTTGAAATTGTACACACAATCACACCTGTCACCGACAGTATCCACATCCCCAAAGGTGAATTGACAGAAGAGAAATGGGTCCATATTAATCAGCTAAAGAGTTGTCACCCTAGGCACACTTTGCAACAAATTGAGGAGCCCAGAGAGAATCAAACAGAGGAGACATCGGAAACCTGAGAATAAGGAAAAGAAGAACCAGGAGGGAGCCGATAGGATTCATAAATATGGTTATGTAACAGGGAGTATTTTCTTCATTATCAATTGTTATCATTAAATGCCTGTGTATCCCACTGTTGTCAACCCGATTGGTGGGCAGTTAGTGGGAAATTGTCGTAACCAGTTTGTGTTCTCTTTCATAGATTCGTACTGGTTGCGCTTATCTAAGGACCCAAGAGGGCCTCCCCGGCAACCTGGAAGGGAGAAACCAAAGGTGATCCGGAAGTGTTGCTCCACACTATAAAAGGAAGATCCCAGGGAAAGCAGGGGGTGTCGTTCCACGTTCCATCCAGAGACAACAAGAGGAGCAGGATGCACCGTTCTTTGATGAAAGAAGGAATCATACCTGCCTGATTCTGCCTTGTCCAAAGAAGAAAACCCACTTGCCTGACTCTCCCTCAACTTTGAAGCCCAGGAGAAGTCAAAGGGGGATGTGTGGGATATATTGACCCACTCGACGGTATTGACCCACCTCACTAAGCTGCATTTGCGCAACAAACAGCAACCTGGCTGCGCTGGCTCCTGTGCGCACCAGGATCTCAAAAACGCGTTTTGGCAGCAAAAAAAAGATGGCTGCACCATCCTGCCAAGCCCACTTCAGGCAAGATGGAACAAGGGGACACTCTGAAAAATGATGCCAGTGTTTTCTGAAACATAGAAATGGAATCAAGTGAAAAGGCAGCACTGCTTTGCGGCAAAAGCCAAAATATCCATTGAAAAGAAACCCTTTTCACCTTTAAAAATGCTGCTCTGACACTATTTCCATCTGTTCTTCCTCCAACCACTGTAAATAATAAGGCCCTGCCATGCCCATTTATATCCCAACTGTCCCTCAGCAAAACCAAGCCTTATTCCAGAATGACAGGCTGTGCCAGCCAAAACCTGAAAACCAACAAAAGCTGTACTGCATCAAACACGGAAAAGCACTTGACTTTGGCTAAAACGTGTCAAAATCACTGTTTGAAAAGGAATCAGAGCTGTAGGTACACATGTCAATTTTATGGAGACATTTGCCTTCTCCTGACTGTTGTGTAAACCATATTGGAAAGACAGATGCCAAACCGAATTTAAAGGAAGAAATGCTAGCTGTTTTCAACACATGTAAAAATGTGCTTTGGTGACTGAAGAAAAAGAAATGGCCTATTTAAGGAAAGCCTGCTATTACCTGGCATTGTGAAGGGGTTTGTGGCTGGTGATAATACACACATAGCCTATTTTTATTCCACAGGTTTGTTTAATTCAAGGCTCAAAATAAGAAAATAAAGATTAAGACACATGGGCTGAGTTTGCAAGCTCCAGAAAAAAACGAATTCTTCAAGTGCCAGCCCTGAAACTTCCCCCTAGGTAGGGAGGCACACCATAAACTTCCAGGAAATGTCTGTAATAATTGCCAGCTTGAAGAATGTTGAATGTGCCAGGACAAAGAAAGTGCACACGCTCCTCAGACATTCGTCTGTGCTCCAGGCTGGGACAATGGAAGTCATGGGACACTAACCTGTGAAGTGTGATGGGGCAATACAAACTTCAATTAAGCTGAGAACCCCCACCATGCTAAAGGAAGTGACAGTTGGCAGCAGTCGAAGTTAAAGAAAACAAATTGACCCAGGAACAAAGAGACTGCCATTTGCTTCTAAAGACTATTTCAGAAATAAACTTTAAAGACATTTATCTCTGCAGCAGGACTTTGGAAATATGTAAATATTTCACTGTTTGGAAGTAATTGTATGCCCTTTCTTTTAAGATGTCATAGGTTTCATTGCTGCATAGGGAACAGAAGTTAAACATATGACAGATTAATAGATTAGTCTATATGTCCCAACTGTAAATCTGTATACTTACATACTTTATGATCACCCCACATATGTATCAAGTTATGGAATTTTAGGGCAAACTTTTCATGCTTAAAATGATCAAAAATTAGTAACCATCCAAAATAATGTCTCACAGATTGCAGGATTGGATGGCTGTCCTTTACATAAAATATGCAACCTGATTATGCAATTTATTAAGGTGTCACCATTGTACAAAAGTGTTAAATACTGATATGACAGATTTTTGGCAAAAAGGGCTGTGGGAAGTCGTTTTCCATCATAAAATACAACCTCATAAGCTGGGTACACCCCAGGGGAGGCAATCAACATTGATTGTCCAATCCAGTTGTTTCAAGGCGTGCTTAGCTAAACCGGCCCAGCAATATAGTCAATGATGTCACTATGCTCTATATAAAGGGTCCTTGACTCCAGACACAGACTCTTCCTGATTTCCTGCGCTGCGTTCCTGTACCCGTCATTTTCCAGATCCAGACTCCAACTACAAGGCCAAAACTTTGCTGATCCTGCTCCAGGGTCCATTGCAAAAAAAAAAAAAACAAGCATTGCTGGTCCCATCCCCAGTAAGGCCTCAAATCAGAAAACCACTAAAATTCCCAAATCAACAAAGGGAAAAGCTGTGATGTTTTTGGGAAGCATCCTGATCCCACTCACTGTATGCTGCTACCACTGACTGCTGGCTGTCATCCTGCCATCCAACTAACCTGTGCCATCCGGTGACAAGAACTATCCTTTGGAATCCAAAGGATAGTTCTTGACCAGCTGATCCTGTCCCGCTGATTTTGTCCGGCTGTCCTTTGTTAGACCAGATCCGTGTGGTGACCAGAACGCTGACTGTCTCAAAATCCTAACTAAAGTGGACTGTGAGTATCAATAGTAATCCATAGAAATCCATAGCACATCTAGAACCATAGCCTATCTTGTCTTTGTTCTCATCCCATCTCTAAGCTATCCTGGTCTAACCCCGATATCTTGTTAAAATTGTCAGCATTCTTGCAGCCCTGCCATTGATTTCTAGTGTTAGTGCCCTCTCTTTACTAATTTTGTCTTGTGAAATCTTAAGCTATTAATCCTATTTTGAGTGATTGGACTGGTTCCGCCAGGGCGGGTGCTGGGAAACTAGAGTTGAAATTGCAAATCAACCTTGGAGCTTTCTGTGCCAAAATAAATAGATATCTTACTAACCAGCCTGGTTTATGGTCCATTGTGACCGGGGTATTTGAAAAGAGCTGTGATATGATTGGTGTACCATCTCAATATTGAATCTAATCTAAAAAACATAAGCATTTCAGTAATGTGCTGCATACTAGGCCGAGACTAAAGTGTGTGTCGCCTGATTGAAATCCTTAACAATCAAACACAAGTGAGTATGCCCATAGGTGTTGGGGACACCAGGGTGCGCCGACAGGCATATGAACAATTGAAAACTTCTTTTGAATATCGACCAAGTACATTAGAAGGACAGAATTTACAAAAATCCTCATATAAGAGAAGACAATATGTGGAAAGTTGGAGTACATTTCAACACCACCAGATGAACATTAATGAAGAAGTTCAAAGGCAAAATCTGTATATGAGATGCCCATTTGGGGAACATTGAAACAATTATTGCCACAAGCAAATGAATTCTAGTGAAGAAGGTAACAGGCATAATTTGAACAAGTCTCCATGTATGAAATGTGAATATGGGGTAGTTGGAACAAGTAGCACCTAAAGTGTATGAAATATAAATAAACACTAAAGGAGTACAACTGTGTTATACTGAAAGGGAACATTTTAAGACGTCCTGGTGAAAGAAGCACATCAGGAAGTGAACCTTGGGAGAAAGGATATCTGGCAAGAGATTATACCAGTGGACCTACTACACCCAGAAGGATCCCTAGAAGTAGAATATACCAGGAGACAATCCTTAAGAAAGTGTTGTGTAAAATAGAAATGTATACAATTCTTAAGGAATCATTATTTGGAAAAGACACCTGTTGCTATCCTCAAGAAAGTGTTGTGTGAAAGAGACAGTTCCACTCCTTTTGAGGAATCCTCATTTGAAAAGACTATTTTGCTGCTCTTCAAAAGACTCTTTTTGCCATCCTGAAGAAAGCGTTGTGTGAAAGAGACATTTCTTCTGATTCATTATTAGATTATCATGATTAGGACACTTTTGCTATCCTACCTAAAACAATCCAGGGGAAAGGAACCACCTCCTGGATTCAAGGATTGTTTGTTTAATTTTCATATTTGATTTTGACACATTTTTTGCTAAATCAAAATCAGAGACACTTACCTTACATCTTTAATTGTTCATTTCTAGTGTGAGGTTCAGCTACTTTTTGGACACAAGGACAGTTTGCATACTTGTGATGACAAGACACAGACTGATCTTTAGTTTTAGTTTCCTAGGAAGAGAAACTCACTTTAGGATAGGGACAGCAAGGCCTTTATCCAACACGTGTCTTTTAAAAAAGATGTCTAATGTTAAAAACATTGCAACTTTGTGTCTGCCTCTCATTTCTGACTTCTCACAGAGACTGCTCCAAATGTAGATGGGGGGAAAGTGACATTGTTTCATGACACTGAGACACTGAAGCAATGTAAACCAGTGGTGTTAACCACCTATGAGTACAGTTTAAGACCATGAGTTTGATCTATGGATGTTAAGTAGAGCGCAGGAAGAGTATGTTGGCAGGCTGGCTAGTAAAGCATGGTTTAACTCCCGGACCCGTGGCCCTTCATCCATGAGGCCTTGCACAGGCACTAAGGTTTCACCAGGAAGTAGAGGACACCTTTGTATCCAACACTAGACTATGCAACAGGAGGCGGGCGTTGTCGGGAATAGGAGATGCAGTAAATCTTTGGAAGACGTTACCTCTATCACTAATGGGAAGAGTAGCATTGTGTAAGATGGTGGTTCTCCCTAGTCTGCTGTATTTTTTCACAAATATTCTGTATGTAATTAAAACATTCATTGTAGAATGCTAGATGAAAAGAACTGAGAATTACTGTGGAATGCATGGAGAAGCCAAGCAGCCATGGCGACATTGTGACGAACATACCAAGAATGGGTGCTAAATTTACCTGATTTTGAACTATACTTCATTGCAGCGCAACTGAAGTTAGTGGCAATGTGCGATGATTCTTCGGGAGGGGAAGTCACCACTCTATTGGGCAGCATCCAGAGATTTAGAATGGGAATTAAAATGCTATGGAACCTCACAGGAGCAGAAGGTACATGGTACGGGTGGTTCCTCCAAACCACCCGTACCATGTACTGGTTTGGAGGAAACTGTTTATGAAACTCAAGGTTATGGGGTTATATAGCGTGGATCTGCCAACAGGATTCAAGCAAACTATTTTGGCAGCAATTAAAGGAATAGGACTGGCCTCTCTTATGGAAAAACATTGTGAGGTGCAGGGAGATTTCTTCTTAGAGGGTAAACTGATGATGTCTGAACAATGGAGATTAACATATGGGTAGAGAATGGTCACTTTCTCATATATGCAAAGGTGGTTAAGAGATTAGTAGAACTATCGGAGTGCATGCCAGAAGAGCCAGAGGGAAGCCTGGTGATGCAAACAATGCTGTCAACTAGGGGATGGCAAGGGAAGGAGTTCAAGGCTATATAGTTCCTGCAGGATGAAAGAACAAATGAAGATTTAGGGGGCGATTCATGGATTTTTTTGCATGGTTCAAAGTGACTTTGCACTGCCAACACAAACCCTGATTCATGGAACCATGCAAAGTGTATTTTTGCAGTGCAAAGTCGGTGCAAAGTCATTTTGTACTGCAAAAATGACTATGCAGGGACTTTGCACAGACTTTGCACCGCAAAAATACACTTTACACGGTTCCATGAATCAGGGTTTGTGTCGGCAATTCAAAGTCACTTTTCAGCAGTGCAAAGTCACTTGGAACTGTGCAAATAATTCCATGAATCGAGACCTTGCTAGTTAGAGACAAATGGGAGAAGGATGTAGGGAAAAGAATGGTCCAGGATATGGAAGCAAGTAAAGAAGGTATCACAGGTTTATAGTCATAAAGTCGAATGTCATAATGTCGAAAGTCAAAATGTCTAAAAAATTAAGTCAAAAAAAAAAATGTCAAATTTCTTTTTTAGTTGCTTTTTGTTCGAAATGGGGGGTTCCCCCCAAACTCCCCGTTTTCGTAAATTTTTTGTCCCCTTTTTTTTACCCCCGGAACCCAAAAAAATATAAATAAAAAAATTAAAAATTCAGCATTTTATTTTTGACATGTTTTAGACATTTTTGCAATTCGACATTATTTTTTCGACATTATGACTGCACACCGGTATCACAAAATGCAAGGTTTCAATTGATTAAATTCAACTACTTACACATACTGTACATGACCCCTGCGAAATTGACATCGTTAATCCTTCTATCTGACACAAATGCCCACACCGTGGAGAGGGTTCTGCATGCTTTTGGCACATGGCGTGGGAGAGCCCAATTATAATGAAATATTGGGATGGGGTGATGTCACAAATGAATGCCTTATTACATACTCGTATATATGATTGATGGTATACTCGTATGCCATCAATTTGTCTCTGGGGATTAATCCCGGGGAAGAATAAAGAAAAAAAACCAGAAGAGCATAGCACAGTTTATGATGATTTTAGCTAAACATAGAGTATCTATATCCTGGAAATGCTCAAATGGCCCATCATTACAGCAATTGGTCAAGCAATATAAATATGGGGTTTGGCAGAAGCGGAGAGTTTGAGGAAAACAGGAACCTGGAAGAGGAAGATGGGATGGAGCTAGACTGGGGACAAATACTGAACGAACTGACCTCAACCCCAGATTTAAAACCCCAGTGACTGAGATGGTCCTATGCCATGGGGAAAGAGAATGGGTTCTTCATATGTGAATGGGAGAGGCAACATGAGGTATTAGGTCTCGAAGAGGGATAATAGTCTAGGGAGTAGTTAAGGATGCAGGTATAAAGAACTGCAGGAACTTAAAGACTTGGAATACAGAAGGAGGGGCATTTAGATTGGGGAATGGGGACTACAGATGGTTGTATTCATATGTGTGCTATCACTTTGAATATTGTGACTCTACAAAGGTGACTGGGGAAGATTTGATTGTCTATAACGGTGAAACATGGTATGTTAAAAGTTTGGAAATTAATAAAAAGAAATGTTTAAAAAATAAAGATTTTTACAGTTAGTATCCCGAGGAAATTTCTGAAATAATCTCTGCTTTCTCAAATATAGAATTCCTGCTAGCAACCAGTAACCCCACAATGGGTAGCCACCATTAGGAATGTGTGCAAGTTGCTGGATGATTTTGAAGCCATCAAGTTGGACCTTGTCCAGCTACCATGATGCGTTTAATACAATGATATCGGTTTCATGAAGCTATTATATCCCCTTGTGTTCCACACTCACAAAGATATGTTAGGCACCAGACCTTTGCAAGAGCCTCGTTCCCCTATCGTCTAATCTCTTTAAACCTCTCGGGAGAGAGCAAGGTAACCAAGACCAATCGGTCTGGTCATCCTTCAAGCTACCAACATAGGGGCCTTAAAGTGGAGAGAGAGAATACTGACAGTACTGTTTTTACAAGTAATTCTCAATATTTAATTCATGACCAGAGTCCTACTTTGGCAACTTCCAATGGTGGTATCGTATTCATAACCTGCCATGCTTGTATTTTTCAGAGAATGTCATACCCCATTTGGTATATTGCTTCTGCCTCATCCAGCAGCATCTTCACCACTGAGTTGGAATTGAAACAAAGCGCCACTATATCCATCCTATTATCATCAAGAAAGAATATACATTAGCACTCTGGGGGTGAAGGGGGACCAATCAGGTGGCTAGAAATGTGGGCTTGAACCGCCGGCGCTTCCCCCGCCGCCACCTTACCCCCACCCTCTGTCCCTTATTTTTTGTATTTTTTACTTCCCCCACTTCACTTACCTTATTTTGGCTGTGGCAGTACTCGCTGTCTCAGCCGCAACTTCTGCTCTGCTTCCGAGAGATTCCAAGGAAAAGGAAGGCAGGACTCTGTCAGGGGGCCTGCCTTCCCTTTACATGGTGGCCATTCCCTTTCCATGATGGCCATTCCCTTTCCATGGTGGCCATCTTGGAACAGTCTTTTTGCTCCATGAACGGGATGCTGCATGGCGCCTGGCTCACGGCGTGAAAATACTGGAAATTAGTTCCATGACTGGGATGGGTGCTAATGGCCTTATTTACCTGTTCCATGTGCATCAATGTGGATAATGGCCTGGGTGCCATGTTAACTATCCTCGCTTTGCTCAGGCTGTTAACTCGGGCCCCAGGCTGTTACCCCCCTGGTGATGCCCATGGAATGAGTACATAACGCCACAGATAATAGGGGTCATTACGAGTGCAGCGGTAAGGGGTTAACAGTGCCCATAAGGATGCCAGTGCCATTAACCCCTTACCGCCGCATTTCGAGGTCCCTTAGCGGCTCCCACTAAGCCGGTTGGTAAAACCAGCTGTCCTTAGTGGGAGCCGCTAAGAGACAAGGGAGCTAATAACGGGCCTGTTATTAACAGGCCCGTTATTAGCTCCATCCCCATTCCCATTGAGCCCTATAGGGGCTTGAATGGGAATGGGAAAGGGTATTTTGAATGGGGACTTACCGTGTCCCCCAAGGTTGGAGTGACCCGGCAAATCCCCATTCAAAGAACCCAGACACAATTTTGAAGGCAGCCATGGCGCTAATAGCACCATGGCTACCTCCAAACTCGTAATGACCCCCATCTCTTGAGTTGGAGTAAGGGTACCTCATGGAATAGTGGCAACACATTTATCCTATTCAAAACAATAGGTATATCAAATTGAACAATCAATTTTAATATCAAATATTTAGGACACATGTCTAAAGACACACACGAATTAGGGGCATATGTTAGCTGTTGTAACAATGAAGAGGGTAAGGACATCTATCTTAAGGCGGTGGGGCAACCTTACATCTGGGATCTCCTTTCACGTGGTCAGTCGAGCCACAAACAAAGCATTTACCGAATGCTTTCTGGAATGGTGGCTTGTTCTGACCTCCTTCCGGTTTGGCACCAGAAGACACACTATTCTGCTGTGGTTTTCGACATGACTGTGAAGATACCTGTCAGCATACAGAGTGAGGTACCAGGACGTGTACTGTTGGGTAACGATTTGAAAACTCTCGGAGTTGTATCACATACTCCCAGACCTCCTAGTAAACGGTTACAGGAGCTAACCAGACCTGCAAGAGAGAGGACCATGCGCGGTACTCTCAGGAGATGATGAAGAAAGAAATCACTCCTGCTCGACTGGAATTGTCGGCCGCTGTCTCCAAGAAATTAGAAGCGAAAGGGAAACCTAAGACTTCTATCCCGAAACCAGCAGCCAGCATTCCAGTGCAGCCAACACGGACTTCCCCGCGGTTGTCCAAAGTTACACCGGTAACTCCACCTCCAGCCGAGGCTGAGAGGGAGGTACAACCCTGTGTGGTAGAATTAGACTCTGAGGAAGAGCTAATGGAAGGCCAGGAACTCATTGGAGATCTGGATCCTGTTGACCATCCTGAGCTGCAGTCGTTACTGGCAGAAGGTGGACCCAGCAGGGCAGACTTCAGTAAGGGACAGAGGGAATGTCCAACTCTGGAAGGTCTTCGCCACCAGGCAGAAGCTCAGGCTGAAGGGCAAAAGCCTGGGAAATACAGGTTGCACTGGGAAGATGGCCTCTTCTACAGTGAACCGACCGAGTCTGCACCTGGAGACTACAAACGACTTGTAGTACCCCAAGAGAACAGACCACAGTTCTTGCAGTTAGCCCACGAGATTCCTTTGGCTGGTCACTTGAGTTTCAAGAAGACTAAGGAAAGGCTCTCTCTCTACTTCTATTGGCCGAAGTAGAAAAACACTGCAGGAGCTGCCACACCTGCCAGATCTCTGGTAAGGTTGGCTCCAAGAATGTGGCACCTTCAGTGCCTCTCCCAGTTGTGGGAGTCCCATTTGAGAGAGTAGGGATTGACATTGTTGGTCCCCTTGATCCTCCAACCTCCTCAGGCAACAGGTTTATACTTGTTGTAGTAGACCATGCTACTAGGTATCCTGAGGCAATTCCTATGAGGACTGTTACAGCTCCGGCTGTGGCTAAGGCCCTCCTTGGTATTTTTACTAGGGTCGGGTTTCCTAAGGAAGTAATCTCTGACAGGGGGTCAAACTTTATGTCCAACTACATGAAAGCCATGTGGAAAACCTGTGGAGTTACTTACAAGTTCTCAACAGCTTACCACCCACAAACCAATGGGTTGGTAGAACGGTTCAACCAAACCATGAAGAGCATGATAGGTGCTTTAGAGGAACCCCTTAAGCGTAAGTGGGACCTTCTACTGCCATGCCTTCTCTTTGCTTATAGAGAAGTCCCTCAGAAGGGAGTAGGTTACTCGCCCTTCGAACTACTCTATGGTCATCCCGTCAGAGGTCAATTGGCCCTGATTAAGGAGGGGTTGGAGAGTGCTCCTTCCCCCAAGCCAGTCAGAGTGACTGACTATGTGATAGGTCTCCGGAGGAGAATGTCACACATGATGACGGAAGCAAGCGATAACTTGAAAGCTGGGCAAGCATTGGTCAAGCACTGGCACGATCAAAAGGCTAACATGGTTGAGTTCGCTCAAGACCAGCTCGTTCTCGTTATGATCCCAACAAGGCAGAGGGCCTTGCAAGATAAGTTGATGGGACCCTTCCGAGTTGTGGGTAAACTCGGAGAGGTTAACTATCTGGTGGACTTGGGCAATCCCAAGGAAGCTCCGACAGTCTTTCACACCAACCGACTTAAAGCGTATGTCTCACGACCTGATGTAGGAGCGTTGCTTCTAGTGTCATCCGAGGAAGAAGAAGAGAGTGAAGCTCTTCCGGATCTCCTCAGAGGCTTACCTTTAGTTGAAAAAATTGAAGGAGTAAATCTCTCCTCCAATCTGACACCCGAGCAACAAGAAGAGTGCAAATCTATGTTGAATCAGTTTGCCTCTCTGTTCTCGCTTTCACCAGGCTTGACCCCTTGGGGCCAGCACGACATACTCACTGGTGACTGTCTGTCAGTCAAAAGCAGAGGATACCGCATGTCAGAAAACGTACGAACCCACATCAAAGGTGAGGTCAGCAAGATGCTTGATCTCGGGGTAATAGAGCCCTCTACTAGTCCATGGTCTAGCCCAGTTGTGTTAGTACCAAAGCCCGGATCTAAAGAACTTAGATTCTGCGTGGATTATAGAGCTCTTAATGCAGTCACCAAGACTGATGCCCACCCTTTGCCAAGAACAGATGAGTTGGTGGATAAACTTGGCGCCGCCAAGTTCCTCAGCACATTTGACTTGACGTCAGGCTATTGGCAAATAGCCCTGACAGACCATGCCAAGGAGAAAACTGCATTTTCGACCCCCGTTGGCTTATACCAGTTTAAGGTAATGCCTTTCGGATTGAAGAATGCCCCTGCTACGTTTCAACGGATGGTAAACCAGGTTCTGAATGGGATGGAGGACTTCTGCATGGCATACTTGGATGACATCGCAGTGTTCAGCAATTCCTGGGAAGAACTTGTAACCCACCTGAGAGATGTTTTGCAGGCTCTTGGACGAGCCAATCTGACCATAAAGGTGAGCAAATGCCAAATTGGACAGAGTAAGGTAGTCTATCTTGGGCATGAGGTAGGCGGTGGAGAAATAAGGCCTTTGCTCAGTAAAATTGAAGCTGTGCAAAATTGGACAACACCGACTACTCAAACCCAGGTGAGAGCCTTCCTAGGCCTCACTGGGTATTACAGGAATTTCATAGAGAACTATGGGACCATAGCTTCTCCACTGAATGTCATCTCCTCGCCCAAATTTCCTAAGAAGGTTAGATGGAACGAGGAATGCAATCAGGCTTTTGAAAACCTGAAAAAGGCTCTTTGCCAAGCCCCAGTACTCAGAGCTCCTGATTACCGCCAACACTTTATTGTGCAGACAGATGCCTCAAATGTAGGAATAGGTGCCATACTCAGTCAACTGGATGGGAAAGGTAGGGAGCACCCCGTTTGCTTCATCAGCCGCAAGCTGAAGGATCCTGAAACAAGGTGGGCAACAATCGAAAGAGAGTGCTTTGCTATCGTGTGGGCTCTGAAGAAGTTTAGGCCGTACTTGTATGGTTCTACTTTTGTCATTCAGACTGACCACCAACCCTTGAGATGGTTAATGCAAATGAAAGGGGAAAACCCAAAACTATTGAGATGGTCGATCTGCCTGCAAGGGTTTGATTTCACCATTGAGCACAGGTCAGGATGTCACCACCAAAATGCTGATGGTCTCTCTAGGATGTATGTCATCGACTAGAGGTATGAGATTCATCCAGGAGTGGATTAAATCCTCCTGTCCCTTAGTCTGGGGGGGGGGCGAGTGTTAGGGAGAATTCTCTGTTTAGGCTGAATTTCCTAACCTAGTGAGTCCCCCAGCAGCTTTGCTGGATTTCGGGAGTTTGTTTTTTCCATCCTGCCAAGAGTGAGACTCGTTTTCTCCCACTCTTGGACATGTATGTGTGTAATTCCTTTGAATGTCAATGTGTTCTATGGGCTATGGGGTCTTTTACTCCATAGGGTCTCATATGTTTTTCTATGTGTATTACACCGCACCCTATGTGCCGTAACACTCGGGCGTCCTAGCGGACCCCCACCATAGACTCCATACCCGGGGACTGACTACTGTCTCCCCGGGCATGTAAAGTCACCATTGGCTTTACTAGACCTAAATTTACTAACAGAACTAGTACAAACCATCTTATTGTGGGCGTACTAGTAGGGGTAATTCGATTACTCCTGGATCTGTTACTCGAGTGGGCACTGTCCCGTCCCCCCTCGTCGAGTTTTGGCTGGTGGCAGTGGAAACTACTTGTTATGTTCGACCCCGAACCTAACCCTATGGGATTCGTCCCATTGTTGGAGATTGATACTTTTTCTCGTTAATCTCTAACGTACCACCGGTCTACTTATCTTAAATAAGTTATCGGATGGTATTTTCTGCCAGAACTCGGTTTGTAAAATGGCGTCTGTGTTCGTCTCTGTGACTCCTAAACCAAAGGTTGAGCCCTTTGTTCCACTTTTGGCGGGCTCTGTACAGAGACCCTCCAAAGTGGTGCCATTCTGTCTGGGTTACCACAGGGGTGTGGGAGGGGGTTTAGGCACCCTGGACCGAGTTGCCTTGCCAACTCCGGTCGCACACTGGAGTGATTGGCCCAAGTGGTGAGCCTCCCCGCTCACCACTTAGCATGTGTTGATTGACAGCTAGGCTGAATGAATGGGGGTTTTCTGCATGAAAGCAATATTTTTGATAATTGTATCAGTTTGATAGTTGGAGAAGGGAATCCTGATGACCATGCTATGCTGAAGGTGACTGTATTGTATGATTGTGCTCCAGTAACTTTTAGTTATGATCATGAGCTCCTTGTTAAGAACTCAGGTAATGCCATTAGAAAATTTCAAAAAGGAGGTCAGTTATTAAATAGTGAGCTTCGCCTCAGGACGAGCGATTTATCTAATCAGTCTTTGTCTGACTTCTGTATTCGTAGTGTTTTCCTGAATTTTCTGTCTGCACAGGCAGTAGTGGAGCCCCACGCGCGGAAAACTCACAAGTTACATAAACACTCTTTTAATGCTCAAATTATAAATCGTAAAAAGGAATTGAGGTCCCAGATATCGATCCTAAGGAGAGCGGGCTTGTGTGAGAAGGCCTATGGGGAGGGGTTGGTAAAGCTGAAAAATAACTACAGGAATTGGATTCATGCACATCATCATCTGATATTACAGCAAGATGCTGAGAGAATGTTATATGTCCTGTCTCTTAAGAATTCCCGAAATTTCTGGTCTTTAGTCAATATGAATGAGGCTACTCAACATCAGAAACAAGATTCTATCATTCAAGAGGGGGTGTGGATTGAACATTTTTCGAAGGTGTATGGTTCTGATGCCTCATTATGCTCAGTTGCTGACGTAATCCAAAGTTGGGTGCTTGAGTTTAACGTTCTAGATATAGAACTGTTAATTAAAAAATCTTCAGCGTCCAGAGCTTCTGGACCGAATGGCTTAAGTAACTCGATCTTTAAATCGGATCCAGAAACATGGGCGAAGGTCCTTAAAGCCCTTTTTGATAATATTATCGCCCGGAGGAGAATCCCTGATTCGTGGAGACTCTCAATAGTCATTCCTATTTATAAGAAGGGAGATAGGCTATTGGCTTCTAATTATCGCCCCATCTCTCTCCTAGACGCTGATAGTAAAAAATTTTCGGGTATTGTTCTAGGGGAGTTGGAACTCTGGGCAAAAACGAAGGGAATTATTCCGAAGCAGCAATCTGGATTTAGAAAGGGTCTGTCGACGTCACTGAATGGGTTAGTCTTGAGCTGCTTAGCTGCGAAGTCCTTCACCAAGAGAGGCCCTCCTCTTTTTGGAGCCTGGATTGACTTATCACAGGCCTTTGATATGGTTGATAGAAATCTATTATGGGGAAAATTAGTGGCCTGGGATATACCCGCTGGCTTACTCTCTATCCTAATAGAGTTGCATTCTAACAATCATATGCGGGTTAGACTGGGTAGGTCCGGTTTCCTCTCTGACCAAATCAGGATAACTAGAGGGGTTCGCCAAGGTTGTTTATTGGCTCCCTTGCTTTTCATCCTTTTTATGGCGGACCTAGCTGATTGGCTACAGAACATTGGGTTGATATCTCCCTCCATCGGTAATGCCAAAATTAATTGGCTAGCTTATGCCGATGATATGGTAGTGTTGGACTACTCACAAGTGGGGCTGCAGCGCCTGCTAAGTGCTTTAGAATCTTATGCCAGGATTAATAAATTAAGAATAAATCCCTCAAAATCTAAGATTCTTGTATTCAGGAGGCCTAATAAAATAGTGAGGAATTTGAGTTGTAAGTTAGACCACTCTCAGGTAGAGGTTGTCTCTGAATTAACCTATTTGGGAGCAGAATTAAGATCCTTCCCATCTAGGTTTAATCTGATGGCTTCTATGGATTTAAAATTGATCAAGTTGGGAGCCCAGATGAAAAAAATCCATTCTAAATTTGGCAGATTTACCATCATTCCCTTCATAAGATTTTATATCGGGAAGGTAGTTCCCATTATTCTATATGGCATGGACTACAATTCTCTAGCCTTTGACATAGACTGGGATGTTATCGAATCAAAGATTTGGAAACGTACTTTGGGACTCACTAATTGTGTTCCGATCGTCTCCCTACGATATGAGTTTGGTCTGTCTTCACTCAGATCATGGCTAGCCTGGAAGTGGCTTACTCTTTATAGGTCAATTCTTGATCCCCCTAAGAATTAACTTTTCGAAGATTCTGATGTAGAGCGGGTACATGGCAATAATGTTTTTCTATGTAGGTTAGAATCAACATGTTTGGAATTATTGTCCCGTTGTGATTCTGATGCTGAGTCCCTCCTACAGAACCCTTTAAAAGTGAAGAAAAAATCGAAACTGGCTTATTGGATTCATACGATTGAGGAGATGCGGGGAACTAAAAGATCAGCTTCCCTCACACTCTTAGATAAGCGTTTATCTTAAGAAGTCCCCTAGCTTTTGGTTTAGATCTGCTTTTTTGAGATTTCGTTTAAACCTACTCCCTACCCTGGAACTACTTGCTATAAGGGATAAAGAAGGGGGTACTGCTCCAATTTGCGATAGATGCTTAACTATGGAAGTTCAGACCACTAAACATTTACTTTCTAATTGCCCCGGGACTTGGAGTGTCAGGGCCAGTTCTTTTGGCAGATTTGTTCATAATGAGTCTCATTTAAATTCTAATGATTTCTGGGCGAGGTTATCGTCGGGCAATGAGATGGCTTTATCAATTTAAGTGGGTAGAGTTTTAAAGGAATGGAAGCTAGTAATAACTTGAATTCTCGTTTGTAAAAAATCTGGTTGTTAGATTGTCTTTCATCTTGTCTTTTTATCTTGATTTTTTTATTTTTTTATTATGAGATATGTGTACCTAAAAACTGTAAAGGTTTGTTCTTATTGTTTATGTAATATTTTGTCTGTGAAATGTGTTAAAAGTCAAATTGTGGCTAATGCACTTTAAATAAAAAAATTAAAATTAAAAAAAAAGCAGGGCTTTTGGGACTGGATCTTCAGAAGTCGCCACAGGACCTAAGAATCCGACGAGGGTAACGCTGAGCCGACCTGCAACGACGACACCTCCGGTGGAGCCCTGCTGAGCCGACTCACCACTTCCCGACGACAGAGGAGATCTCCCTGCCGGAGAGTCTCTTCCCCTGACTGGTGGGAACAACCAGTCCCCTTTGCTTTTTATTCGCCTCAGGACGCAGTGGTCGAATTGCCCGTGCAGCGCACCTCGGCAACCGGATAGCCACTACCCCTGTACCGCGACCAAAAGGTGGTGCCTTGTGACGGAGCACTCCGCTGCTGGTCTCTTCCCTGGTGGTGCACCGGACTTCACTTTTCTTCGACGACGAGAACATCTATACTCTTGGCAAAGACCCGACGTGCATCCACCACCAGGAACAACTGCCCCCGCCAGAGCTGCCCTCCACAACAAGGTACCGTGTCCGCCTGGCTTCCCTTTTGATCGGTTCGAGTGAGGTGTCTTAATCCTCTCCTTTCCGTTGGGTCGCCTCCAAGCTTTTCTCAATTATTGTTCTGAACTGGTTCAATCTGCCGATAACAATTTGCTACAAAGACTTGAATGCATCTCCGCTAGAGACTTTTTGGGACATATCGCCTTGCCTCTCTCCTAGTGGGTCTGGCCTCTGAACTTTATGATCTATTGTGGTTCTTGCCTTCTTGCCGTGCATTTTAACCGTGAAGTATGGAACTGTGTTGATTTCGTAACCTGCCTATCTTTTTCTCTCCCGTCCTAACTAATATTAGAGTGCCATCTAGGTTGAGGTGTACACCTCTGTCTGTAAATAAGTGGTGCCGGTAGAACCTAGACTTGTCGAAATATTACTAGGGGGATTGATCGTTTCTTCTTCGTAGAGTAATTGTGTTTGATTTGTTTGTGCCATAGTGTTTTTAATAGATGTTTCGTTATAAATAAATACCTTAATATCTTTACACTAAGCCTCGTTGCGTGTTTGCTTGTCTTACTGGGAAGAATTGCCCTATTTTGTATACTCCACATACTGCTCAACTCTTCTTGAGGGAAGTCTGACTGCTCAGCCACAGCTACCAAGTGAATCTGTGTGGTACAGACTGCTACCAAGTGGGTTCACCGCCAAACACCTGTAGTCCTAAATTTTTTGCAGTGGTCCCAGAGGGAACTGCACAGGTTTCCGCCTAACAGACCCGCTCACTCAGAAGCTCAATAGAAGCATATTGTTCCTGCGATACGGTGGCGGGGGGAGGGATTATTACAACAGATGAATGTGCTTCCTTTAAAAGTCTTAGGGGTTCCCCGGAAACCATTCTGTGACAGCAAATGGAGCCTCCTCAATGTATGTGATTGTTTGCATGCACTCTGGCCCTACATCTGTGCAGGTAAGGGCATCCCCTTTAGTTAAGCTTGAGTAAAGAACATAATCAGCCACAAATACACAGTCATCACAGGGTAATACATTTACCCCGGAATAGTCACTGTAAAAAGGCACTTCTACAAGGCAGACCTGTTTCTTAGGTCATACATTCCGTCAGGTCACAGGAGAACGATTACTCACTATCACTGAGCCGACCGCGACCACAACCGCCAAACTGCAACTGACACATGGATCATTTTAAGCCTCTATAATAGAGTAAAATAAGCAGCACCTTTCAGGCACCTTTCAGAGTATGCTCAGTACACTCCTGCACCGTATTATATAGGAGAACAGGTGGTCGTACAGAGAAGCTTATTACTATGTCAAACTGGATATTAAATTATGCCTCCTATTGTAAATGATTGTATATATATTGGCCTACGCCAAGTTGCATAAAACTGTACGCGAATAACTCTCTACGGCAAGGTCTTGACCTTAGAAATTGATGTAGGCTGCCATCTTGAATCAAACCGCCATTTTAGGTTCTCTTGCTGCGTAAAAGTCACCCTGTACATCAAAATGGTGGATGATGCCATTCCGAACAGAATCTGGTCGACATGACCTCCGTACAGCTAATGTATAACTTGCCTGCAAGCCACTTGTTAGGGTCGTGAACTGAGACCTTGTCCTTCTGTTGACCTGCATGTAAATGGATTACCTGTATCAACGGAACTGATCTATGCGCATACTGATATATGTATTAGATGATTGACCTGGCAGAGACCCTAGACCAGTAACACATTCATGGAATGGTTAACCCGCGAAGGGGTTGGACAACAGGCTGGAGAAATGTATAAAAGCCTGAATGTCCCAATGTACAGGCTCTCACTGAATACATCGAACCCCGTTGAAGTTCGTTGTGTTGTACTGAGGGCCGATAGCTATCTGATCTGTCATTGACTTTGTCATTGCTTGACCTTAAAATAAAGTACTTTGTATGTTCCTTTGTAACCGGTGTTTGGTGTGTTTCCTTTGGGTTTCCCGGCCTCATATTATTTTCCTCTTTTCACAACTACATCAGCAAACCAAAGTATCTCTCTGTGCACCTGTTTTACCAGATGTCAGCAACGTAAGCCTGTCGTCAGACTGACCATTACTGTGGGACCTCCGTGGAGACTGCTCTGATCTCTGAGTCAATCTCAGAGGGGTTTACCCCATTCCAAACCTTGTTCGAACCTCCACAGGCAGGATATCAGACTCCACCTTTGCCCAACACACCATAGAACCTCCAACTACTTCTGGAGGCCTCTAGACTTCCACGGCCACATGGCCACATGTCCACACAGCTGTGCTGCGAACACTAGACCAGAGAGGAAAACGCTAGAGAAACGGCCCTAACAGTGCCTTTCTGATCATCAAGCCTGACCACCTCACAACTGGAGGCATTTTGAGAGGACTACTCTCTTAGCAGGGTCCAATAAAATCTTCAGGATGTCTCAGGATGATTCTAGATGATTCCCAAGATGATTCAGAGAAGTAGTTGGAGACCCCATCTTTTATAGGCAAAAGTCCCCGGTTATCAGACTAAACCTAGCCTGCTTTATGGGTCCAATCCCTGCTATTGAAATTAGTGAACTTTGTCCTTATGATGTCAGACCCAAAGTGCTTTGCCACAGAGGAAGTTGATGGGACAGGAAAGATAAAGAGTGGGACAGAGAATTAAAATGGCAGAACCCTCCAAAAACTGGGCAGATCCCTCTCTGGCTCATCCTAACCCTGCCATCTCGATAGGATCAAATGCCTCTAGAGATGCAACCCCATGGTGTGAGGCCTGGCTCTCTGTGAATGGGTTTGCCTCTTGGTTTCTGTTCCAAGCCCAGTGTCATGTGTGGTTGTCCAGAGGGAAAGTCTATTACCTGCCCTTTACAAAGGAACCAAAAGAAGCAATCCCCCGAGGGTAGTCCTGTCCGTGGACAGGGGTGGGCCTTGGCTGGGAGGAACATACATAATCCTTCCACAGCTGAACTGGGCCCACGGCTGATGCAAGAGCAAAACAATTTAATGTGGCTAGGATAAATCTGAAAGATGTTGGCCACCATACCCTAACTCAGGTATGGCTTATATTTACAGTTTTGTGTGCCAGCAGGACAACATCTTCAGGGTCATCTAGTTCTTGGAACAGGGGTGCATATTTAAAATGCACCCCCTGTGCTGCAGATACTTGGGTGTCTCTGCAATTCTCAAAGGGGCAACTGTGCCCTCTAACCCTGCTCTGTGCCACTGGTAGAGCAGGTTCTGTGAATCAGGATACTGATGCTCCAAGGCACAAGTATACACTATGCTTTTGTAATGGGGCTTATGAAAGGGGAATCTGATTAGCGGATTTCCCTTTCAAGGAATGGAATTACCTGCACCATTCTATTATTTAATACAAATCAAAAAATGCCAGGGCATTAACACCCTATGCAGTTCAAAAATGACTGCACTGTGAAAATACACTTTGCACAGTTTCATGAAACAGGGTTTGAGTCGGCAGTGCAAAGTCACTTTTTTCGGAAGTGCAAAGTCTCTTTGAACCTTGCAAACAATTCCATGAATTGGGCCCCAGGTATGTAAATGCTGGCACTAGTGCACTATATTCTGGCTGGATCAGCATTATGTCCCTGGCTATGGGATGCTAGCAGTAATTCTTCACTGAGTACATCTCGCGAGAAATGTGCATTCTGACACTAGTCCTCTGCTGTGCTTTCTGGCAGCAATGGTGGTAAGTAGAGAAGTTGACTCCTACACTAGCAGAGCTTTCAAATTGCCGGTCGTGAATTTCTCTTTGCATTCTTATATTTTTCGTGCATCATTTATATTCGCTAAATCAAAACTGAACGTATCCACATGCAAACAGTGAAGCAAGCCCAGATAGATTACTCATGCACGTTATGGGACACATTGAGATTTCTATAATAGCGTACTCTTGAGGGGCACATGCTAGGTCATACACAAGGAGTATGACTGATAGCAGTAGCGCACAGGTGTATCATGCAGGCAGCTATGTATGAAGGAATGGAGTGTGGCTTGCACAAGTGCACTTCTTTTAGCAATACACTGCTGGTTGCCTTGTCCAAAGAGTGTTACTTGTGATGTGGTAACTTCTGGAGCAGGGGTCTCTAAACGATTGATCACAAGCAACCAGTGGCTCGCCTGAGCCTTTTCAGTCCCACACAGTGAAAAGACAGAAAAAAACACTGTCTGAAGCAAGGAAGTGCTTTGAGCAATCACAGAACAGAAAATCTCAATAGAACATAGAAGGAATGCTGTGATTGGTCAGAGCAAGTTCCTTGCTAAAAGCTATACCCCCATTGGCCATGGTGTTTGCCATTGAGCATTCAGTCAATTAGCCCAGGTTTTTTCCTTAGCTTATGTTGGTTACACGCCCAGTAACTCCAGTTAGAGCTGCGCTCAAGGAAAAGTTATCAGTAGTGGAGGCTGAAGCTCTATCCGAGGTAAGCTTTGGGACGAGTCAAGAGAGACGGGTGCAGCAGCCCTCGTCCAAAGTGTACCCACGACAAAGCAGAGACATTAAGTGTGATCGCTCAATGTCTCCTTTTCCTCCTAAGCTCATTTTCCGTCTTAGGCAACACATTGATAAGCAGCAGGCTTCAGCGAGCAAGCCCTGCACATTTCCCAAGTCTGCCAGGCTGAGACAGTGTCAATGCGCACAGACACTGTTTCACCATGGCAAATTTTGGAAATGAGCAGGGCTTGCTCGCTGGAGCCCTGCCACTTATCAATGTGGTGCCTGCCACTAAAAATGTGCCCAGGACGAAACAGAGACATTGAACTATCATAATTGGGGACCAATTCACAGAGCGTTTTCTAATGGGATTGCACCATTATGAAACGCTTCTCTGAATCAGGCCCTTAATGTCTCTGCTTCGTCCTGGCCTCATTTTCAGTGGGAGGCACACAGTGAAACAGTGTTCCTGTGCAAGTGGGTTTTACTTTTTTTTAAATAATGGGCAATTTAAAAGGGAGCAAGCAGCAGCAGGCAAGCAGGGAGAAGCTGTGAGTTATGATTTGCTCAAAGTGCAGGCTTATATTAGTAGACAAAGCCAGAAAACCAACCGATTGACTGCACACACATACCCTGATGCCAACTGAATTTACTGCAAGGACACACACTTCCAAAGAGAAAGCCAAAGGGATGTCAGAGGTTAAATATGTAAAGGAAAGCAGATTTCAATAAATAGAGAAACATATCTGTGCTGGGCTCATTTCCTGTAACTTTGTGACAGAAGACTTTTAAATGAAGTTCCCCATTTTTAGAGATTCTGGATGAAGTGGGTGACTGAACGTGCTGTGGAAGCTGGTGGGGGAGGCTGAATAACAATGAGGTGCCATTCAGTGAAAACCCACTTTCCTGGTCCGTCCACTGCAATAGAATTACCCAGGTAAACAAGTTGGCATCTCCCTCCAGAGGTAATTGTAGGT
Source organism: Ambystoma mexicanum (assembly GCF_040938575.1). Classification (NCBI taxonomy): domain Eukaryota; kingdom Metazoa; phylum Chordata; class Amphibia; order Caudata; family Ambystomatidae; genus Ambystoma; species Ambystoma mexicanum. Next base: position 873,279,141 of record NC_090922.1, read on the forward strand.
GACGGCTCGTGTGCATGGACAACGTTTCAGCCTGGCATACTTGGCAAATGAGCAGGGCTTGCTGGCTAGAGCCCTGCCATTTGTCAATGTGGTGCCTGCCACTAAAATGAGTCCAGAGCGAAACAGAGACATTGAGCTATCATACTTAATGTCTCTGGTTCATTCTGGACATGTATATATTGTGGTGGGACTATAAAATGCAAAATAAATTTATATTATGAACACTGCAGATGGTTCACTTAAAATGTGCCCTGTATAGAGAGGGGTGGAAGTAATAATTATTTAGAGATGTATGCTGACCTCCTGTTAAATTGTGCACAAAAATACTGTTCTCCTGACCGATCCGCTGTCGAAAAAAGAAGGGGTGGTGTGGGCTCGCAAAGATCACAAAAATCCACCCTACTGAGCACAATTAGGCTCCCCAGCCCAACCATAATTGTCCCACTGCACATGTGGTGGTCTTTCTTCCTTCCCACCTCTAACCTGAAATGAAACCACCCCTCCCCCTCCTTCAAATATAATTTTGGGACTTTTCTTTTTAGGCTTCACTTGGGATTACTGCGTAAAAGCATGCATTGGCAAAAAAAAGAAATAATTCTAGCACCAGGTCTCATGCAACGTCAAATGAACTCACCTCTTTTCTGAATCCTTTGCGCTTCACCCTCCTACTGTGCACAATGTCACTCCCAGCTGTCATTTGGGCCACCTGGGAGCTTTATTCCATCCTGCCATGCAGCCAGGCATCCTTGCCTCCTCCCAGTTAAGCAGTGGGTCCTCTGTATGATATGATATGATATTTTATTTATATCACGCTTGTACACAGGTGTTTCAGAGCACGACCAGGCAAAGGGAGGGGATCAGGGAAGAAACAAAAACAACGATCTTACTAGGCCCAGTGACATTGAGAACAAATATGCATTCTTCACTATTTAGAAGGCATTTCGCCACGCTACCACTTCTTTTCTGCCTTCTGGCTCTTCATACTACACTATCATTTGTGCTAATTTTCTAGACCCTTGCAGTAAGTTTGAATGCGTGCTGGGAAGCTACAGGGTCTCCAACGTTATGGCTCATCATCCACAATCAGAAGGACCCTCACCTACTCTCTCTGGATTGCTTTGGGATCATGTTCCAGTGACCACCGAGCCGCGCTGCTCCCAGGCACAAGCCTGGGGACTGTGATGTCATGTGTATCGCAGGAGACCATGGTCACATGCTGGGGGCGGGGCTGGGATAATAAAGGAATCACGGGAACTGCGCAGCAAGCGTCAGTCCGGGTTTAAGCACTGAACCATCTGGCTGTGTATCATTGATGCGCAAGCGATATAGGCCCAAGTGGACTGAACACTGATAGCGCCCACGGCCCCACAAGAGGTTCCAAATCAGAACACTGGCGACGTGGACGGTGCAGTGCCACGCATGCAGATCCAACATCAGGAGAGCCTGCAGTCACTGCACTTTCCGACTGCTGCCACCCACACGACTGCTTTCCACGACCCCAGCAAAGCAGACAACACGGTCGCTAGCTCCGGTTTTCACTCCGGTAAGCTTGAGGTGTGGCCAAGGACATTTGCATACTAGCCAGGCACAATTTCAATCCCTACGCGTCGGAGCAAAGACCGCTCAGACCAGTATTGAAGCTCCACGTGGACTACAAACGTTCCACTGTTACACAGACACGCACAGAGGCGGGAATAGAGCCTCCCCAACGTTTCACACTCAGGGACACCGGAAGGCCCAAGCGTTCCCCATAGCCTCATTACATACTCTTTTGCCACCAGGAACACAGGAAAGCGCAAGTGTTCCCCAAAAATTCCCTGCATGCTGGTTTTACCACGTGATAACAAGGACTACCAGGCCCACAGCACCAGAGACTTTCATAGGTGCGCACGCGCATATGATCTGCAAGAAACCTAACTAGCACGTGTCCCCACGTGTTCCAGACTCGCTGATAGCCAGACAGCACGCCCACACATCAGCCCAGCGCCATGTCCAGCACAAATGCTGGGCGAGTGCAGCGGACAGGAGAAGTATCAACCTCAACCCTGATCGTCAGGACACAGCACAAACCACCCTTATGGGACCATTCGACCCGTATACCACCAGGGCGGCAGTTCGCTGGGGCATCTGGCTACAACAATTTGAGATGCACATGGAAGCCAGGGAAATCAGTGAGGACAGGAGAAAACGCACACTTCTTTTGCTCAATGTCGGGTCAGTGACCCTACACCTTTTCATGATGCTCCCCAACAATGGCGCTGCTGACGACTACACTGCGGCCAAGGCAGCACTAACCGGCAAGTTCAAACCAGACCTCGATCCAGACTATGAAAGGTTCCACATCTGCATGGCCAGACAACGCGAAAATGAGCCAATGAACAACTTCCACGCAAGGCTTCGGAAATGGCCTTCAGATGCAAATTCCCTGATAAATAATTTGCGATCTGCCTCCAAATCATTAACAGACTACCCACTGAGAAGCCATACTGTCTGAGAAAAACATAGCACTATCATGCATCCTTGAAATGGGATGCCTTCATGAACGCATGGATGACTAAGTGGACGTCATTGAAACAGCAATCCAATGCCTACCTCTGGACAATCCTGTGAAAAGTGAAGAAATTGCAGCCATCAAGAGATGGCAGCTAATCAGTGAACAAGGAGGATACAGCCCAAACCCAACCAGGCCAAATCAACCTCAAAGGCAAGACACCACATGCAAATGGTGCGGAGGCCCGTGGCACCGGGGTAAACCATGCCCCGCATGGGGTTTGACATGCCGCAAATGCAACCGCCTCAACCACTTTGCAGCGGTCTGCCTTCATCCGTCTGGCGGGAACGAATGAGAACAACCACCGCAACAACGGGACCAGAGGAGACAATTCACCCCAAGGGAACATCCTCACCAACAAAAGGGGAGAGGAAGAGCGAGAGCAGTAGACTGCTCGCAAAGGTCACCTAGCAGCAGCAAAAGTGAAGAAAGCGAATAAAGCGTCTCATCAGACAGACACGAGAGAGAAAGGCAGAAAAAGGCAAGCAAGAAAGTGCACCTGTTATCCGCAGTAGAGCCACGAAAGACCAAGAGAGGGAAGGACAGGAAACAATGGAAGCGGCCCTCATGCACCTTCATCTCAGATGGCACCCTGATGAAAGTAGTCATCGAAACAGGAGCAACTGTTAATGTGATGCCTACGCATGCATTCCACAAACTCAGCCCAAAACCGGCACTCCAAGATTGAAAGGTACAGATATTCGCATATGTCTGCAAGAAGCCACTGCCAGTTCAAGGGTCTTTCTGTTCGAACCTCTCGCACAACAACATGGCATGCTGCACAAGAATCTACATCATGAACGCAGGGTGCAAGACCCTCCTGAGCTGGAGGACAGCAGAGAAACTGCAGTTGATCAATTTTGCCGTCAGCATCCAGCCAACTGAAATCGACCACCTCCTCAAGAAGCACCACTGTGTGTTCCAGGGCATATGATGCCTTCAGGCAGGTCCATCAAGCTGCATGTAGACCCCAACATTGAGCCCAGTACGGCATCACTGAGTCCCTTTCCACCTGAGGGAGGCCATTGAAAAAGAGTTAGACAAACTCGAAAATGCTGGCATCATAGAGAATATATCAGGACCAATCCCCTGGGTGTCACCCATGGTAGTGGCGCAGAAACCTAAACAACCGAATGTAGTGAGAATCTGCATAGATATGAGGCTCCCAAACGCAGCGATCGGAAGAGAGCGGCACATCAAGCCGATCATTAATGAACTCATCGTCGACATGACCGGAGCCAAACTGTTCAGCAAACTAGACCTCCGGTCGGGGTACCACCAACTACGCCTAGCGAAAGAGTTGAGATACATCATCACGTTCTCCTCCCACCTCGGCCTGAGAAGATACAAATGCCTAAACTTCAGAATATCTTCCCCTGCCGAGATGTTCCAAAATGAAATACAAAAAGTCCTGAATGGGTTGGAAGGCACAACCAACATAAGCAACAACATCATAGTATACGGTACCAATGCCAAAGAACACCAGATATGCCTTGCAGCCATTCTGCAGTGGCTGGATGACACAGGACTCATGTTGAATGCAGAGAAATGCAAATTCTGCAAGGAAGAGTTCTGTTTTTTCGGCTACATCTTCAATTCCAAAGGAGTGTCACCCGACCCAGCAAAGGTGAGCGACATCAAAAACACCAGAGCCTCAACATCAGCCACCGAGGTGAGGAGCTTCATGGGAATGGCAACCTACTGCATGAGGTTCATCCCTGACCTCGCCACCCTTGCGAGCCCCCTGTGAGAGCTAACCAGAAAAGACCAGAAATGGGAATGGACAGAGCAACAAAAGCAAGCATTCCAGCAAATCAAAGACTCGCTGTCCAGCTCCATGACCATGGCATTCTTCAACATTGAGCATGCATCCGAGCTCCTAGTGGACACAAGCCCGGTAGGCCTAGTAGCAGTGTCAAACCAAACCGATAGCGACAGTGGTGTGCATCCCTTTGCCTTTGCCAGCCGTGCACTGACCAAAACTGGACCAAAACTATGCACACATTGAAAAGGAGGCACTTGCGATCCTCTGGGGGTGTCGCAACTTCAAGGTCTACCTGCTGGTAAAGAAAGCGAAAGTCCTCTCTGACCACAAACCCCTCATACCCATCTTCAAGGGGTCAACACCACATCCCCCAGCACGTATTGAAAAATGAAGGCTGCAGCTGCAACCTTACAACATCGAAGTTGAGTACCGAGCCGGGGCAGACAACCCTGCAAACTACCTCTCCCGCCACCCACGGCCCGCCACAGAGTGGGAAGAACGTCATGCAGCGGAAATTGAGTAACGCGTATGCCACGTGGGTGCATGTGCACAGCCGAAACAGCCGAAGTCCCTCACCTTACAAGAAATCGCAGAAGAAACAAAAACCGACTTCATCTTGACACAGACCATGTTAGCGGTACAGACAGGATGTTGGAAGAGATACCTAACCACTGTAGCGCAACAAACAGCATCGGCTCAAGAGAAGCTAGAAGCCCTATTTAGGATCCGCCACAAACTGACGATGGCCTTGTGAGATGTATTAACCCACTCATCCGAGCCCTGCAACATCACTGTGCACTGCTGGCAGCAGAAACATCAGAATGGCCACTGGAAAGCATGCTGCTTGCCAGATATCACCAGAAAATGCACAGTGAAAACCGGAAAAATAGGCTACAACCCACTTTTGCCTATATTAGTGAGCACAGGAGGTCACTGCCTAAAACCACCATTGGGCTACACACACAGTAGCCTGAAACCACTTGGAAAAAGCAATACTGATTGCCAAAAGCAACCCAGAGCTGTTTGGGAATTCATTTTCTTGATTGTCAAAATGTGCTAAAATCATGGCTCACAAATCACCAAAAAGATCCAACCTTCTTGTTGGGTGTTCCACATGACTCTACCGCAAGAATCCACATCAGTACAATGTCAGCAAGAATCATATGCTATCAAGCTAAACCCCCTTTTAAAGATAGACAGCTGTCAAAATGGGTGTAGTACCGTTACTCGCCTCTATCAGGTGCTGGCAATTTAAAATTCTGACAGGAGAGCTGTGTTGCAGAAGCTAAATATGCCAAAAAAGAGAATTCCATCAAAATGCCATATAAAGTGCCACACAGTGATTTCATTCTGAAAAAGACTTGATTTAAAGATATATTGCTCATTTTAAGTTTATAAATGTATGTTTTTCTTCACAAGGAACTTTGTGCAATTGATCAGAAAGTAACCTGATGCAGCTTAGACTTCAAAAGACTTGCTTCCCTGAGAACCCTTCACACCTGAGGCCTTCTCACCAACAGGAGAGGAGGTCGCATGGACATGTTAATCGGAGGGAGGAGATTTTCCCTGCAGCCTGGAGGAAGGAACAATGAGGGCTTTGGGGATGAATAGGAATATGCCGATTTGGGAGTAACTGGTCAAACAACTGCTCTGGGAGAGACAGCCCATGTGACATCTGACTCACCCAGCTCTGGGGGGGGGTGGACCAGACTGCAATGTGAATTCAATTGAGAGCAAATGTATGTTTTATAAAATTGCTTATAACACATTTTACTGAGCTGACAAAATATGATAGTTTGGGATTCTTAAAATGACAAAATCACTCACGGTTCAAGACTAAGCTGGACGCTGTACAATGTTCTGAGACCGCCGTGCAGTGCTGAACGCAGAACCCAGAGGGCCTGAGACATGTCCGGTGGCAAGTGAAGTTAAACCCTTGACCAGATCGTTGATGAGGCACATTCCATTCCAAAAACTAGGAGTGAGTATCCAGTCTAGAAATGTGCATAGTCATCTCTTAGTCTAAAGTAATCTTATCCCATCCATTTCAACCTGTCCAGAACTGCATTTAGAATTTTGGTGTCGATTCATGGAATTAATGTGCGCCGAAAATTCCCGCGCAGAGGTGCCAAAACGTGCGAATCACAGAAAAAGTGCAAAAATCGCAGTGCAAGTGCGAAAATCGCAGGGAAACCAGCGCACATAGATTCATGGAAGTCCGTGCACGAGAAAAACATTGGATGTGCGCTGAAAAAGTGCACCGCGCATGCCGGCGCACAGGTCATCCAACAGCGTGCGCCACGGCCACTGCGAAATCACACATTGCGCGGCGCACATCACAAAAGTAGGCGGAACATGGGGCGTAACACTCAGAATGGGGAAGAACGCGTGAAAATATGGGCATCATGGGGGAAGTACAGGAGGCAAGTGCGCGGAACGCCCACACGCTCGCCTACAACCCGTATTCATGGAATCGGATAGGGCAAACCAGCGCACGGTGAAAGACGCGCACAGGGCCAAACAAGTACGCCACAAGAAAGCAGGCGGTAGCATCCCTGCGCCTGAAATAAATGTGCGCCAAAATGTGCGCTAACAAAAAGCACCCATATACAGCCATGATGAATGGTCCATACAGTGGCCCTCTAGGACAAATGAGGTGCAAAGGGGTACCGACAAACACGGACACCCGCTGTGTGAAAAATAGCGTGTGCGTGTGTTTCTGGGTGCGTGGGAAGTTCCACACGCGATTGGCCTGGGTACGTGTACTTTGGGGTGCGCGTGAAGTTCCACACGTGATTAGCCTGGGTACGTGTGTTTCGGGGTGCACGGGAAGTTCCACACGCGATTGGCCTGGGTACGTGTACTTCGGGGTGCACGTGAAGTTCCACACGCGATTAGCCTGGGTACGTGTACTTAGGGGTGCGCGTGAAGTTCCACACGCTATTAGCCTGGGTACGTGTGTTTCGGGGTGCGCAGGAAGTTCCACACGCGATTGGCCTGGGTACGTGTGTTTCGGGATGCGCGGGAAGTTCCACACGCGATTGGCCTGGGTACGTGTACTTCTGGGTGCTCGGGAAGTACCACACGTGATTTCAGCAGGGTACGTGTATTTCGAGGTGCGCGGGAAGATTCACACGCGATTCCAGCAGGGTACGTGTATTTCGGTGGTGCCGGGGAATGCTACACGTGATTTGGCCATGTGGGTCCTCCCAGGTGTTCCCTCTACACCCTCGACGGCCCCTGCAGGCAGCCCACACCACAGGGGACTACCCTGCACCCCTGCTCATGTCCCACAGGCAACCCATCCACCATGGCCATGCCCCCCAGCCAACCCACATGTCAACTTGCACTACTGATCACCAACACATATCTCCCAGCACCCCCACCCCCCAGCACTGTGGGGCACCCTCCACCAGGACCCCACTCATGGCCAACTCATGTCTCCCATCACCCCCACCCCCCAGCATCCAGGGGCACCCTCAACCACGCCCCCACTCATGTCCCCCTGCACCCCCACCCCCAGCATCCAGGGGCACCCCCCACCAGGCCCCCATTCATGTCTCCCACCACCCCCACCCCCCAGCAGTGCAGGGCACCCTCAACCAGGCCCCCACACATGTCCCCCTGCACCCCCACCGCCCAGCATCCAGGGGCACCCTCCACCAGGCCCCCACTCATGACCAACTCATGTCTCCCACCACCCCCACCCCCCAGCAGTGCAGGGCACCCTCCACCAGGCCCCCACACATATCCCCCTGCACCCCCACCCCCCAGCATCCAGGGGCACCCTCCACCAGGCCCCCACTCATGTCCAACTCATGTCTCCCACCACCCCCACCCCCCAGCAGTGCAGGGCACCCTCCACCAGGCCCCCACTCATGTCTCCCATCACCCCCACCCCCCAGCAGTGCAGGGCACCCTCCACCAGGCCCCCACTCATGTCCCCCTGCACCCCCACCCACCAGCATCCAGGGGCACCCTCCACCAGGCCCCCACTCATGTCTCCCACCACCCCCACCCCCCAGCAGTGCAGGGCACCTTCCACCAGGCCCCCACACATGTCCAACTCATGTCTCCCATCACCTCCACCCCCCAGCAGTGCAGGGCACCCTCCACCAGGCCCCCACACATGTCCCCCTGCACCCCCACCCTCCAGCATCCAGGGGCACCCTCCACCAGGCCCCCACTCATGTCTCCCATCACCCCCACCCCCTAGCATCCAGGGGCACCCTCCACCAGGCCCCCACTCATGTCCCCCTGCACCCCCACCCACCAGCATCCAGGGGCACCCTCCACCAGGCCCCCACTCATGTGTCCTACCACCCCCACCCCCCAGAAGTGCAGGACACCCTCCACCAGGCCCCCACACATGTCCAACTCATGTCTCCCATCACCTCCACCCCCCAGCAGTGCAGGGCACCCTCCACCAGGCCAACACTCATGTCCAACTCATGTCTCCCATCACCCCCACCCCCAGGCAGTGCAGGGCACCCTCCACCAGGCCCCCACTCATGTCCAACTCAGGTCTCCCATCACCCCCAACCCCCAGCAGTGCAGGGCACCCTCCACCAGGCCCCCACGCATGTCCCCCTGCACCCCCACCCACCAGCATCCAGGGGCACCCTCCACCAGGCCCCCACACATGTCTGCCACCACCCCCACCCCCCAGCATCCAGGGGCACCCTCCACCAGGCCCCCACTCATGTCCAACTCATGTCTCCCATCACCCCCAGCCCCCAGCAGTACAGGGCACCCTCCACCAGGCCCCCACACATGTCCCCCTGCACCCCCACCCCCCAGAATCCAGGGGCCCCCTCCACCAGGCCCCCACTCATGTCTCCCATCACCCCACCCCCCGGCAGTGCAGGGCACCCTCCACTAGGCCCCCACACATGTCCCCCTGCACCCCCACCCACCAGCATCCAGGGGCACCCTCCACCAGGCCCCCACTCATGTCTCCCACCTCCCCCACCCCCCAGCATCCAGGGGCACCCTCCACCAGGCCCCCACTCATGTCCAACTCATGTCTCCCATCACCCCCACCCCCCAGCAGTGCAGGGCACCCTCCACCAGGCCCCCACTCATGTCCCCCTGCACCCCTACCCTCCAGCATCCAGGGGCACCCTCCACCAGGCCCCCACTCATGTCTCCCATCACCCCCACCCCCCAGCATCCAGGGGCATCCTCCACCAGGCCCCCACTCATGTCCCCCTGCACCCCCACCCACCAGCATCTAGGGGCACCCTCCACCAGGCCCCCACTCATGTGTCCTACCACCCCCACCCACCAGAAGTGCAGGGCACCCTCCACCAGGCCCCCACACATGTCCAACTCATGTCTCCCATCACCCCCACCCCCCAGCAGAGCAGGGCACCCTCCACCAGGCCCCCACTCAAGTCTCCCATCACCTCCACCCCCCAGCAGTGCAGGGCACCCTCCACCAGGCCCCCACTCATGTCTCCCATCACCCCCACCCCCCAGCAGTGCAGGGCACCCTCCACCAGGCCCCCACCCATGTCCAACTCATGTCTCCCATCACCCCCACCCCCCAGCAGTGCAGGGCACCCTCCACCAGGCCCCCACTCATGTCTCCCATCACCTCCACCCCCCAGCAGTGCAGGGCACCCTCCACCAGGCCCCCACACATGTCCCCCTGCACCCCCACCCACCAGCATCCAGGGGCACCCTCCACCAGGCCCCCACCCATGTCTCCCACCACCCCCACCCCCCAGCAGTGCAGGGCACCCTCCACCAGGCCCCCACACATGTCCAACTCATGTCTCCCATCACCTCCACCCCCCAGCAGTGCAGGGCACCCTCCACCAGGCCCCCACACATGTCCCCCTGCACCCCCACCCACCAGCATCCAGGGGCACCCTCCACCAGGCCCCCACTCATGTCTCCCACTACCCCCACCCCCCAGCATCCAGGGGCACCCTCCACCAGGCCCCCACTCATGTCCAACCATTGTCTCCCATCACCCCCACCCCCCAGCAGTGCAGGGCACCTTCCACCGGGCCCCCACTCATGCCCCCCTGCACCCCCACCCCCCAGCATCCAGGGGCACCCTCCACCAGGCCCCCACTCATGTCTCCCATCACCCCCACTCCCCCAGTATCCAGGGGCCCCTCCACCAGGCCCCCACTCATGTCTCCCATCAACCCCCACCCACCAGCATCCAGGGGCCCCCTCCACCAGGCCCCCACTCATGTCTCCCATCACCCCCACTCCCCAGCAGTGCAGAGCACCCTCCACCAGGCCCCCACACATGTCCCCCTGCACCCCCACCCCCCAGCATCCAGGGGCACCCTCCACCAGGCCCCCACTCATGTCTCCCATCACCCCCACCCCCCAGCAGTGCAGGGAACCCTCCACCAGGCCCCCACTCAAATCCAACTCATGTCTCACATCACCCCCACCCCCCAGCAGTGCAGGGCACCCTCCACCAGGCCCCCACTCATGTCTCCCATCACCTCCACCCCCCAGCAGTGCAGGTGCACCCTCCACCAGGCCCCCACTCATGTCTTCCATCACCTCCACCCCCCAGCAGTGCAGGGCACCCTCCACCAGGCCCCCACTCATGGCTCCCATCACCCCCACCCACCAGCATCCAGGGGCACCCTCCACCAGGCCCCCACACATGTCTGCCACCACCCCCCAGCATCCAGGGGCACCCTCCACCAGGCCCCCACTCATGTCCAACTCATGTCTCCCATCACCCCCAGCCCCCAGCAGTACAGGGCACCCTCCACCAGGCCCCCACACATGTCCCCCTGCACCCTCACCCCCCAGAATCCAGGGGCCCCCTACACCAGGCCCCCACTCATGTCTCCCATCACCCCCACCCCCCAGCAGTGCAGGGCACCCTCCACTAGGCCGCCACACATGTCCCCCTGCACCCCCACCCACCAGCATCCAGGGGCACCCTCCACCAGGCCCCCACTCATGTCTCCCACCTCCCCCACCCCCCAGCATCTAGGGGCACCCTCCACCAGGCCCCCACTCATGTCCAACTCATGTCTCCCATCACCCCCACCCCCCAGCAGTGCAGGGCACCCTCCACCAGGCCCCCACTCATGTCCCCCTGCACCCCCACCCTCCAGCATCCAGGGGCACCCTCCACCAGGCCCCCACTCATGTCTCCCATCACCCCCACCCCCCAGCATCCAGGGGCATCCTCCACCAGGCCCCCACTCATGTCCCCCTGCACCCCCACCCACCAGCATCCAGGGGCACCCTCCACCAGGCCCCCACTCATGTGTCCTACCGCCCCCACCCCCCAGAAGTGCAGGGCACCCTCCACCAGGCCCCCACACATGTCCAACTCATGTCTCCCATAACCCCCACCCCCCAGCAGTGCAGGGCACCCTCCACCAGGCCCCCACTCATGTCTCCCATCACCCCCACCCCCCAGCAGTGCAGGGCACCCTCCACCAGGCCCCCACTCATATCCAACCATGTCTCCCATCACCCCCGCCCCACAGCAGTGCAGGGCACCCTCCACTAGGCCCCCACTCATGTCTCCCATCACCTCCACCCCCCAGCAGTGCAGGGCACCCTCCACCAGGCCCCCACACATGTTCCCCTGCACCCCCACCCACCAGCATCCAGGAGCACCCTCCACCAGGCCCCCACTCATGTCTCCCACCACCCCCACCCCCCCAGCATCCAGGGGCACCCTCCACCAGGCCGCCACTCATGTCCAACTCATGTCTCCCATCACCCCCACCCCCCAGCAGTGCAGGGTACCTTCCACCGGGCCCCCACTCATGTCCCCCTGCACCCCCACCCCCCAGAATCCAGGGGCACCCTCCACCAGGCCCCCACTCATGTCTCCCATCACCCCCACCCTCCCAGCATCCAGGGGCCCCCTCCACCAGGCCCCCACTCATGTCTCCCATCACCCCCCACCCACCAGCATCCAGGGGCCCCCTCCACCAGGCCCCCACTCATGTCTCCCATCGCCCCCACCCCCCAGCAGTGCAGAGCACCCTCCACCAGGCCCCCACACATGTCCCCCGGCACCCCCACCCCCAGCATCCAGGGGCACCCTCCACCAGGCCCCCACTCATTTCTCCCATCACCCCCACCCCCCAGCAGTGCATGGAACCCTCCACCAGGCCCCCACTCATGTCCAACTCATGTCTCACATCACCCCCACCCCCCCAGCAGTGCAGGGCACCCTCCACCAGGCCCCTACTCATGTCTCCCATCACCTCCACCCCCCAGCAGTGCAGGGGCACCCTCCACAAGGCCCCCACTCATGTCTTCCATCACCTCCACCCCCCAGCAGTGCAGGGCACCCTCCACCAGGCCCCCACTCATGGCTCCCATCACCCCCACCCCCCAGCAGTGCAGGGGCACCCTCCACCAGGCCCCCACTCATATCTCCCATCACCTCCACCCCCCAGCAGTGCAGGGCACCCTCCATCAGGCCCCTACACATGTCCCCCTGCACATCCACCCACCAGCATCCAGGGGCACCCTCCACCAGGCCCCCACACATGTCTGCCACCACCCCCACCCCCCAGCATCCAGGGGCACCCTCCACCAAGCCCCCACTCATGTCCAACTCATGTCTCCCATCGCCCCCAGCCCCCAGCAGTACAGGGCACCCTCCACCAGACCCCCACACATGTCCCCCTGCACCCCCACCCACCAGCATCCAGGGGCACCCTCCACCAGGCCCCCACACATGTCTGCCACCACCCCCACCCCCCAGAATCCAGGGGCCCCTCCACCAGGCCCCCACTCATGTCTCCCATCACCCCCACCCCCCAGCAGTGCAGGGCACCCTCCACTAGGCCCCCACACATGTCCCCCTGCACCCCCACCCACCAGCATCCAGGGGCACCCTCCACCAGGCCCCCACTCATGTCTCCCACCTCCCCCACCCCCCAGCATCCAGGGGCACCCTCCACCAGGCCCCCAATCATGTCCAACTCATGTTTCCCATCACCCCCACCCCCCAGCAGTGCAGGGCACCCTCCACCAGGCCCCCACTCATGTCCCCCTGCACCCCCACCCACCAGCATCCAGGGGCACCCTCCACCAGGCCCCCACTCATGTGTCCTACCACCCCCACCCCCCAGAAGTGCAGGGCACCCTCCACCAGGCCCCCACACATGTCCAGCTCATGTCTCCCATCACCTCCACCCCCCAGCAGTGCAGGGCACCCTCCACCAGGCCCCCACTCATCTCCAACTCATGTCTCCCATCACCCCCACCCCCCAGCAGTGCAGGGCACCCTCCACCAGGCCCCCACTCATGTCTCCCATCACCCCCAGCCCCCAGCAGTGCAGGGCACCCTCCACCAGGCCTCCACTCATATCCAACCATGTCTCCCATCACCCCCACCCCCCAGCAGTGCAGGGCACCCTCCACTAGGCCCCCACTCATGTCTCCCATCACCTCCACCCCCCAGCAGTGCAGGGCACCCTCCACCAGGCCCCCACACATGTCCCCCTGCACCCCCACCCACCAGCATCCAGGGGCACCCTCCACCAGGCCCCCACTCATGTCTCCCACCACCCCCACCCCCCAGCAGTGCAGGGCACCCTCCACCAGGTCCCCACACATGTCCAACTCATGTCTCCCATCACCTCCACCCCCCAGCAGCGCAGGGCACCCTCCACCAGGCCCCCACACATGTCCCCCTGCACCCCCACCCACCAGCATCCAGGGGCACCCTCGACCAGGCCCCCACTCATGTCCAACTCATGTCTCCCATCACCCCCACCCCCCAGCAGTGCAGGGCACCTTCCACCGGGCCCCCACTCATGTCCCCCTGCACCCCCACCCCCCAGCATCCAGGGGCACCCTCCACCAGGCCCCCACTCTTGTCTCCCATCACCCACACCCCCCCAGCATCCAGGGGCACCCTCCACCAGGCCCCCACTCATGTCTCCCATCACCCCCACCCACCAGCATCCAGGGGCCCCCTCCACCAGGCCCCCACTCATGTCTCCCATCACCCCCACCCCCCAGCAGTGCAGAGCACCCTCCACCAAGCCCCCACACATGTCCCCCATCACCCCCACCCCCCAGCATCCAGGGGCACCCTCCACCAGGCCCCCACTCATGTCTCCCATCACCCCCACCCCCCAGCAGTGAAGGGCACCCTCCACCAGGCCCCACACATGTCCCCCTGCACCCCCACCCACCAGCATCCAGGGGCACCCTCCACCAGGCCCCCACTCATGTCTCCCACCACCCCCACCCCCCAGCAGTGCAGGGCACCCTCCACCAGGCCCCCGCACATGTCCAACTCATGTCTCCCATCACCCCCACCCCCCAGCATCCAGGGGCACCCTCCACCAGGCCCCCACTCATGCCTCCCACCACCCCCACCCCCCCAGCAGTGCAGGACACCCTCCACCAGGCCCCCACACATGTCCAACTCATGTCTCCCATCACCTCCACCCCCCAGCAGTGCAGGGCACCCTCCACCAGGCCCCTACACATGTCCCCCTGCACCCCCACCCTCCAGCATCCAGGGGCACCCTCCACCAGGCCCCCACTCATGTCTCCCATCACCCCCACCCCCCAGCATCCAGGGGCACCCTCCACCAGGCCCCCACTCATGTCCCCCTGCACCCCCACCCCCCAGAAGTGCAGGGCACCCTCCACCAGGCCCCCACACATGTCCAACTCATGTCTCCCATCACCTCCACCCCCCAGCAGTGCAGGGCACCCTCCACCAGGCCCCCACTCATGTCCAACTCATGTCTCCCATCACCCCCACCCCCCAGCAGTGCAGGGCACCCTCCACCAGGCCCCCAACCATGTCCAACTCATGTCTCCCATCACCCCCACCCCCCAGCAGTGCAGGGCACCCTCCACCAGGCCCCCACTCATGTCTCCCATCACCTCCACCCCCCAGCATTGCAGGGCACCCTCCACCAGGCCCCCACACATGTCACCCTGCACCCCCACCACCAGCAACCAGGGGCACCCTCCACCAGGCCCCCACTCATGTCTCCCACCACCCCCACCCCCCAGCAGTGCAGGGAACCCTCCACCAGGCCTCCACACATGTCCAACTCATGTCTCCCATCACCTCCACCCCCCAGCAGTGCAGGGCACCCTCCACCAGGCCCCCACACATGTCCCCCTGCACCCCCACCCACCAGCATCCAGGGGCACCCTCCACCAGGCCCCCACTCATGTCTCCCACCACCCCCACCCCCCAGCATCCAGGGGCACCCTCCACCATTCCCCCACTCATGTCCAACTCATGTCTCCCATCACCCCCACCCCCCAGCAGTGCAGGGCACTTTCCACCGGGCCCCACTCATGTCCCCCTGTACCCCCACCCACCAGCATCCAGGGGCATCCTCCACCAGGCCCCCACTCATGTCTCCCATCAACCCCACCCCCCAGCATCCAGGGGCACCCTCCACCAGGCCCCCACTCATGTCCCCCTGCACCCCCACCCACCAGCATCCATGGGCCCCCTCCACCAGGCCCCCACTCATGTCTCCCATCACCCCCACCCCCCAGCAGTGCAGAGCACCCTCCACCAGGCCCCCACACATGTCCCCCTGCACCCCCACCCCCCAGCATCCAGGGGCACCCTCCACCAGGCCCCCACTCATGTCTCCCAACACCCCCACCACCCAGCAGTGCAGGGCGCCCTCCACCAGGCCCCCACTCATGTCCAACTCATGTCTCCCATCACTCCCACCCCCCAGCAGAGCAGGGCACCCTCCACCAGGCCCCCACTCAAGTCTCCCATCACCTCCACCACCCAGCAGTGCAGGGCACCCTCCACCAGGCCCCCACACATGGCCCCCTGCACCCCCACCCACCAGCATCCAGGGGCACCCTCCACCAGGCCCACACTCATGTCTCCCACCACCCCCACCCCCTAACAGTGCGGGGCACCCTCCACCAGGCCCCCACACATGTCCAACTCATGTCTCCCATCACCCCCACCCCCCAGCATCCAGGGGCACCCTCCACCAGGCCCCCACTCATGTCCAACTCATGTCTCCCATCACCCCCTCCCCCCAGCAGTGCAGGGCACCCTCCACCAGGCCCCCACTCATGGCTCCCCTCACCCCCACCCCCCAGCAGTGCAGGGGCACCCTCCACCAGGCCCCCACTCATGTCTCCCATCACCTCCACCCCCCAGCAGTGCAGGGCACCCTCCACCAGGCCCCCACACATGTCCCCCTGCACCCCCACCCACCAGCATCCAGGGGCACCCTCCACCAGGCCCCCACTCATGTCTCTCACCACCCCCACCCCCAGCAGTGCAGGGCACCCTCCACCAAGCCCCCACACATGTCCAACTCATGTCTCCCATCACCTCCACCCCCCAGCAGTGCAGGGCACCCTCCACCAGGCCCCCACACATGTCCCCCTGCACCCCCACCCACCAGCATCCAGGGGCACCCTCCACCAGGCCCCCACACATGTCTGCCACCACCCCCACCCCCCAGCATCCAGGGGCACCCTCCACCAGGCCCCCACTCATGTCCAACTCATGTCTCCCATCACCCCCAGCCCCCAGCAGTACAGGGCACCCTCGCCCAGGCCCCCACACATGTCCTCCTGCACCCCCACCCCCCAGAATCCAGGGGCCCCCTCCACCAGGCCCCCACTCATGTCTCCCATCACCCCCACCCCCCAGCAGTACAGGGCACCCTCCACTAGGCCCCCACACATGTCCCCCTGCACCCCCACCCACCAGCATCCAGGGGCACCCTCCACCAGGCCCCCACTCATGTCCAACTCATGTCTCCCATCACCCCCACCCCCCAGCAGTGCAGGCCACCCTCCACCAGGTCCCCACTCATGTCTCCCATCACCTCCACCCCCCAGTAGTGCAGGGGCACCCTCCACCAGGCCCCCACTCATGTCTTCCATCACCTCCACCCCCCAGCAGTGCAGGGCACCCTCCACCAGGCCCCACACATGTCCCCCTGCACCCCCACCCACCAGCATCCAGGGGCACCCTCCACCAGGCCCCCACTCATGTCTCCCACCACCCCCACCCCCCAGCAGTGCAGGGCACCCTCCACCAGGCCGCCGCACATGTCCAACTCATGTCTCCCATCACCCCCACCCCCCAGCATCCAGGGGCACCCTCCACCAGGCCCCCACTCATGTCTCCCACCACCCCCACCCCCCAGCAGTGCAGGACACCCTCCACCAGGCCCCCACACATGTCCAACTCATGTCTCCCATCACCTCCACCCCCCAGCAGTGCAGGGCACCCTCCACCAGGCCCCCACACATGTCCCCCTGCACCCCCACCCTCCAGCATCCAGGGGCACCCTCCACCAGGCCCCCACTCATGTCTCCCATCAACCCCACCCCCCAGCATCCAGGGGCACCCTCCACCAGGCCCCCACTCATGTCCCCCTGCACCCCCACCCATCAGCATCCAGGGGCACCCTCCACCAGGCCCCCACTCATGTGTCCTACCACCCCCACCCCCCAGAAGTGCAGGGCACCCTCCACCAGGCCCCCACACATGTCCAACTCATGTCTCCCATCACCTCCACCCCCCAGCAGTGCAGGGCACCCTCCACCAGGCCCCCACTCATGTCCAACTCATGTCTCCCATCACCCCCACCCCCCAGCAGTGCAGGGCACCCTCCACCAGGCCCCCAACCATGTCCAACTCATGTCTCCCATCACCCCCACCCCCCAGCAGTGCAGGGCACCCTCCACCAGGCCCCCACTCATGTCTCCCATCACCTCCACCCCCCAGCAGTGCAGGGCACCCTCCACCAGGCCCCCACACATGTCCCCCTGCACCCCCACCCACCAGCATCCAGGGGCACCCTCCACCAGGCCCCCACTCATGTCTCCCACCACCCCCACCCCCCAGCAGTGCAGGGAACCCTCCACCAGGCCCCCACGCATGTCCAACTCATGTCTCCCATCACCTCCACCCCCCAGCAGTGCAGGGCACCCTCCACCAGGCCCCCACACATGTCCCCCTGCACCCCCACCCACCAGCATCCAGGGGCACCCTCCACCAGGCCCCCACTCATGTCTCCCACCACCCCCACCCCCCAGCATCCAGGGGCACCCTCCACCATTCCCCCACTCATGTCCAACTCATGTCTCCCATCACCCCCACCCCCCAGCAGTGCAGGGCACTTTCCACCGGGCCCCCACTCATGTCCCCCTGCACCCCCACCCACCAGCATCCAGGGGCCTCCTCCACCAGGCCCCCACTAATGTCTCCCATCACCCCCACCCCCCAGCATCCAGGGGCACCCTCCACCAGGCCCCCACTCATGTCCCCCTGCACCCCCACCCACCAGCATCCATGGGCCCCCTCCACCAGGCCCCCACTCATGTCTCCCATCACCCCCACCCCCCAGCAGTGCAGAGCACCCTCCACCAGGCCCCCACACATGTCCCCCTGCACCCCCACCCCCCAGCATCCAGGGGCACCCTCCACCAGGCCCCCACTCATGTCTCACATCACCCCCACCCCCCAGCAGTGCAGGGCGCCCTCCACCAGGCCCCCACTCATGTCCAACTCATGTCTCCCATCACCCCCACCCCCCAGCAGTGCAGGGCACCCTCCACCAGGCCCCCACTCATGTCTCCCATCACCTCCACCCCCCAGCAGTGCAGGGCACCCTCCACCAGGCCCCCACACATGTCCCCCTGCACCCCCACCCACCAGCATCCAGGGGCACCCTCCACCAGGCCCCCACTCATGTCTCCCACCACCCCCATCCCCCAGCAGTGCAGGGAACCCTCCACCAGGCCCCCACACATGTCCAACTCATGTCTCCCATCACCTCCACCCCCCAGCAGTGCAGGGCACCCTCCACCAGGCCCCCACACATGTCCCCCTGCACCCCCACCCACCAGCATCCAGGGGCACCCTCCACCAGGCCCCCACTCATGTCTCCCACCACCCCCACCCCCCAGCATCCAGGGGCACCCTCCACCATTCCCCCACTCATGTCCAACTCATGTCTCCCATCACCCCCACCCCCCAGCAGTGCAGGGCACTTTCCACCGGGCCCCCACTCATGTCCCCCTGCACCCCCACCCACCAGCATCCAGGGGCCTCCTCCACCAGGCCCCCACTCATGTCTCCCATCACCCCCACCCCCCAGCATCCAGGGGCACCCTCCACCAGGCCCCCACTCATGTCCCCCTGCACCCCCACCCACCAGCATCCATGGGCCCCCTTCACCAGGCCCCCACTCATGTCTCCCATCACCCCCACCCCCCAGCAGTGCAGAGCACCCTCCACCAGGCCCCCACACATGTCCCCCTGCACCCCCACCCCCCAGCATCCAGGGGCACCCTCCACCAGGCCCCCACTCATGTCTCCCATCACCCCCACCCCCCAGCAGTGCAGGGCGCCCTCCACCAGGCCCCCACTCATGTCCAACTCATGTCTCCCATCACCCCCACCCCCCAGCAGAGCAGGGCACCCTCCACCAGGCCCCCACTCAAGTCTCCCATCACCTCCACCACCCAGCAGTGCGGGGCACCCTCCACCAGGCCCCCACACATGGCCCCCTGCACCCCCACCCACCAGCATCCAGGGGCACCCTCCACCAGGCCCACACTCATGTCTCCCACCACCTCCACCCCCCAACAGTGCGGGGCACCCTCCACCAGGCCCCCACACATGTCCAACTCATGTCTCCCATCACCCCCACCCCCCAGCATCCAGGGGCACCCTCCACCAGGCCCCCACTCATGTCCAACTCATGTCTCCCATCACCCCCTCACCCCAGCAGTGCAGGGCACCCTCCACCAGGCCCCCACTCATGGCTCCCATCACCCCCACCCCCCAGCAGTGCAGGGGCACCCTCCACCAGGCCCCCACTCATGTCTCCCATCACCTCCACACCCCAGCAGTGCAGGGCACCCTCCACCAGGCCCCCACACATGTCCCCCTGCACCCCCACCCACCAGCATCCAGGGGCACCCTCCACCAGGCCCCCACTCATGTCTCCCACCACCCCCACCCCCAGCAGTGCAGGGCACCCTCCACCAAGCCCCCACACATGTCCAACTCATGTCTCCCATCACCTCCACCCCCCAGCAGTGCAGGGCACCCTCCACCAGGCCCCCACACATGTCCCCCTGCACCCCCACCCACCAGCATCCAGGGGCACCCTCCACCAGGCCCCCACACATGTCTGCCACCACCCCCACCCCCCAGCATCCAGGGGCACCCTCCACCAGGCCCCCACTCATGTCCAACTCATGTCTCCCATCACCCCCAGCCCCCAGCAGTACAGGGCACCCTCGCCCAGGCCCCCACACATGTCCCCCTGCACCCCCACCCCCAGAATCCAGGGGCCCCCTCCACCAGGCCCCCACTCATGTCTCCCATCACCCCCACCCCCCAGCAGTACAGGGCACCCTCCACTAGGCCCCCACACATGTCCCCCTGCACCCCCACCCACCAGCATCCAGGGGCACCCTCCACCAGGCCCCCACTCATGTCTCCCACCTCCCCCATCCCCCAGCATCCAGGGGCACCCTCCCCCAGGCCCCCACTCATGTCCAACTCATGTCTCCCATCACCCCCACCCCCCAGCAGTGCAGGGCACCCTCCACCAGGCCCCCACTCATGTCCCCCTGCACCCGCACCCTCCAGCATCCAGGGGCACCCTCCACAAGGCCCCCACTCATGTCTCCCATCACCCCCACCCACCAGCATCTAGGGGCACCCTCCACCAGGCCCCCACTCATGTGTCCTACCACCCCCATCCCCCAGAAGTGGAGGGCACCCTCCACCAGGCCCCCACACATGTCCAGCTCATGTCTCCCATCACCTCCACCCCCCAGCAGTGCAGGGCACCCTCCACCAGGCCCCCACTCATGTCCAACTCATGTCTCCCATCACCACACCCCCCAGCAGTGCAGGGCACCCTCCACCAGGCCCCCACTCATGTCTCCCATCACCCCCACCCCCCAGCTGTGCAGGGCACCCTCCACCAGGCCCCCACTCATGTCCAACTCATGTCTCCCATCACCCCCACCCCCCAGCAGTGCAGGGCACCCTCCACCAGGCCCGCACTCATATCTCCCATCACCTCCACCCCCCAGAAGTGCAGGGCACCCTCCACCAGGCCCCCACACATGTCCCCCTGCACCCCCACCCACCAGCATCCAGGGGCACCCTCCACAAGGCCCCCACTCATGTCTCCCACCACCCCCACCCCCCAGCAGTGCAGGTCACCCTCCACCAGGCCCCCACACATGTCCAACTCATGTATCCCATCACCTCCACCCCCCAGCAGTGCAGGGCACCCTCCACCAGGCCCCCACACATGTCCCCCTGCACCCCCACCCACCAGCATCCAGGGGCACCCTCCACCAGGCCCCCACTCATGTCTCCCACCACCCCCACCCCCCAGCATCCAGGGGCACCCTCCACCAGGCCCCCACTCATGTCTCCCATCACCCCCACCCCCCAGCAGTGCAGGGCACCTTCCACCGGGCCCCCACTCATGTCCCCCTGCACCCCCACCCCCCAGCATCGAGGGGCACCCTCCACCAGGCCCCCACTCATGTCTCCCATCACCCCCACCCCCCCAGCATCCAGGGTCCCCCTCCACCAGGCCCCCACTCATGTCTCCCATCACCCCCACCCACCAGCATCCAGGGGCCCACTCCACCAGGCCCCCACTCATGTCTCCCAGCACCTCCACCGCCCAGCAGTGCAGAGCACCCTCCACCAGGCCCCCACACATGTCCCCCTGCACCCCCACCCCCCAGCATTCAGGAGCACCCTCCACCAGGCCCCCACTCATGTCTCCCATCACCCCCACCCCCCAGCAGTACAGGGCACCCTCCACCAGGCCCCCACTCATGTCCAACTCATGTCTCCCATCACCCCCACCCCTCCACAGCCCCCGCTCATGTCTCCCATCACCTCCACCCCCCAGTAGTGCAGGGGCACCCTCCACCAGGCCCCCACTCATGTCTCCCATCACCCCCACCCCCCAGCAGTGAAGGGCACCCTCCACCAGGCCCCCACTCATGTCCAACTCATGTCTCCCATCACCCCCACCCCCCAGCAGTGCAGGGCACCCTTCACCAGGCCCCCACTCATGTCTCCCATCACCTCTACCCCCCAGTAGTGCAGGGGCACCCTCCAACAGGCCCCCACTCATGTCTTCCATCACCTCCACCCCCCAGCAGTGCAGGGCACCCTCCACCAGGCCCCACACATGTCCCCCTGCACCCCCACCCACCAGCATCCAGGGGCACCCTCCACCAGGCCCCCATTCATGTCTCCCACCACTCCCACCCCCCAGCAGTGCAGGGAACCCTCCACCAGGCCCCCGCACATGTCCAACTCATGTCTCCCATCACCCCCACCCCCCAGCATCCAGGGGCACCCTCCACCAGGCCCCCACTCATGTCTCCCACCACCCCCACCCCCCAGCAGTGCAGGACACCCTCCACCAGGCCCCCACACATGTTCAACTCATGTCTCCCATCACCTCCACCCCCCAGCAGTGCAGGGCACCCTCCACCAGGCCCCCACACATGTCCCCCTGCACCCCCACCCTCCAGCATCCAGGGGCACCCTCCACCAGGCCCCCACTCATGTCTCCCATCACCCCCACCCCCCAGCATCCAGGGGCACCCTCCACCAGGCCCCCACTCATGTCCCCCTGCACCCCCACCCACCAGCATCCAGGGGCACCCTCCACCAGGCCCCCACTCATGTGTCCTACCACCCCCACCCCCCAGAAGTGCAGGGCACCCTCCACCAGGCCCCCACACAAGTCCAACTCATGTCTCCCATCACCTCCACCACCCCCCAGCAGTGCAGGGCACCCTCCACCAGGCCCCCACTCATGTCCAACTCATGTCTCCCATCACCCCCACCCCCCAGCAGTGCAGGGCACCCTCCACCAGGCCCCCAACCATGTCCAACACATGTCTCCCATCACCCCCACCCCCCAGCAGTGCAGGGCACCCTCCACCAGGCCCCCACTCATGTCTCCCATCACCTCCACCCCCCAGCAGTGCAGGGCACGCTCCACCAGGCCCCCACACATGTCCCCCTGCACCCCCACCCACCAGCATCCCGGGGCACCCTCCACCAGGCCCCCACTCATGTCTCCCACCGCCCCCACCCCCCAGCAGTGCAGGGCACCCTCCACCAGGCCCCCACACATGTCCAACTCATGTCTCCCATCACCTCCACCCCCCAGCAGTGCAGGGCACCCTCCACCAGGCCCCCACACATGTCCCCCTGCACCCCCACCCACCAGCATCCAGGGGCACCCTCCACCAGGCCTCCACTCATGTCTCCCACCACCCCCACCCCCCAGCATCCAGGGGCACCCTCCACCATTCCCCCACTCATGTCCAACTCATGTCTCCCATCACCCCCACCCCCAGCAGTGCAGGGCACTTTCCACCGGGCCCCCACTCATGTCCCCCTACACCCCCACCCACCAGCATCCAGGGGCATCCTCCACCAGGCCCCCACTCATGTCTCCCATCACCCCCACCCCCCAGCATCCAGGGGCACCCTCCACCAGGCCCCCACTCATGTCCCCCTGCACCCCCACCCACCAGCATCCATGGGCCCCCTCCACCAGGCCCCCACTCATGTCTCCCATCACCCCCACCCCCCAGCAGTGCAGAGCACCCTCCACCAGGCCCCCACACATGTCCCCCTGCACCCCCACCCCCCAGCATCCAGGGGCACCCTCCACCAGGCCCCAACTCATGTCTCCCATCACCCCAACCCCCCAGCAGAGCAGGGCACCCTCCACCAGGCCCCCACTCAAGTCTCCCATCACCTCCACCACCCAGCAGTGCGGGGCACCCTCCACCAGGCCCCCACACATGGCCCCCTGCACCCCCACCCACCAGCATCCAGGGGCACCCTCCACCAGGCCCACACTCATGTCTCCCACCACCCCCACCCCCCAACAGTGCGGGGCACCCTCCAAAAGGCCCCCACACATGTCCAACTCATGTCTCCCATCACCCCCACCCCCCAGCATCCAGGGGCACCCTCCACCAGGCCCCCACTCATGTCCAACTCATGTCTCCCATCACCCCCTCCCCCCAGCAGTGCAGGGCACCCTCCACCAGGCCCCCACTCATGTCTCCCATCACCCCCACCCCCCAGCAGTGCAGGGCACCCTCCACCAGGCCCCCACTCATGTCTCCCATCACCTCCACCCCCCAGCAGTGCAGGGCACGCTCCACCAGGCCCCCACACATGTCCCCCTGCACCCCCACCCACCAGCATCCCGGGGCACCCTCCACCAGGCCCCCACTCATGTCTCCCACCGCCCCCACCCCCCAGCAGTGCAGGGCACCCTCCACCAGGCCCCCACACATGTCCAACTCATGTCTCCCATCACCTCCACCCCCCAGCAGTGCAGGGCACCCTCCACCAGGCCCCCACACATGTCCCCCTGCACCCCCACCCACCAGCATCCAGGGGCACCCTCCACCAGGCCCCCACTCATGTCTCCCACCACCCCCACCCCCCAGCATCCAGGGGCACCCTCCACCATTCCCCCACTCATGTCCAACTCATGTCTCCCATCACCCCCACCCCCAGCAGTGCAGGGCACTTTCCACCGGGCCCCCACTCATGTCCCCCTACACCCCCACCCACCAGCATCCAGGGGCATCCTCCACCAGGCCCCCACTCATGTCTCCCATCACCCCCACCCCCCAGCATCCAGGGGCACCCTCCACCAGGCCCCCACTCACGTCCCCCTGCACCCCCACCCACCAGCATCCATGGGCCCCCTCCACCAGGCCCCCACTCAGGTCTCCCATCACCCCCATCCCCCAGCAGTGCAGAGCACCCTCCACCAGGCCCCCACACATGTCCCCCTGCACCCACACCCCCCAGCATCCAGGGGCACCCTACACCAGGCCCCCACTCATGTCTCCCATCACCCCCACCCCCCAGCAGAGCAGGGCACCCTCCACCAGGCCCCCACTCAAGTCTCCCATCACCTCCACCACCCAGCAGTGCGGGGCACCCTCCACCAGGCCCCCACACATGGCCCCCTGCACCCCCACCCACCAGCATCCAGCGGCACCCTCCACCAGGCCCACACTCATGTCTCCCACCACCCCCACCCCCCAACAGTGCGGGGCACCCTCCACCAGGCCCCCACACATGTCCAACTCATGTCTCCCATCACCCCCACCCCCCAGCATCCAGGGGCACCCTCCACCAGGCCCCCACTCATGTCCAACTCATGTCTCCCATCACCCCCTCCCCCCAGCAGTGCAGGGCACCCTCCACCAGGCCCCCACTCATGGCTCCCATCACCCCCACCGCCCAGCAGTGCAGGGGCACCCTCCACAAGGCCCCCACTCATGTCTCCCATCACCTCCACCCCCCAGCAGTGCAGGGCACCCTCCACCAGGCCCCCACACATGTCCCCCTGCACCCCCACCCACCAGCATCCAGGGGCACCCTCCACCAGGCCCCCACTCATGTCTCCCACCATCCCCACCCCCCAGCAGTGCAGGGCACCCTCCACCAAGCCCCCACACATGTCCAACTCATGTCTCCCATCACCTCCACCCCCCAGCAGTGCAGGGCACCCTCCACCAGGCCCCCACACATGTCCCCCTGCACCCCCACCCACCAGCATCCAGGGGCACCCTCCACCAGGCCCCCACACATGTCTGCCACCACCCCCACCCCCCAGCATCCAGGGGCACCCTCCACCAGGCCCCCACTCATGTCCAACTCATGTCTCCCATCACCCCCAGCCCCCAGCAGTACAGGGCACCCTCCACCAGGCCCCCACACATGTCCCCCTGCACCCCCACCCCCCAGAATCCAGGGGCCCCCTCCACCAGGCCCCCACTCATGTCTCCCATCACCCCCACCCCCCAGCAGTACAGGGCACCCTCCACTAGGCCCCCACACATGTCCCCCTGCACCCCCACCCACCAGCATCCAGGGGCACCCTCCACCAGGCCCCCACTCATGTCTCCCACCCCCCCATCCCCCAGCATCCAGGGGCACCCTCCCCCAGGCCCCCACTCATGTCCAACTCATGTCTCCCATCACCCCCACCCCCCAGCAGTGCAGGGCACCCTCCACCAGGCCCCCACTCATGTCCCCCTGCACCCGCACCCTCCAGCATCCAGGGGCACCCTCCACAAGGCCCCCACTCATGTCTCCCATCACCCCCACCCCCCAGCATCCAGGGGCATCCTCCACCAGGCCCCCACTCATGTCCCCCTGCACCCCCACCCACCAGCATCCAGGGGCACCCTCCACCAGGCCCCCACTCATGTGTCCTACCACCCCCACCCCCCAGAAGTGCAGGGCACCCTCCACCAGGCCCCCACACATGTCCAGCTCATGTCTCCCATCACCTCCACCCCCCAGCAGTGCAGGGCACCCTCCACCAGGCCCCCACTCAGGTCCAACTCATGTCTCCCATCACCCCCACCCCCCAGCAGTGCAGGGCACCCTCCACCAGGCCCCCACTCATGTCTCCCATCACCCCCACCCCCCAGCAGTGCAGGGCACCCTCCACCAGGCTCCGACTCATTTCCAACTCATGTCTCCCATCACCCCACCCCCCAGCAGTGCAGGGCACCCTCCACCAGGCCCCCACTCATGTCTCCCATCACCTCCACCCCCCAGCAGTGCAGGGCACCCTCCACCAGGCCCCCACACATGTCCCCCTGCACCCCCACCCACCAGCATCCAGGGGCACCCTCCACAAGGCCCCCACTCATGTCTCCCATCACCTCCACCCCCCAGCAGTGCAGGGCACCCTCCACCAGGCCCCCACTCAGGTCCAACTCATGTCTCCCATCACCCCCACCCCCCAGCAGTGCAGGGCACCCTCCACCAGGCCCCCACTCATGTCTCCCATCACCCCCACCCCCAGCAGTGCAGGGCACCCTCCACCAGGCCCCCACTCAGGTCCAACTCATGTCTCCCATCACCCCCACCCCCCAGCAGTGCAGGGCACCCTCCACAAGGCCCCCACTCATGTCTCCCATCACCTCCACCCCCCAGCAGTGCAGGGCACCCTCCACCAGGCCCCCACTCAGGTCCAACTCATGTCTCCCATCACCCCCACCCCCCAGCAGTGCAGGGCACCCTCCACCAGGCCCCCACTCATGTCTCCCATCACCCCCACCCCCCAGCAGTGCAGGGCACCCTCCACCAGGCCCCCACACATGTCCCCCTGCACCCCCACCCACCAGCATCCAGGGGCACCCTCCACCAGGCCCCCACACATGTCCAACTCATGTCTCCCATCACCTCCACCCCCCAGCAGTGCAGGGCACCCTCCACCAGGCCCCCACACATGTCCCCCTGCACCCCCACCCACCAGCATCCAGGGGCACCCTCCACCAGGCCCCCACTCATGTCTCCCACCCCCCCATCCCCCAGCATCCAGGGGCACCCTCCCCCAGGTCCCCACTCATGTCCAACTCATGTCTCCCATCACCCCCACCCCCCAGCAGTGCAGGGCACCCTCCACCAGGCCCCCACTCATGTCCCCCTGCACCCGCACCCTCCAGCATCCAGGGGCACCCTCCACAAGGCCCCCACTCATGTCTCCCATCACCCCCACCCCCCAGCATCCAGGGGCATCCTCCACCAGGCCCCCACTCATGTCCCCCTGCACCCCCACCCACCAGCATCCAGGGGCACCCTCCACCAGGCCCCCACTCATGTGTCCTACCACCCCCACCCCCCAGAAGTGCAGGGCACCCTCCACCAGGCCCCCACACATGTCCAGCTCATGTCTCCCATCACCTCCACCCCCCAGCAGTGCAGGGCACCCTCCACCAGGCCCCCACTCAGGTCCAACTCATGTCTCCCATCACCCCCACCCCCCAGCAGTGCAGGGCACCCTCCACCAGGCCCCCGCTCATGTCTCCCATCACCCCCACCCCCCAGCAGTGCAGGGCACCCTCCACCAGGCTCCCACTCATGTCCAACTCATGTCTCCCATCACCCCCACCCCCCAGCAGTGCAGGGCACCCTCCACCAGGCCCCCACTCATGTCTCCCATCACCTCCACCCCCCAGCAGTGCAGGGCACCCTCCACCAGGCCCCCACACATGTCCCCCTGCACCCCCACCCACCAGCATCCAGGGGCACCCTCCACAAGGCCCCCACTCATGTCTCCCACCACCCCCACCCCCCAGCAGTGCAGGGCACCCTCCACCAGGCCCCCACACATGTCCAACTCATGTCTCCCATCACCTCCACCCCCCAGCAGTGCAGGGCACCCTCCACCAGGCCCCCACACATGTCCCCCTGCACCCCCACCCACCAGCATCCAGGGGCACCCTCCACCAGGCCCCCACTCATGTCTCCCACCAACCCCACCCCCCAGCATCCAGGGGCACCCTCCAGCAGGCCCCCACTCATGTCCAACTCATGTCTCCCATCACCCCCACCCCCCAGCAGTGTAGGGCACCTTCCACCGGGCCCCCACTCATGTCCCCCTGCACCCCCACCCCCCAGCATCGAGGGGCACCCTCCACCAGGCCCCCACTCATGTCTCCCATCACCCCCACCCCCCCAGCATCCAGGGTCCCCCTCCACCAGGCCCCCACTCATGTCTCCCATCACCCCCACCCACCAGCATCCAGGGGCCCCCTCCACCAGGCCCCCACTCATGTCTCCCATCACCCCCTCCCCCCAGCAGTGCAGAGCACCCTCCACCAGGCTCCCACACATGTCCCCCTGCACCCCCACCCCCCAGCATTCAGGGGCACCCTCCACCAGGCCCCCACTCATGTCTCCCATCACCCCCACGCCCCAGCAGTACAGGGCACCCTCCACCAGGCCCCCACTCATGTCCAACTCATGTCTCCCATCACCCCCACCCCCCAGCAGTACAGGGCACCCTCCACCAGGCCCCCACTCATGTCCAACTCATGTCTCCCATCACCCCCACCGCCCAGCAGTGCAGGGCACCCTCCACCAGGCCCCCACTCATGTCTCCCATCACCTCCACCCCCCCAGCAGTGCAGGGGCACCCTCCACCAGGCCCCCACTCATGTCTTCCATCACCTCCACCCCCCAGCAGTGCAGGGCACCCTCCACCAGGCCCCCACTCATGGCTCCCATCACCCCCACCCCCCAGCAGTGCAGGGGCACCCTCCACCAGGCCCCCACTCATGTCTCCCATCACCTCCACCCCCCAGCAGTGCAGGGCACCCTCCACCAGGCCCCCACACATGTCCCCCTGCACCCCCACCCACCAGCATCCAGGGGCACCCTCCACCAGGCCCCCACACATGTCTACCACCACCCCCACCCCCCAGCATCCACGGGCACCCTCCACCAGGCCCCCACTCATGTCCAACTCATGTCTCCCATCACCCCCAGCCCCCAGCAGTACAGGGCACCCTCCACCAGGCCCCCACACACCCCCATCCCCCAGAATCCAGGGGCCCCTCCACCAGGCCCCCACTCATGTCTCCCATCACCCCCACCCCCCAGCAGTGCAGGGCACCCTCCACTAGACCCCCACACATGTCCCCCTGCACCCCCACCCACCAGCATCCAGGGGCACCCTCCACCAGCCCCCCACTCATGTCTCCCACCTCCCCCACCCCCCAGCATCCAGGGGCACCCTCCACCAGGCCCCCACTCATGTCTCCCATCACCCCCACCCCCCAGCATCCAGGGGCATCCTCCACCAGGCCCCCACTCATGTCCCCCTGCACCCCCACCCACCAGCATCCAGGGGCACCCTCCACCAGGCCCCCACACATGTCCAACTCATGTCTCCCATCACCTCCACCCCCCAGCACTGCAGGGCACCCTCCACCAGGCCCCCCCACTCATGTCCAACTCATGTCTCCCATCACCCCCACCCCCCAGCAGTGCAGGGCACCCTCCACCAGGCCCCCACTCATGTCTCCCATCACCCCCACCCCCCAGCAGTGCAGGGCACCCTCCACCAGGCCCCCACTCATGTCCAACTCATGTCTCCCATCACCCCCACCCCCCAGCAGTGCAGGGCACCCTCCACCAGGCCCCCACTCATGTCTCCCATCACCTCCACCCCCCAGCAGTGCAGGGCACCCTCCACCAGGCCCCCACACATGTCCCCCTGCACCCCCACCCACCAGCATCCAGGGGCACCCTCCACCAGGCCCCCACTCATGTCTCCCACCACCCCCACCCCCCAGCAGTGCAGGGCACCCTCCACCAGGCCCCAACACATGTCCAACTCATGTCTCCCATCACCTCCACCCCCCAGCAGTGCAGGGCACCCTCCACCAGGCCCCCACACATTTCCCCCTGCACCCCACCCACCAGCATCCAGGGGCACCCTCCACCAGGCCCCCACTCATGTCTCCCACCACCCCCACCCCCCAGCATCCAGGGGCACCCTCCACCAGGCCCCCACTCATGTCAAACTCATGTCTCCCATCACCCCCACCCCCAGCAGTGCAGGGCACCTTCCACCAGGCCCCCACTCATGTCCCCCTGCACCCCCACCCCCCAGCATCCAGGGGCACCCTCCACCAGGCCCCCACTCATGTCTCCCATCACCCCCACCCCCCCAGCATCCAGGGTCCCCCTCCACCAGGCCCCCACTCATGTCTCCCATCACCCCCACCCACCAGCATCCAGGGGCCCCCTCCACCAGGCCCCCACTCATGTCTCCCATCACCCCCTCCCCCCAGCAGTGCAGAGCACCCTCCACCAGGCTCCCACACATGTCCCCCTGCACCCCCACCCCCCAGCATTCAGGGGCACCCTCCACCAGGCCCCCACTCATGTCTCCCATCACCCCCACGCCCCAGCAGTACAGGGCACCCTCCACCAGGCCCCCACTCATGTCCAACTCATGTCTCCCATCACCCCCACCCCCCAGCAGTACAGGGCACCCTCCACCAGGCCCCCACTCATGTCCAACTCATGTCTCCCATCACCCCCACCGCCCAGCAGTGCAGGGCACCCTCCACCAGGCCCCCACTCATGTCTCCCATCACCTCCACCCCCCCAGCAGTGCAGGGGCACCCTCCACCAGGCCCCCACTCATGTCTTCCATCACCTCCACCCCCCAGCAGTGCAGGGCACCCTCCACCAGGCCCCCACTCATGGCTCCCATCACCCCCACCCCCCAGCAGTGCAGGGGCACCCTCCACCAGGCCCCCACTCATGTCTCCCATCACCTCCACCCCCCAGCAGTGCAGGGCACCCTCCACCAGGCCCCCACACATGTCCCCCTGCACCCCCACCCACCAGCATCCAGGGGCACCCTCCACCAGGCCCCCACACATGTCTACCACCACCCCCACCCCCCAGCATCCACGGGCACCCTCCACCAGGCCCCCACTCATGTCCAACTCATGTCTCCCATCACCCCCAGCCCCCAGCAGTACAGGGCACCCTCCACCAGGCCCCCACACACCCCCATCCCCCAGAATCCAGGGGCCCCTCCACCAGGCCCCCACTCATGTCTCCCATCACCCCCACCCCCCAGCAGTGCAGGGCACCCTCCACTAGACCCCCACACATGTCCCCCTGCACCCCCACCCACCAGCATCCAGGGGCACCCTCCACCAGCCCCCCACTCATGTCTCCCACCTCCCCCACCCCCCAGCATCCAGGGGCACCCTCCACCAGGCCCCCACTCATGTCTCCCATCACCCCCACCCCCCAGCATCCAGGGGCATCCTCCACCAGGCCCCCACTCATGTCCCCCTGCACCCCCACCCACCAGCATCCAGGGGCACCCTCCACCAGGCCCCCACACATGTCCAACTCATGTCTCCCATCACCTCCACCCCCCAGCACTGCAGGGCACCCTCCACCAGGCCCCCCCACTCATGTCCAACTCATGTCTCCCATCACCCCCACCCCCCAGCAGTGCAGGGCACCCTCCACCAGGCCCCCACTCATGTCTCCCATCACCCCCACCCCCCAGCAGTGCAGGGCACCCTCCACCAGGCCCCCACTCATGTCCAACTCATGTCTCCCATCACCCCCACCCCCCAGCAGTGCAGGGCACCCTCCACCAGGCCCCCACTCATGTCTCCCATCACCTCCACCCCCCAGCAGTGCAGGGCACCCTCCACCAGGCCCCCACACATGTCCCCCTGCACCCCCACCCACCAGCATCCAGGGGCACCCTCCACCAGGCCCCCACTCATGTCTCCCACCACCCCCACCCCCCAGCAGTGCAGGGCACCCTCCACCAGGCCCCAACACATGTCCAACTCATGTCTCCCATCACCTCCACCCCCCAGCAGTGCAGGGCACCCTCCACCAGGCCCCCACACATTTCCCCCTGCACCCCACCCACCAGCATCCAGGGGCACCCTCCACCAGGCCCCCACTCATGTCTCCCACCACCCCCACCCCCCAGCATCCAGGGGCACCCTCCACCAGGCCCCCACTCATGTCAAACTCATGTCTCCCATCACCCCCACCCCCAGCAGTGCAGGGCACCTTCCACCAGGCCCCCACTCATGTCCCCCTGCACCCCCACCCCCCAGCATCCAGGGGCACCCTCCACCAGGCCCCCACTCATGTCTCCCATCACCCCCACCCCCCAGCATCCAGGGGCCCCCTCCACCAGGCCCCCACTCATGTCTCCCATCACCCCCACCCACCAGCATCCAGGGGCCCCCTCCACCAGGCCCCCACTCATGTCTCCCATCACCCCCACCCCCCAGCAGTGCAGAGCACCCTCCACCAGGCCCCAAACATGTCCCCCTGCACCCCCACCCCCAGCATCCAGGGGCACCCTCCACCAGGCCCCCACTCATGTCTCCCATCACCCCCACCCCCCAGCAGTGCAGGGCACCCTCCACCAGGCCCCCACTCATGTCCAACCCATGTCTCCCATCACCCCCACCCCCCAGCAGTGCAGGGCACCCTCCACCAGGCCCCCACTCATGTCTCCCATCACCTCCACCCCCCAGCAGTGCAGGGGCACCCTACACCAGGCCCCCACTCATGTCTTCCATCACCTCCACCCCCCAGCAGTGCAGGGCACCCTCCACCAGGCCCCACACATGTCCCGCTGCACCCCCACCCACCAGCATCCAGGGGCACCCTCCACCAGGCCCCCACTCATGTCTCCCACCACCCCCATCCCCCAGCAGTCCAGGGCACCCTCCACCAGGCCCCCACACATGTCCAACTCATGTCTCCCATCACCCCCACCCCCCAGCATCCAGGAGCACCCTCCACCAGGCCCCCACTCATGTCCAACTCATGTCTCCCATCACCCCCACCCCCCAGCAGTGCAGGGCACCATCCACCAGGCCCCCACTCATGGCTCCCATCACCCCCACCCCCCAGCAGTGCAGGGGCACCATCCACCAGGCCCCCACTCATGTCTCCCATCACCTCCACCCCCCAGCAGTGCAGGGCACCCTCCACCAGGCCCCCACACATGTCCCCCTGCACCGCCACCCACCAGCATCCAGGGGCACCCTCCACCAGGCCCCCACTTATTTCTCCCACCACCCCCACCCCCCAGCAGTGCAGGGCACCCTCCACCAGGCCCCCACTCATGTCCAACTCATGTCTCCCATCACCTCCACCCGCCAGCAGTGCAGGGCACCCTCCACCGGGCCCCCACACATGTCCCCCTGCACCCCCACCCACCAGCATCCAGGGGCACCCCCCACCAGGCCCCCACTCATGTCTCCCATCACCTCCACCCCCCAGCAGTGCAGGGTACCCTCCACCAGGCCCCCACACATGTCCCCCTGCACCCCCACCCACCAGCCGTGCGATTTGCCTGGGTACGTGTATTCCTGGGGTGCGCGGGTAGTCTCACATGCGATACCATCAGGGTACGTGTATTATGGGTCTGCGTGAACTTCCACACGCGATACCAGCAGGCTACCTGTATTACGAGGTTCGCGGGAAGTTCCACACGCGATTGCCCTGGGAACGTGTATTTCGGGGTGCGTGTGAAGTTTCACACGCGATTTTGCAGGGTACGTGTATTTCGGTGTGCGCATGAAGTTCCACACGCGACTGGGCCTGGGAGAGCGTGTTACGTGTATTCCTGGGGTGGGCGGGAAGATTCACATGGTCGCCTACAACGCGCCGAAAAATAAATGGTCCAATCCTGAAACACGTACGCCAGCATGAATCAGGCGTACGTCGACCCGCGCAGCATAAAAGTGCGCGCAAGCAACAAAAAAGCTCAGACGCCAGGATGAATATATACCGTTCCTAGCAGCAGTGGCCGTGGGTTACCAAAGGAGGAGGAGGAGGATAGTGAGGGCCCGAATTTTCACTCCCAGAACCAGCCTTTTTCGGATGCCTGATGACCAGGTGTATGGGAGGTACAGGTTTCCACCACACATAATACTGGACCTGGTCAGTGAGTGGGGGGATTACCTCACATCACCCACCCTGTGCTCCCAAGCACTCAGCCCCCTGGAGAAGGTCCTTAATGTACTGCACTTCTTGGCCACTGGATCATTTCAGCGGACAAGTGCCATAGTGGGTGGGGTGTCACAGGCCACGCAGTCACGCTGCCTACACCAGGTCTTGAACATCATCACTGCACGCCCATCAGTCCGCAGGCACATATACCTGCCCAGGACACCTGCAGAAAGGTAGGCTGCCGCCCTGGATTTCTACGGTGTGGCACAATTCCCTAAAGTGCTAGGTGCCATTGACTGCACCCATGTGGCACTACGTCCCCCCAGGGCATCTGAGCACATCTATAGGAACCGCAAGCACTGGCATTCCATCAACGTGCAGGTAGTATGTAATGCCAAGGGAATCATCACCTCAGTATATGTCAACTATCCAGGGTCCACCCACGACAGCTTCATTTACCGAATGTCTACCCTAAGCCGGGACCTAGAAGCTGGACGGCATGGCGATACATGGCTGCTTGGTGAGTATGAATGTATCAAGGATTGGTGACTGGCCTGCAGATTTGCCCACTAGGTCTGTAATGTCCTCCTCCTCACTTGATAGGAAAGGTTCCCCCGAAATACCGTTCTCCTCCTCACCTGATGTAGAAGAGTAGTGGGTTCTCCTTCGACGTGGTTTCTCCCTTTGAGACTTCTTCTTGGAGAGCAGATACGGTCTGCCTCGAAAAGAAGCCACCGTGAATCTCAACAGAGGAAACCTCACGATGACCCCCTCCCGTGACAGCCAGTTGTTATCGGGGGAAAAAGCCTCCGAGGCCCAAAAAACCCCCACAAGTTGATAGAAGACTCCTGAAGCAGGTCCGTTGAACCGTGGAGCACTAAACGCAGTATCCAGAGAAATCGGCTCCAGGCAGAAGCGGTGGAATCACAAGAAGGTAAACGAAGCAGCGTGAATGGGCTTCACAGAGGAGAGAGCTCCTGAAAACATTGACAGGAGGAAACGACCAGCAGGGAGTACTTCCGATAGAGTAGGAAGCGAGGAAAAGGGGAGAGAGCAAGCGGGAGAGAGCGTAGCAGGAAATGGGGTTGGAAGAATCGCTAAGAGGGGACAAAGCTA
Source organism: Ambystoma mexicanum (assembly GCF_040938575.1). Lineage (NCBI taxonomy): Eukaryota > Metazoa > Chordata > Amphibia > Caudata > Ambystomatidae > Ambystoma > Ambystoma mexicanum. The sequence continues at coordinate 873,314,892 of NC_090922.1, forward strand.
CAGAGCGCACGCAACGAACGGGAAAGCAAGTTGCAACGCGCCAGCCCGCTGAGATTCGGATGGAGAAATACACGGCGGGCGGCCATGTTGGAAAACACTAGACTGCACCGTACGTTGAAGCGAAAACGTAACGGAACCGTCTAATGGCGACGGAACTTCCACCTTCGCCAAATCCTCCAAGCGCCAATGGTCGTGACAGTATGCCCCCTTCGAAGGCACCTTCCTCCAGGCTTACCCGGGAGGAGACGGTGGAATCGTAGAATCAATCGGGGGGCAAAAACCTGTGCAGCCGGTTCCCAAGTATCCTCGGAAGAGGGGTAGCCTTTCCAATGTATGAGGTACTCCAGGCGTCCTTGATGGTACCGAGAGTCTCGAATCTGGGAGACCTCATATTCCTCCGAGGTAGAAGTAGGTCGAATCACTAACTTGGGAGCAGCTTGTTTCCTGGCATCAGGGACAAAGGGTCGAAGGAGGGAGGAATGGAACACCGGATGTATCCGTCGGAGAGTCTTTGGCAACTCTAAACGGTAGGCAACAGGGTTGATCTTTGTCTCTATCTTGAAAGGTCCAATGAAACGAGGGGACAACTTAGAAGGACGGACCCAACGGGGTAGGAACTTGGTGGACAACATGACCTCTGTACCCTTGTCCCAAGAAGGCACTTGTCGTCGATGTCTATCGGTTTGTTCCTTATACCGTCGGCTAGTCTCACTTAGACTACGTTCCGCTGTGTCATGAGCTTCATTCAGGCGATTGAGAGTGGTCTCTAAAGACGGGATGTTGGTCTCATTCCAGGCTGTTGGTATGATGGATTTAGGATGGAACCCATAAGTGCAAAAAAAAGGGCTGATGCCCGTTGCGGAATGCACAGCATTATTATATGCAAACTCAGCTGTTGGAAGTAGAGAGACCCAGTTGTCTTGTTGTTGATTTGTGAAACACCGTAAATACTGTTCCAGTGAACCATTGAGTCTTTCAGTCTGGCCATTAGTATGAGGGTGATACCCAGAAGAGAGAGCCCTCTCCATGCCCAAGAGCTTACATAGGGCCGTCCAGAACTTGGAGGTGTATTGAGTACCACGATCGGATACGATCTTCTGGGGTAAGCCGTGTAATCTAAAGATATCCCTGAGGAATACTTCAGCCATAAATGAGGCTGTAGGCAGCTGGGATAAGGGAGAGAAATGAGCGAGTTTGGAGTAGGTGTCGACAGTAACCATGATACAAGTACAACCCTGGGAACTAGGTAGTTCTACGATGAAGTCAGTAGAGATAGAATTCCAAGGACCCGACGGAACAGGTTCTTGTTGTAACAATCCCAGTGGTCTTTGAGTGGAATACTTGTTCTGTTGGCACACTAAACAAGATTGTACATAGGTCTTGGTGTCTGTCCTCATGTTGGGCCAATGAAAAGAACGTTTTAACAGTTCCAATGTTCCTCTAATTCCTCGATGTCCGGCGGTCCTGGCGTCGTGACACCACTGAAGAGCCTGTTGGCGATGTTTCTGCGCGGGCAAGAACAGTCTTCAATGGATGAAATATAGACCATCTTTCCTACAGACAGGCAGCTTATTGACGTCTAGAGCAGGAACATCTGAAGAGGTTTCCCTTACCTCCTGCATAAAAGAGGACACCGTTGAGACAATTCGGGTATGTGGGAACATTAACTCCTTTCTGTAGGTAGGGTTCAGGTCGTCTTTGCGGGACAAAGCATCAGCAATCTGATTTTGAGTACCCGGGATGTAGGAAATAGTAAAATGAAATTGAGCAAAGAAATGAGCCCACCTGGCCTGTCTAGTGTTGTAACATTCTTGTTGTCTGAGGACCTGTAAATTTTTATGATCGGTGCGTATTTGGAAAGGATGAAAGCTTCCTTGGAGTAGATGTCTCCACTCGAGGCAAGCCAGCTTCATGGCCAAGAGCTCCCGCTCGATGACTGAATAGTTCCGTTGGCTCGCAGTTAGTGTCTTTGAGAAGTAGGCCACAGGGTGTTCCTGGCCCTGGTCCAATTGCAGAAGAACAGCTCCTACGGCTGCCGCTGAAGCGTCGGTCTCCAGAATGAAAGGACTCAGCTGATCGGGCTGTCTAAGTATAGGTGCAGAACAGAAACTTCGTTTCAGGTGGAGAAAACTATCCTCAGCGGCTGTTGACCAGATAAAAGGTTCAGAAGATTTCTTTAGCAGCGAGGTTATGGGTAGAGTGAGTTGTGAGAAGTTGGGTATAAACTTTCTGTAAAAATTGGCTAGTCCCAAAAACCGTTGTATCTCTTTGACAGAGGTGGGAGACGGCCAACCAAGAATGGATTCAACCTTTTTGGGGTCCATAGTAATCCCTTGCTCGGATAGAATGAATCCTAAATAGGATACAGAAGACTGGGCAAAGGTACATTTCTCCGGCTTTACTAGAAGGTGATGTTGTTTAAGCCTACTTAGGACCTCTCCAACATGAAGAATGTGGTCTTTTAAATTGCGAGAGTACACCAGAATGTCATCCAAGTAGATCACAGTGTTTTGACCCAAAAGATCTGAAAATAGGCGGTCCATGAACCTCTGAAATATGGAGGGTGCATTTACTAGGCCAAACGGCATTACTTGGTATTCGTAAAGGCCGTAGGGAGTGCGAAAAGCCGTCTTCCATTCATCACCCGCTCTTATCCGGAGTAGATGGTAGGCGTTTCGTAGGTCGAGCTTGGTGAATACTACAGAGCCCTGAACGGCTTCCAGGATCTCATGGATGATAGGCATCGGGTAACGGTCTTTGATGGTCACTTTGTTGAGACCCCTGTAGTCTATACACGGTCTCAACTCCTTGCTCTCGCGTTTAGGAATGAAAAACAAAGAGGCGCCTGCGGGAGATTTAGAAGAACGAATCAGTCCATTGGCGAGATTGTCGTCAAGGTAGCGCCTGAGAACTGCCCTTTCTGACAATGAGAGGGGATACATCCTGCCGAAAGGAACCAATGCCTGAGGAACCAGATCAATACCACAGTCTTCGGGTCTATGCGGAGGTAGTTCAATGGGTACCTGTTCTTCAAATACTTCAGTAAATTCGGAATAGCAACTGGGTATACAATTTACGGTATTCTGTTCCGTAGCACATACCGTCTTGACCAATTCATGTTGGGGCTCAGGTAAACACTCCTTCAAACAGTACTTGGAATGAAAGCTTAACAGGTTGTTTGTCCAATCCACAGTTGGGTTGTGCTTCCGGAGCCAACCGATACCCAAGATGACAGGGAAATGAGCTGCTCGGATTATGTCAAATGATAACCGCTCCTTGTGTTGCTGAATAGATACTTGTATAACTTCGGTGGTATGAGTTATGAGTCCGGAACATAGGGGTGTTCCATCCACTCCTTCCACCTTTTGATCCTCCTTTTTTGCAATTCTAAATAGACCCACCTTATCCGCCCACAAGGTGTCCAAAAAGTTTCCTGCGGCTCCGCAATCCAACAACGCTTGCGTGTCGATTTCCTTGTCTCTGAAACGGAGCGTGATGCCTATCACCATCAGGCGGAGGTCCTCTGGCGTTCTGGCAGAGGTCACGGAAAGTGTGGTGTAAGAACAGGGAAGCACCCCTCGGTAGTCCGTCCTACCAACTACCGAGGGCGCTCGTTTCCCGACCTTCGGGGGGGCACAGAAGGGCAGTCCCTCAACAGGTGGGCAGCAGAACCGCAATACAGACAAAGATTTTCGTCACGTCTCTTCCTCTTCTCTTCGGCGGTCAAGGGAGGTCTAGTGGTTCCGACTTGCATGGGTTCGTCTCGGGTCTTTCGAGTAGCAGGTGAGGAGGCGGAGGTGTGAGAGTCTGAGAACAAGTTTGGGCCACGGCTCTTCTTTCTTTCGTTTTTCCGTTCGGTTAGGCGGAAGTCTATTCTTAGTACTGCTGCTAATAGATCCGAGAAAGAGTCAGGACGAGAAATCCTGGCAAGTTCGTCCTTAAGTTCTTCCCGTAAACCTCTGCGGAAAATCGTGTACTGAGCCTGTTCTTGCCACCCAGCTTCCGCAGCCAAGGTCTTGAATGTTGCTATGTAAGATAGTAAATCTGAGGTCCCTTGCCGCACATCCAGTAAATCCTCACTAGCTATGTGGGCACATTCCGTCCGCAAAAAGGTCTGTTTAAGGAGATCCTTAAAAGCGGTATAATCCTGTAACACAGGATCTGACTGGGATACCAATGGTGTTGCCCATGCTAAGGCGTTCCCAGTTAGGTGTGTGATCATGAAACCCACCTTAGCATGATCCGTGGAAAACGCATAGGGTCTATAGGTGAAATGTATATTGCAGGCATCAAGGAATTCTTTTACCCTTCTCTCAGTGCCATCAAACTTTCCTGACACTAAAGGCAAAGGGGGTAGATCAGTAGCCTGTTGTTCTCTAGTTGCTACTCTCTGTTGGAGTGCTGCGTTGTCGGCCTTGAGTGTTTGGACCTCGACATTAAGGTTCTGAACTGCGGCCACCAGCTCCTGTAACTGCTGTGGCGTGGCCATGTCTTCTTCTTTTTGGCGTTGCAAGCTATCAAGGATTGGTGACTGGCCTGCAGATTTGCCCACTAGGTCTGTAATGTCCTCCTCCTCACTTGATAGGAAAGGTTCCCCCGAAATACCGTTCTCCTCCTCACCTGATGTAGAAGAGTAGTGGGTTCTCCTTCGACGTGGTTTCTCCCTTTGAGACTTCTTCTTGGAGAGCAGATACGGTCTGCCTCGAAAAGAAGCCACCGTGAATCTCAACAGAGGAAACCTCACGATGACCCCCTCCCGTGACAGCCAGTTGTTATCGGGGGAAAAAGCCTCCGAGGCCCAAAAAACCCCCACAAGTTGATAGAAGACTCCTGAAGCAGGTCCGTTGAACCGTGGAGCACTAAACGCAGTATCCAGAGAAATCGGCTCCAGGCAGAAGCGGTGGAATCACAAGAAGGTAAACGAAGCAGCGTGAATGGGCTTCACAGAGGAGAGAGCTCCTGAAAACATTGACAGGAGGAAACGACCAGCAGGGAGTACTTCCGATAGAGTAGGAAGCGAGGAAAAGGGGAGAGAGCAAGCGGGAGAGAGCGTAGCAGGAAATGGGGTTGGAAGAATCGCTAAGAGGGGACAAAGCTACAGAGCGCACGCAACGAACGGGAAAGCAAGTTGCAACGCGCCAGCCCGCTGAGATTCGGATGGAGAAATACACGGCGGGCGGCCATGTTGGAAAACACTAGACTGCACCGTACGTTGAAGCGAAAACGTAACGGAACCGTCTAATGGCGACGGAACTTCCACCTTCGCCAAATCCTCCAAGCGCCAATGGTCGTGACAGAATGCCACTGCACATGCATGCATGTGAGATGCAGAGTTATGTCACTACCCCACTAATGATACCCATCACCTCCTCACCAGGGGACAGTGCCTACCCTCTGAGCACCCACATGATGACGCCAATTCGGAACCCCATCACGCCTCCCGAGGTAAGATACAACACAGCCCATATTGCAACCCGGGGCATAGTGGAACGCACATTCGGAGTGCTCAAGTCATGCTTTCGCTCCCTTGACCGTTCTGGCGGGCAGCTGTTATATGCGCCCCCAGTAGTGTGCAGCATTATAGTGGCAGCATGTGCCCTGCACAATGTTGCAACACGCCGGGGCCTGGCTGTGGACATGGTGGTGCCCCCACATCCCCAACCACATGCACGCCCAATGTGCATGGGATGGGAAAGGGCACGGGGTGAGGCAGCCCGTACGCAGCTGGTGGCTAATTACTTCACATAGAAATCACACCCCTGTGGAGTGCACACAGCCCTGGCACATACCATCTCATAAGCAATGATGACTCGACCTGACAATTATGATGAACAAAGGGACAGTCAAATGTCAGAACCATATCAGCCTGAGATTGTTCATGTGGAAGTGTCAGAATGTGTGCATCCCTACCTACACAAACACCACCAATGCAGTGTCATCAAAAGACACACTTCCATGCTGCAGAAATGAATACCCACTTGCAAAATACTATATGAGAACAGTGCCATGTCACCCAACCCCTCCCCGGCACGGCCACACAACACACCATGGCATGCCATGCAATGTGAGAGCAAACAAATTAATCCCCACAACATGCCCCAAGTGTCAACAACTACATTGTCGCTAATGGAAACTGGCCACACATGAAATGCTCACAGTAATGCAGGATCTACAACACACATTACCAAATACTTACCAAGAATACCAATCACCTACACAACCTCCAACCTACCTTAAACATGACATTACAGACTTAAAAATTTGGTAGCCTCACTACCTGGTAATGCCAGCACTTCGAACACTTCCAAGTATAGAGTGTTAGCGCCACGCAAGAGTGTAGGTGCACTGCTTACAACATGGACTCCAGTTCCAAGGTAGACCGCCTTGTGAAGACATGAGAAATGGACCTGCAAATTAGGAGGATGAGATGGATGCAGAGGCACATATCAATACACCATGCAGTGTACAATACAACAACAATATGCACTATGAATGTATACACAGTATTGACTACAGACTGCCCACACATCAAATGGGAGTCCAATGCCACCATGTACGTCAATGTTACTTGGGCAAACCCTTTGCAAGCCCATGGAAACGGGAAGCAGGAGGGGTGTGTGTCACACAAACCCAAGCATCTGAACCAAATTCATGACAAGCCTGCATGTGCCCAACCACAATACAGCGTATGCCCACGGGAGCCACACAAGGCAACACACTGCCCAAAAAACAAAAATTACAACAAAAGAAAAAAGAGAAAAATCAAAAATGGCCATTAATGGGCCCGGGGGGTGGGGGAGGCCACCCAGGATGTCCGAGGATAGGGTGCACACCAAAAACCACCTGTGTGGATCTTGCGAAAAAAAAACACCTCCATGAGCTCATGGCCTGCACGGCTACCCTATTGTGAGAGAATCACTGCTGTCGCTCTCCTCACCCTCTGCAGCTGCATCAGGAGGTGGTGGCACTATGGGAGGCAGCTCACGCAAAGCCCTAGTCTGGTCCTCCATGGCAGCAAGCATGCGGGTGTGGAAGGTCTCGTTCTGGAGGATAATTGTGCGTAGGTCCTCATGCAACAACTACGTGATGCTCGGACCTCCGCCCTAGTTGCCTGCATCTCAGCTGAGAGCGTACGTGTGAGACGCTCCAGCTACTGTTCTGTCCTTCTGTTTGTTGAAGCCTCAAGCTCAACAAGAGTCGTCCTGAGGTGAAGGAGTTCCACCCTCAGGGCTTCCCTGTGGCCCTGGGACTCTATGGAAATGGCTTCCCGCAGAGTCGCCAGTGCCGCCCGCCTGTCCCTGTCTGACGCCAACATGTCCTCCCTGTTTGACTGGCAGATGGAGTCGGTTGCCTGCTGTAGTCGCTCCATCAGCCTTTCGGGGGGACAATGGAAGTGGCCACCCTATCCATGGCCTGAACCATCATCTCTGATGATGCTGCCTGTTGGGTTGCCATACCGTATATGGATTGCTCCCATGCGGTATTGCCAGGTGGCGTACGGCCACCACGTCGGCGGGCACCACACCTGTCTGGGGCAAGGGGAACTGCGCCTTGCTGTGCCGCCACTGCCTGAGGCTGCAGGACTGCATTCCCCCTCTGATCTGATCTAACCACCAAAGGCGTACCTGCCAACAATGACATCCCCATTGAGGGTTCTAACCCTGGTGCAGGTGGGTCGGACAGAACAGAATCCCTCCCAGGAACACTTACCTGCGACGGCACATAGGTCTCATCATCCGAATCGACACCTGAATACAGCTCGGGGGAGGTGCAGCCAGAGACACCCCTTGAGAGCACGACCGGCAGCAGTTGTGGGTTCTCACCCACCACCACACCACGTCCCTCACTGGTGGTCGGTCGGGCCTGAGACCCCTCCTGGGTCTGCACCATCTCCACAACCCCAGCAGTATCAAGTGCGGCATCCCCTGCAAAGACATAAAAGAAAACAAATGGAAACAGGCATTAGCACTATGGCACACAATTAGGGCTGAGAAGCTACAGAAACAGTACTTGATTGACACATGTCCCACATGACTAAAACCCTCCCATGCATGCACCGTCACTGCGTGTGAAGGGGAGGCAGATGGCACACATTGATGACACCAAGATGGAAGATGAACACATTTGCTGCATGCTGCCTAGCAGTGGCATCACACATTGGCCTGTGATTGGCACATATCAATGTGCCACAGTCAAATACACATGCCATCACACAGATGGCATGTACCCTAGCCATGAAGTGAAGAGGGAGAGGAGGGCACCAATTGTTCATTCAGTCTAGTTTGCTCATGAAATTGATTTTTTCATTGAAATGGTTCAAATTTTTAACCTGGAGCTGCCAGTCCAAAATGGTCCTATAGCACAGGGACATGTCTAAACAAATCGTATCCAGGAAACAAAGCCAGTCCACTGTACCATAGCCATGTCAGACATGTGACAATAGGACTGCGAAATGCCTAGTAAAAGTGGTGGTATGCAAACAATCTGCCTGAATAAACAGAGGAAAATAAGCAACAATGTTGTGGCAAGATGACACTTCAAGGGCAACTGGTGTGGTGTTGGGCTAGATGTCTAATGTTGGCAGAAGGTATACTGCTATACCCAAATGCTGGTGCGCAGAATGTATTGGATGAGGCACATGTGTGACCCAAACCACTCAGGCACACACACCCTCACCTGGCACCCAAACAGAAGCCCTCACACACACACACCATTCACATGGATGACACACACATGCATGTGCACTCACCGGACAATGCCTCGTAATCTGCCAGTTCTCCCACGCCTTGGATCTGTTCCTCCGTGACGTAGGTCCCAGCAACATGCTCATGTGGAGTGAGTTCTATGTCCTCTGCTGGAGACCCACCTCCAGTCACCAGAGTAGCGGCATGACTTGAGGCCAGCTTATTCTTTGCCCTGCGCTTCAGGTCATTCCAGAACTTGTAGCATTCATTAGCTGTGCGCCTCACGATTCCAAGGGCACTTATGATGTCCGCGATGGTCTGCCAGTGTGCCAGACGTTGTGCAGGTGTGGTCTTGGATCCTGCAACAAACACCATTTTGCGGTCATGTGCGGACACATACTCTACAAGTGCATTCAGTTCGGCCTCATTGAAGCTGGGCTTCCTTGATGGGCCGGACTGTGTAGCCGTGTCTGGGGCATAAGCCTGTACTGGACGAGCACTCTTCCTCTTCCGCTTGGAAGGTGGTGGGGATCCTGAGTGTCCTACGCCGCTCTGGACACTAGGGGCAGGAGCCCCGGTGGACTCTACTAGGAGTGTGGGATTGCACACTCAGCATGGGAGTTGATGCAGGCATTAGCTCAAGTGTGATGGTGTCAGGCGGAAATGTCAGCAGGATGGACTTGGACCGACACTGTCCTGGCTGGGTGTGTGAGAGGTGGGGTGGATGGAGCCGCAGCCGCCCCTGCAGCCTCCCCAGTCTGCCTATGCGGGGCAGCAGATGGCCTAGTTGCCCCTGATCCACGTGGCCTGATGACACCAACGTGCACCGGCACACGTGGCCTAGACCTGCTGACCTGGAAGTCAGCCATGGAGTCACCCTGTGCCAGGTCTGGTTCCACAGTGGGCTGGTCCAACAAGGGCTGAGCATGGATGGTGTCAGCCACGTTACCCTCAACCGGGGGGGGCATGGGTGTCCCTGACTGCTCCTCCACAATTGGGGGGCTAGGGGCACCCTGCAAGTCATGGCCACGTCCCCTACCGGATCCACCACGGCCACCACTTGGGGCTCGGCCACCTTTGCCACCCTTACGGCTTGTTCGCCTCCCAGCCATGGCACTGATGTTATTGTGTGTATGGGAGTCGCTGTGAACTATTGTCCTGGGCAATTGGGGGTCAAAGGGGTTGGGTACCAGATGGTAATCGTACCCTAGTGCTCTAGCAAGGCTGTATGTCACCCCTGGGGAAAGATGACGGGTCACGCAACGCACAGGCACCCCAAAAAAGGGGAGTAAGGTGCACGCAACCCCTCCTAGACCACGTGTGTGGAAAAATAAACCTGCACTACGCTGTGGCACCCAGAAACACAAGAATGAACGTATGCATGTCTCACGCAGCCTAGAATGACCTCTGAAGGGGTATGCGACACACGGGGCAAGCACAGATGTTAAATACGTGCGCGACTCACCGTCTGCCAGGAACAAAAGCGTGAAAAATATGCGCTTGTGCGCGTTGGCAACACCCCCGCCAAAAGAAGAATTGTACGCTGTCTGAGGAGACAGGACAACAGTAGAAGGGAACGCTGTTTGAGGAAACAGGCCCAGGAAAAAGAGGAAAAGAGAAAAAGCTGTCAGAGGTAACAGGGAGTACGAACTTGAAACGCCGTGAAGTAAATCGCGTGTAAACCGACAAGAAGTACAGATTTCACCCACTCGCTCTCCACGAAAAGCACGTACAAGGAAATGGCGTTCTACACGTACCTTTTATCCACACATCACAGACGCGCATACGCGATGAGGCCATTTCCACCAATTACACGCTTTGACACTCGGACGTGTATCTTTTTTTTTACACGCGCCATTCTCTACGGCCATGCGTGTGACGTCATAGCTGCGCATGGGGGCCTTTGGGCCAATGAAATCGCGTATGCGTGAAGACGCACTTACGCGCTAAGGGCCTTTCCTCGAATTACACGCAGACGTGCAGGATTTTCACGTGCCAAATCACTCCGTATCAAGCTGGCCACGCGTAAGCACACGGAAGACCACGCTCCTGCCCAGAAAGCTGATTTACTGCCCCCCAGAGCCCTGAGCACGCTCCCACCTGCCATCTGCTGCTGCCTGACTGCCTGCTGCCCACGTGCCATGCCATTTGCTGCCTGCACATCAGCCAGGGCTGCTGTTGCTGTGACCACCCCTGCTGGAACTGAAGACTCCCGACTGGGATTCCATCGCTCCACAGCCCAGCCCCAGGACCCAGTTGCCCGCCCACTCCTGCCTCTGGGGTTGTCATGTCGGGCACTGCAACATCTGGCACCACTGACAACCCCCGGCCAGAGAGGCAGAGGGGCACCAGCTTCAGTGCCAGGGAAGTTGGTGTCCTGGTGGAGCAAGTCCTGGGGCAGTATGATGCCCTCTTCGGAAGTGTGCGCGCCGACAAGGAAGGAAGGACTCGGATCTGGACAGACATCGTGACTGCCATCAACGCGGAGGGGGTGGCAGTCCGCGACTTCCAACATGTCAAGAAGCGCTGGGAGGACTTCAGGTCCAGGACCATCAACAAGGCCCGGCGCCTCTTGAAGGCAGCGGATGCTAAGGGGTGCCGGGGCCACTTGTCAGAAGATCAGATGAGGGTCCTGGAACGCATATCCCCAGTGCTCCACGTCCAGGTCCTTGAGAGGCAGACCCGTCTGGAGTCGAGCGGTAAGTGTACATGCATCATGATTGTAAGCTGTGCATGTGGTGATGTGCCAGTAGTGTGCCGGTTGCACATCTGTTTGTATGGGGCCGAGTATGGGTGGGGGTGTACAGGACCGTGAGGCTAACACATGCGAGGGCTTTCATGTGTGAGACATGGATGGCGCTTGTGTGTGTAGGCTTGCATGCCAAATGCAGTTGTGTGGGCACACATGTTTGGATGAATGTGTATGTAAGTAGGCATGTTCGTGATGTCACGCATGTATGTTGTTTTCAGCTGCATGTATCAGCACTGTGTACATGTGCATGTGTGTGTATTTGACAAGGGTGCAACAGTGATGCTACATGGATGCATGTGAAAGCGGGATGTGGAAGCCTGATTGGCAGATGTGACATGGATGCCCATCTGAACACTGCGACAGTTGGCTAAGGTGTACACATGCATGCAAGTGTGGTGGTGTTCGTGCATGTGTAGTGCACTCCCTGTGTTGCATGTGATGTCTGGCTCACCTTTGCCTGCTCATGCTGTTGTATGTGTATGGATGGTGCTGGCAGTTACGATATGGCTGTGGTATGGCTCATGTGTGCAAGTTGAAATGACATGTGTGTTGCCGATTGTGATGCCATGTCTGAGGTTTGCCAATGCCACTCATGTGCAACTGTCATGTGTGTATGTGTCCATTATACAGTGCCCTGATGCCTGTGTTTTATTTCTCCCTGTCTGCAGCATCAACTGATGAAGAGGGCGGAGAAGGTGCTGTGGAGCACAGCGCGGGGATCGCACCGCCAGCCGGAGACGCAAGGCCCGGCTCCCCTCCCAGGTTGTGATCTCGTCGGGGAGTGAGGAGTCCGGTGCCGCGTCCCAGGCCGCAGCTGCCCGGGGAGGTCCAAGAGGCGGAGGTCAGAGTCGGACTCCTCGGCAGCAGAAGGGGCAGCTGGGACCCCACAGAGCCCAACGGGGAAAGATGGCACGGAGTCATCCAGGTTGGTGGGGGTTTTGGTGGAGGAGGACGCCGTGCAAGCAACAGAGACGGGGTCTGGAGGTGGGGATTCCACTGGTGCTAGTGGTGCAGTGCAGGACCAGGGACAGGAGGCAGCACAGGTCGCTGCGGAGGTGCCTGTGTGCTATCCTGTCCCTGATCCTGTCACTGCATCATCTTGCATCAGCAGGGATGCCTACGTCCAGACCCGTTTTCAGGTAGGGGATGAGCTCACGACAACTGGCCTTCCTCTGCCTGCGGACGTGGCTATCCGGGTCTGGGTTGAGCCTGTCCTGACTGGTGTGGCGTTGCGTCAACGGGCCATGCGAGGTGACCTGCAGTCTTTTCATGAGGAGACTGCACGTCATCTCGAATGGCTTGTTTACCGCGTCGGCCTACTGGGACAGGTCACTCAGGCCGGATTCCTCCGTTTGATGGGGCTTGCTCAGACCCCCTCCTCAACTGAACCCCCTATGCGCCAGTCGTTCTCCGTGCCATCTTCCCACCCATTAGTCACCTGGGTGCCCTGTGGAGCTGCCTCTGACGGTGCGGCCATGCTGGTGGAGGAAGCATCCCTGCCACAGTCGGGAGTGGGACGTCCAGCAGGGGTGGCCACATCAAAGACTGCACCCCAGCCAGCGGAGGATGTGCAGGCAGCAGGAGGCAGTGCACGGGCAGAGGCACAGCAGCAGCAGCAATGTGGTGGGAGCCATGATGGCTCCGGGCCTTCGACATCGGAGGGGCAGGCATCGGCCGGAGGGCAGAAGGACCCAGGACAGGAAGTGTCTTCCGCGTGGCAGTGGTTTGGCCACGCCATAGATGCGGAGCGGCAGCGGGCGGAAGAGGCACGGCTCACGATGGTCAGGGCGGAGAACTCCATGCGGAGGGCCCTGAGGTGGGCCGAGTGTCTCGAGGCAATCCGCAGGGAGTTGGGGGTGAACATGTCGACGGCCCTGCGGACCCTCAGGGCCATGGAGGAGGACCGCCTCCGGGACATTGAGCAGGAGTTCGATGATGCCCTGGCCCGGAACATCCCGAAGTGAGCCGTCGGACTAGCCCGCTGCCCTTGTAAATAGTTCTGTAGTTAGTGTTAGGTTTCCTTTGGTTTTGCATTTTTTTTGGACCTTTTGGACAATGGGCCACATTTTTGTATATAGTTTTTTTTTTTAGGTAGTGTTATTAGATAGGTTTCATTTCTTCTGTTGGGATCATGGACCCTGGATTGTTTATCTGTACATAGTTGACTTTTGGATTTTCATATTTTTTTATTATTTACCCATGGAGCAATGGTTTTCGATTTTAATTTTCCATTGGATTTACTTTTGTGGACTGTGACTTTGGACACCTTTCCTTTGGATTATGATTTGTGGTTTTGCATTATTTCACAGACATGCTGGTTTATTTTTTTTAAATTTCCATTATTGTTTGTTTATTTTTGATTCAATTTATGTTGCTTTTAATACATATTTTTTCTTCAAACTTCAATGTGTATTATCATCTCATTGGTTTCATGCATATCATGATATGGGTTTTGACATTCACTGACACCCATTGGGTGTATGTGAGGAACATGTGTTCATTTCCAAACTTGCAATTGGGGTTCTATCATGTTATTGCCATTTCTAAGTGGGTGGATGCAATACTCGGGTGGGTGTTTGGCATTTGGAGGCTGACCATAAGGGCCAGGGATCTAGATTGTGATGACATGTTGGCTGGGGGACATGAGTGGGGGCCTGGTGAAGGGTGCCCTGCACTGCTGGGGGGTGGGGGTGGTGGGAGACATGAGTGGGGGCCTGGTGGAAGGTGCCCCTGCACTGCTGGGGGGTGGGGGTGATGGGAGACATGAGTGGGGGCCTGGTGGAGGGTGCCCCTGACTGGTGGGGGGTGGGGGTGCAGGGAGACATGAGTGGGGGCCTGGTGGAGGGTGCCCCTGCACTGCTGGGGGGTGGGGGTGATGGGAGACATGAGTTGGACATGAGTTGGGTCCTGGTCGAGGGTGCCCTGCACTGCTGGGGGGTGGGGGTGGTGGGAGACATGAGTGGGGGCCTGGTGGAGGGTGCCCCTGCACTCCTGGGGGGTGGGGGTGATGGGAGACATGAGTGGGGGCCTCGTGGAGGGTGCCCCTGGATGCTGGGGGGTGGGGGTGATGGGAGACATGAGTGGGGGCCTGTTGGAGGGTGCCCCTGCACTGCTGGGGGGTGGGGGTGATGGGAGAAATGAGTGGGGGCCTGGTGGAGGGTGCCCCTGACTTGTGGGGGGTGGGGGTTCAGGGAGACATGAGTGGGGGCCTGATGGAGGGTGCCCCTGCACTGCTGGGGGGTGGGGGTGATGGGAGACATTAGTTGGACATGAGTGGGGGCCTGGTGGAGGGTGCCCTGCACTGCTGGGGGGTGGGGGTGGTGGGAGACATGAGTGGGGGCCTGGTGGAGGGTGCCCCTGGATGTTGGGGGTGGGGGTGATGGGAGACATGAGTGGGGGCCTGGTGGAGGGTGCCCCTGCACTGCTGGGGGGTGGGGGTGATGGGAGACATGAGTGGGGGCCTGGTGGAGGGTGCCCCTGCACTGCTGGGGGGTGGGGGTGGTGGGAGACATGAGTGGGGGCCTGGTGGAGGGTTCCCTTGCACTGCTGGGGGGTGGGGGTGGTGGGAGTTATGCGTGGGGCCTGGTGGAGGGTGCCCCTGACTGGTGGGGGTTGGGGGTGCAGGGAGACATGAGTGGGGGCCTGGTGGAGGGTGCCCCTGGATGCTGGGGGGTGGGGGTGATGAGAGACATGAGTGGGGGCCTGGTGGAGGGTGCCCTGCACTCCTGGGGGGTGGGGGTGGTGGGAGACATGAGTTGGGGCCTGGTGGAGGGTGCCCCTGACTGCTGGGGGGTGAGGGTGGTGGGAGACATGAGTGGGGGACTGGTGGAGGGTGCCCCTGACTGCTGGGGGGTGGGGGTGGTGGGAGACATGAGTGGGGGCCTGGTGGAGGGTGCCCCTGCACTGCTGGGGGGTGGGGGTGATGGGAGACATGAGTGGGGACCTGGTGGAGGGTGCCCCTGCACTGCTGGGGGGTGGGGGTGGTGGGAGACATGAGTGGGGGCCTGGTGGAGGGTGCCCCTGACTGGTGGGGGTGGGGGTGGGGGTGCAGGGAGACATGAGTGGGGGCCTGGTGGAGGGTGCCCCTGGATGCTGGGGGGTGGGGGTGATGGGAGACATGGGTGGGGGCCTGGTGGAGGGTGCTCTGCACTGCTGGGGGGTCTGGGTGGTGGGAGACATGAGTGGGGGCCTGGTGGAGGCTGCCCCTGGATGCTGGGGGGTGGGGGTGATGGGAGACATGAGTGGGGGCCTTGTGGAGGGTGCCCCTGCACTGCTGGGGGGTGGGGGTGGTGGGAGACATGAGTGGGGGCCTGTTGGAGGGTGCCCCTGCAATGCTGGTGGGTGGGGGTGATGGGAGACATTAGTTGGACATGAGTGGGGGCCTGGTGGAGGGTGCCCTGCACTGCTGGGGGGTGGGGTGGTGGGAGACATGAGTGGGGGCCTGGTGGAGGGTGCCCCTGGATGCTGGGGGTGGGGGCGATGGGAGACATGAGTGGGGGCCTGGTGGAGGGTGCCCCTGCACTGCTGGGGGGTGGGGGTGGTGGGAGACATGAGTAGGGGCCTGGTGGAGGGTGCCCCTGCACTGCTGGGGGGTGGGGGTGATGGGAGACATGAGTTGGACACGAGTGGTGGCCTGGTGGAGGGTGCCCTGCACTGCTGGGGGTTGGGGGTGGTGGGAGACATGAGTGGGGGCCTGGTGGAGGGTGCCCCTGCACTGCTGGGGGTTGGGGGTGGTGGGAGACATGAGTGGGGGCCTGGTGGTGGGTGCCCCTGGATGGTGGGGGGTGGGGGTGGTGGGAGACATGAGTGGGGGCCAGGTGGAGGGTGCCCCTGCACTGCTGGAGGGTGGGGGTGATGGGAGACATGAGTTGGACATGAGTGGGGGCCTGGTGGAGGGTGCCCTGCACTGCTGGGGGGTGGGGGTGGTGGGAGACATGAGTGGGGGCCCGGTGGAGGGTGCCCCTGGATGCTGGGGGGTGGGGGTGATGGGAGACATGAGTGGGGGCCTGGTGGAGGGTGCCCCTGCACTGCTGGGGGTGGGGGTGGTGGGAGACATGAGTGGGGGCCTGGTGGAGGGTGCCCCTGCACTGCTGGGGGGTGTGGGTGATGGGGGACATGAGTTGGACATGAGTGGGGGCCTGGTGGAGGGTGCCCTGCACTGCTGGGGGGTGGGGGTGGTGGGAGACATGAGTGGGGGCCTGGTGGAGGGTGCCCCTGGATGCTGGGGGGTGGGGGTGGTGGGAGACATGAGTGGGGGCCTGGTGGAGGGTGCCCCTGGATGCTGGGGGGTGGGGGTGGTGGGAGACATGAGTGGGGGCCTGGTGGAGGGTGCCCCTGGATGCTGGGGGGTGGGGGTGGTGGGACACATGAGTGGGGGCCTGGTGGAGGGTGCCCCTGGATGCTGGGGGCTGGGGGTGATGGGAGACAAGAGTGGGGGCCTGGTGGAGCGTGCCCCTGACTGGTGGGGGGTGGGGGTGCAGGGATACATGAGTGGGGCCCTGGTGGAGGGTGCCCTGCACTGCTGGGGGGTGGGGGTGGTGGGAGACATGAGTGGGGGCCTGGTGGAGGGTGCCCCTGGATGCTGGGGGGTGGGGGTGGTGGGAGACATGAGTGGGGGCCTGGTGGAGGGTGCCCCTGGATGCTGGGGGGTGGGGGTGGTGGGAGACATGAGTGGGGGCCTGGTGGAGGGTGCCCCTGGATGCTGGGGGGTGGGGGTGGTGGGAGACATGAGTGGGGGCCTGGTGGAGGGTGCCCCTGGATGCTGGGGGGTGGGGGTGATGGGAGACATGAGTGGGGGCCTAGTGGAGGGTGCCCTGCACTGCTGGGGGCGGGGGTGCTGGGAAACATGAGTTGGACATGAGTGGGGGCCTGGTGAAGGGTGCCCCTGGATGCTGGGGGCTGGGGGTGCAGGGGGACATGCGTTGGTGGGCAGTAGTTCAAGGTGACATGTGAGTTGGCTGGGGGTCATGGGCATGGTGGATGGGCTGCCTGCGGGACATGTGCAGGGTAGGCCCCTGTGGTGTGGGCCGCCTGCAGGGGCCGTGGAGGGTGTAGAGGGTACACCTGGGAGGACCCACACTTGCAATGTACGCGTGGTGCTCCCTGTGCACCCCTGGAATACACGTACCATGATGGAATTGCGTGTGATACTTCCTGCGCACCCCTGAAATACACGTACCCTGCTGCTTTTAGGTGTGATACTTCCCGCGCACCCCTGGAATACACGTACCCTGCTGCTTTTACATGTGATATCTTCCTGCGCACCCCTGGAATACACGTACCCTGATGGAATCACGTGTGATACTTCCCGCGCTCCCCTGAAATGCACGTACCCTGCTGTTTTTGCGTGTGATACTTCCCGCACACCCCTGGAATACACGTGCCCTGATGGAATCGCATGTGTTACTTCCCACGCACCCCTGATGTACACGTACCCAGGACAATCGCGTGTGAAACTTCCTGAGAACCACTGAAATACACGTTCCCCACTTGGCGTTTGCTGTTTGGTAGCCCTGTGAACTGGTCCAGGGTTAGCGCAGCCCTTTGCGATGATTTGGGAATTTTGAAGGCTTTTCCTTGCGCGAGGGCGTTCTTGGGAGCGTAACTGGCGCTGCTGCAGGGTCGCTGCGCCACTCTGTCCCACGGCTGGTTTCGGAGGCTAAAATCCATGAATTCGCTGTGCGATGAAAAGGATTTTTTCGCACGCGGCTGGCGCAGTGTATCGCACGGGGAAACTGTGCGCCAGCCGCATGCGCCACTTTTGTGCGAATTTCTATGAATTACCCTTGTGTCCATCTTGTGATTCGAAATCTGTAAAGTACATCTGTCATTTCTGAAAACTTGACTTTATTTCTGAAAATCTACCTTCACAAAAACGTCAGTATCTTTTGAAGCGCATGTCCTGGAAGCGAAATTTAATGACATTCCAATTCCTTATAGTTTTTCCGTAATCGCGATTTACGCACGCAGAAAAAGTGCTGGAATAGCAATTTAGCTCAATTTCACCACATGTTAAAAATAGCTGCTTCTTGCTTTCCACTGCTGAATTTCGTTTTCAAGCTGGTAATCACTCATGAATCATTGCTGGTGTTGACCTGAACTAATCCAAAGTAAGTTTCACTTATCCTGAATATCCCTTAGTGAATTAAAAGCATTTTAGTATATTTTCCCATCCTTTGCAATTACATTCAAAAGCATTTTGACCTGTGTTTTAAAATCATACCTGTTTTCTCTAAGCTTGCTGGGGGGAACTGGAATTGAACTACATTATTGATTGTATTCTTGAAACCTGTGTACCCTCCTTCCCATCTCTTCATACTGAATAGTGGGGGGAGTGAAAAAGATAGAGATGCCTCCATTGACACGAAGAGAATTACAACAAGAGGAGGCAAAAGACGAAGGTGAGCTACTAGATCTATCCACTTACCCGGATGGCAACTCTATAGATATTTCATCAATAAGCCAAGAACAGAACATCAAAGACATGATCCTCTTAGATCAATATCCTAATTCCAACTCGACGGCTAACCGCCGTCTAGAACTTACTTGTAGTGACATATCGGAGGAAGATTTTGAAAGTTTCCATACTATGGAAAAATCGAAAACAAAGGAAATAAGAAAAAAATGTCATACTGTGGACCAAAAACAATTAAGAGAACAATCAATTGAATCAACACAAGGTACCCACTGGCAGTCGATTCATGACGACAAGAGTTTTGCTTACCCTTTGTTCAAAACACCCATATTTGTCGATCCCTTAAAACGACAAGAGAAATATGTAATTACAATGACACATATACGACCAGCAAAGCCTGCGGCGATACTAAACCGCACTAATACTCTACGTGTTCTCCAGGCCATTCCAGAACTGAAGCACATCAACACGAAAGACTTAGCTCTAGTCAAATTCATTGATGACCAGAAACTTGATACAGTTGAAATACAGCTAATGACTCAAACAACTATGCAAGAAATCCTGCAAGCCAACACGCAATTACAATATATTGGCTTTAAATGTAGCAAAATGAAGGAGACGAACAAAAGACCAAGGTCTGAGGCCTCGAAGGACAATAACAACGAGCTGAGGCCTTTTAGTCGAAACTATGAAAAAGCAGAGACATACTTGGCTTCACCAACAATCAATGATGCATCATCAACAGACATGTCAGATAGCGGGGAAGATGAAAATCAAACTAATCAACGCCTTTCGTGTTCTAGATATATTAGAAGAGAATATACATTTCAATCAAAAGAGAATGAAAGTAGCTTATCTGTGTCCTCATAACAACGAGTGGAGCAACAGAGAGCACAGACCCTACTGACCTCATGGAACACCAGAGGTCATGATCATTTATTCCACCAAACCCACCCTAAATTACAACAAGCGCATATAATCTGTCTCCAAGAGACTTGGCTGTCGCACCCTCCCACGTGCCAAGGATACAATATTTTTACTAATCCAGCCATCACACAACAAAAGGGAAGACCGTCGTCAGGGCAGATAACGATGATAAAAATTAACTCCTATTGGACGCCGGTTGAAGCAACAAATCTGAATCCATGGATCCAATATGTGGTGGTACGACAACAATACAAACCCACCGGCAACCAGACACGCTGGATGGTCATATTTAATATGTACTGGAATCCCATAGCGACTGACGAACAGGTTTTTCTTGATGCTTTCTTAACAGCGCTTGATAAATTGGTCACAAAGTTTTCATCAATTGACATAATAATATGTGGAGACCTAAATATACATATTTTTGATAAAATTGGAAATTACAAAGAAAAGAACCAACTATCCTCGAGAGCAAATGCATGGATGAAAGAAATGAAAACAAGAAATCTGAAGCTGATGGGTAACTATCAGAATGCGGATCGACAACTTATTCCAACGTGGTCACAAGGTACATCGGAAGCAGCTCTAGACTACATATACACCTCTGAGAACATTGAGAATGCAGTGACAAAAATAGAGATAACAAAGAATAACAACAGTGATCATCGCATGATATCAATGACATGGAAAAGGCAAAACTTAGACAAAGAGCGACTCACTCTGCCCGAGATGGAACTTAACGGGAAAACCACAAGACTAAGATTGAAAACCAATGACATTGTGGGAATAAACCAGAAATTTAGGGAAACAGGGAAAAAAGACGATGAGAAAATAAATTATGAATGGTTATTTGAGCAACATTACAGACCCCAAAAAGAGCAGAAAAAACTTTCGCCTCATATCCATACATACGACCCTATGATTGCAGCGAAAAAAAGAGAACTACGAAAATTATGTAGAGAACTAAGAAAGCAAAGAACAAAAGAATCATATGCTACAACCAATGTTGCTAAACAAAAATATCAGCATTGGTTAAAATCCCACAAAAGTCAAATGTTGCAACAAGATTCAGAACAAATGTTAGCAACCCTGAATAATCGCAATACGCGCGATTTATGGAATCTGTTAAATCCCACACAAGCTGTCCAACACCGAAGGATACAAAATGTGACTAAAACACGGTGGATAAAACACCTTTCCGCTGTATATAAGAAGAAGGACACCCCTGAAGCAGAAACCCCACAGACAATGAATAAATGGGCAATTACCACTACTAGAGAACAAATCCTACAGATAATCTCGAAATTGAATAAATCAAGAGCTCCCGGCCCGGATGGCCTGACAAACGCCACAATCAAAGCTGATCCAGAGATATGGGCGGACATGTTATTACAAATCATTAAACTGATTAACCAATTACACCAAATTCCTGCAACCTGGAAACTAGCGGTTCTGATCCCTATCTTTAAGCAAGGAGATAAAGAGAACCCAACAAATTATAGGCCCATTGCACTATTAGACCCATTGGGCAAAATCTTCGCTACTATTCTATTAAGGTCACTAACGGCTTGGGCATCAGAAAACAAACGTATTGCTACTCGACAAACGGGCTTTGTTGGCGCAGTTGGTACGAACATCAACCTATTTTTGCTGAATCTCTTAAAACATGAAGCAATGTGGTCTAAGCAACAGGTGTGGATAGCATTAGTAGACTTACATCTTGCGTTTGACTGCGTGAATCGACAACTATTATGGAACAAACTGGTTAAGTGGAATTGCCCCGCCCATATGATACAACCAATAAAGTTGCTCTATTCTTCAACAAAAATACGAGTAAGGCTGACTGAGGAGGGGCATATGACCGCGTACATCGAAACCTGGAATGGTTTGAAACAAGGGTGCCCATTGGCAGCCACACTCTTCAATTTATTCACATCAGACCTCCCATGTGAAATGATCTCGGACAGAATACTTCCACCGAAAATTAACTCAATAAAGATACCAATAATGATGTACGCGGATGACATCATATTATTGGATAAAACACCGAAAGGTTTACAAGAGAGTCTCCGAATGTTGGTAGACTATATGGAAAGAAATGAATTGAAAATAAATATAGCAAAAACCAAAATCATGACTATAATGAAAGCGAAACCAACCGAAAAAAAAACTAATGATATCCATTAACTCCTCCCTTATTGACAGGGTAACATCATATAAATATCTGGGCATATTGATTAGTCAAACAATGGAAGAAAAAGAATGGGAGATACAGATTAAAAAAAAAAGCAATGGCTCTGGCGAGACAGGGATATATACTCCACGAAAAATATGGCAAATTCTCGTACCAACCGATCATTGCTTTTTATAGGAGTAAAGTTATCCCTATTCTGACATATGGAAGTGAAACACTGATTAATCTGTCGGACAAGATATGGCCAATTTTGGAAGCAACGTTTTGGCGGAAAATAATGAGGCTGCCTAAATCGTTCCCGATAACCCGTATCCGAGCAGAAATTGCAGTGCAATCACTGGCGTCGGTGGCACTGTGGAAAAAATTTGATCTGTATCGGAAAATAACTGGGGAACAAGCTATCCCGGCGCTAGAAATTTTCAAACCGAAGCACAATGCAATAAATGCTAGGGCCCTGTCTAAATGGAAACAACAAATACTAAGAGCTTTAGGAAATGAAGAGATAACAAAAGAAATGCTACAAATGAGGCCCCAACATGCAAAGAAACGACTAATGTATCAAGATTGGATAAGAACCAATGAATGTATAACACGATAAAAAGAAAATATAGCAAGTAAAGCTGAAATTAGACCGATCAACGTCCTTCCACCGTACCTGATGATATTTCCGGACAAAGAAATAAGAATGTTCTTTTTGAAATTCCGGCTTAATCTACTACCCACTAGAGAAAGACTTGTAAGAACTAAACAGCTAGTGAATAAAGAACTTTTTTGTTGGATATGCAAAAATCAGGACGAGACCGAAAGTCTGTATCACCTTATGATGGCATGCCCCGCCCTCAGTAAGGAAAGAACTATATGTAGATCTTATTTTGAGTCAATACAAAAGACGTTGAGTGCTGAGCAAAGATGGGCCTGGATACTGGCAGGGGTGGAGAAACAAATGACTTACATAATCTTTCATTTTTGGAAGAAGATCCTTGATAGAATTGTAAACATGAATTGACTAAAATGAAGTTTTAAAACAGAACAATTGTAATAAGATAAAATGAAAAGTGTAAATTTAAACTGAAACATTTAAAAAAAAAAAAAAAATATTGGGGGGAGTGAGTGGTCACAGGGGAAAATGTGAGCATATTATCTTTTTATTGAAATCATATCAAGTCTATTTCTGTGTTGCATTCTTTCCCATTATTGCATTTCCTTGAATCACATAAGTATTCTCTGCTACATTATCTTCCATATTCATACTCCTAAGTGATTAAAGAGAGTGTCAATTTTGTAATATTACCCATTGTTGATTACCGTCCATATTCATAAGTGTCTTATTCAAATATTATTTTATTCATAAAAGTGTGATATATATATTGTTTAATTCTTGAAATAAATCTTTTAATTTGCAAAACAAACCTACTTCTTGGCTCAGTGAGGTCAGGGGGATTCAAAGAGAGGGGCGTTATATAAGGGTTCATCATCCAGATTTAAGAACTTTTGACATAAAAATATATAAATAATGGCTTCCATTGGGCATCCCATCCTAAGTATTGACTTAGTTGGATTGCTGGATTGAAGTCACTTACAGCGTCCGAAGGAGTGCTACTAAAGGAACAGCGAATCATACTGCTGACAATGCTAGAGGAAAGAGCATTCAAACTAGCTCACAGCGGACACCAGGGTATCGTCAAAACACTCTCCTATCTAAAGTCCAGGGTGTGAATGCCCTGCATGCAACAGCGTGTAATGAACCTCATTGAATCCTGTGTTTCATGCCAGTCCGTGAGGAAATCTGCAGTGCCAGAACCACTCATCAGAACCCTACGGAGCAACACACAGTGGGAGTCTGTCAGCATCCACTTCTGCACAATTGCAGGGGAAGGCTATCTGCTGGTCCTAGTGGATGAATCCAGTCAGAAGTCGAATTTGTGAAATGCACCAACGCCGAAACCATGATCATGGCACTAGAAAAGATATTTGCCATCCACAGAATTCCAACCAAAATAAAGAGCGACAACGGTCCGCCTTTCACCAGCCTAGATCTGAAACAATTCTTCCAAGACCTGAGCATAAAACACAAGAAGATTACACCATATTGGCCACAAGCAAATGGAGATGCAGAATGGTTTATGAGGTCATTGAACAAGGTGATACACATAGCCAAAGAACAAAACCACCCCTGGTTGACTGCCATTTTCCAGTTCCTACGGACTCACCGCCAAACCCCACACACCTCAACAGGTGTCAGCCTTGCAGCACTCATGTTTGATCCAGGCAGAACTCCCAGTACATCCAACCTGGGTATCCCCGGAACTGGACATTCCCATCATAGAGGCGAGATGGGCAAGAAGAAATGAGCAAGAGATCATAGCTCGCCATGCCAAACATGGAGAGTTACGACCAGGAGACACAGTGCTAGTGAGAAATCGGGCTCCACCCAAGAAGATGGGTAGAGCCCGATCATAGCATGGTCACGGCTACTAGGGACAACGAAGTGGTGACCAGGAACATATTGCACTTCAGGAAAGTCCCTGCAACGATGTGGGAAAAAGGATCAAGAAGCCCCGGGGAGGAGAATGAACCACCCAGCCAAGCAGAAACCCCAGGACGGGCCAGTGAGGACGAAACACCTCAGGACTCCGGAAAGGGGACCTCTTGCTCAACAGACACCATACTGAGCACCCCCTCGGGATGAAGGAGATGACCGGGCTCACCCTCGTTACCATCTGAGTGCAAGACTGCAGCCGTCATACCGCCTTCATGGGTATGTCGTACAAGACGTGTATCGCCGAACGGGGAGACAGGGGACATGGTCAAGAGAGACTAGAATATAGTTATAGACTTATAAACCTGTTGTTGGAAAAAAGCGTTCTAAGTTTGGGAGGAATGTGATGTCACGTGTATCGCGGGAGACCAAGGTCATGTGCTGGGAGCGTGACCGAGATGATAAAGGAATCACCAGAACTGCGCAGCAAGCGTCTGGATTTAAGCACTGAACCATCTAGCTGTGTATCGTTATTGCTGCGTGAGTGCTATACGCCCAATTGGGCCGAACACTGATTGCACCTCCAGCCCCACCGAAGGTTCGAAATCAGAACAGGGACCAATGATGCAGGAGGGATGTGGTTGCTGTATTAATCTTGTATTGCTCCTAAAGATAATTCTTGGGCGTGAGAAATGACAAAACATCACGTTCGGGCACATTGTCACAGAGGACAAATTCTGCTCTTGACAATAATTACAGTAGGTTGGCTTTAGCACGTGGTGGTCCAAACTGATAATGAGACCCTATTTTGTACATGTATATATTATTTTGTTTTTCAATAACCTTTAGGATTTTCAGATAGTTACAAAAACATGCAGGTGCCTAATGAAAAAAGGAAATAAATAAATAATAAGATCAGGACCCTGGGAATTGATTCGATCACCTGCACATGTGAACAGCTGTAAGAAAACTACACTGCACGTCCCTAAATGTTATTTTGTGGTACCCGTGTCCGTTGGCAGGCGTATTCAGAGGTTAAGCCGTTCGCTTCTGACAGCTCAAACCCCGCATAGATGTGTGGTATAAAAACTTTCTTTTAATAGCTCTGGGCAGCATCTGGCAGGCGCTGAACACTGGGATCTCGAGTCCAAGATCATTTGCAAAGTAAATACAAGTGACAGGGTGACTTAGGAGCCGTTGTCAGCGTGCCTTTAGTCTGCATGCTTCCCCTGCTGTTGATGCATCACTTGATTGGTGGCAAACCATGTTCCGCTCGAAAGGACCAGCAATTATTACTCAAGCCATCAGAGTAACATTAGTCGCCATGATGTAGACGACAGGTTCCCAGAGTAAACATGTCAAGCAGTCTTGAGAAGCCTTTTGGAAACCAACTTGAGGCATGTCAGATGACACAGACATAATACTTTTAATTCGTTCTGTTTTAACATAGCCGTAAAAGGGAAATGGTTGCAGCTAGTGAGGCTACTGTGCGTCAGTCCACCCCACGTGTTGGCCTCTTGCTCTCGCGGTCTCGGTTCCTTTCTGTCAGATGTTCACTTGCAAGACCATAAAATCAGTTGCTGACAGCAGCACGACCAGTGATAAAACGCTGATACCCCCCTCCCCAACAGGTGGGGATTTGTTTTTTCGGTTGAATGTAGAATGAGAGCAGCAGCTACAGAGGCATTCATTCATTCATTTTGTAATTTGTTATAGCGCCTTTCACTGTAATTATGGTCCCAACGCGCTTTTGGTTGAATGCCCTCGGATGGACTGGGGACCAGAAATTTGGGAAAAGGTTTGGGAGGTGCATTTCAGCCATTATAGTTATGCAAGGGCGGCCAATACCCTGGCAGTTACCCATGTCTAAATGGAGTGTGTATTGCACGCAGTGGAAGAATACTATGGACTAAGGGGGATTGTATTTAGGGCGATAGAGAGTTTTGTGGGAAGCTACAGTTCAAATTTTTGTAGCTTCATTCTTATGGCAGAGGTGATGTGCAAGAGTGCTTGTGTGATATGTGTGTTAGGGAGAATTCTCTGTTTAGGCTGAATTTCCTAACCTAGTGAGTCCCCCAGCAGCTTTGCTGGATTTCTGGAGTTTGTTTTTTCCATCCTGCCAAGAGTGAGACTCTTTTCTCCCACTCTTGGACATGTATGTGTGTGTAATTCCTCTGAAGTGTCAATGTGTTCGATGGGCAATGGGGTCTTTTACTCCATCGGGTCTCATATGTTTTTCTATGTGTGTTACAGCGCACCCTACGTGCCGTAACACCGGGGCGTCCTAGCGGGCCCCCACCATAGACTCCATACCCGGGGACTGACTACTGTCTCCCCGGGCATGTAAAGTCACCATTGGCTTTACTAGACCTAAATTTACTAACAGGACTAGTACAAACCATCTTATTGTGGACGTACTAGTCGGGGTAATTCGATTACTCCTAGACCTGTTACTCGAGGGGGCACTGTCCCGTCCCCCCTCGTCGAGTTTTGGCTGGTGGCAGTGGAAACTACTTGTTGTGTTCGACCCCGAGCATAACCCTATGGGATTCGTCCCATTGTTGGAGATTGATACTTTTTCTCGTTAATCTCTAACGTACCACCGATCTAGTTATCGTAAATAAGTTTATCGGATGGTATTTTCTGCCAGAACTCGGTTTGTAAAATGGCGTCTGTGTTCGTCTCTCTGACTCCTAAACCAAAGGTTGAGCCCTTTGTTCCACTTTTGGCGGGCCTCTGTACAGAGACCCTCCGAAGTGGTGCCATTCTGTCTGGGTTACCTCAGGGGTGTGGGAGGGGGTTTAGGCACCCTGGACCGAGTTGCCTTGCCAACTCAGGTCACACTCTGGAGTGATTGGCCCAAGTGGTGAGTGTTCCCGCTCACCACTTAGCATGTGTTGATTGACAGCTAGGCTGAATGAATGGGGGTTTTCTGCATAAAAGCAGGGCTTTTGGGACTGGATCTTCAGAGGTCGCCACAGGACCTAAGAATCCGACGAGGGTAACGCTGAGCCGACCTGCACGACGACACCTCCGGTGGAGCCCTGCAGAACCGACTCACCACTTCCCGACGACAGAGGAGATCTCCCTGCCGGAGAGTCTCTTCCCCTGGCTGGTGGGAACAACCAGTCCCCTTTGCTTTTTATTCGCCTCAGGACGCAGTGGTCGAGTTTCCCGTGCAGAGCACCCCGGCAACCGGATAGTCACTACCCCTGAACCGCGACCAAAAGGTGGTGCCTTGTGACGGAGCACTCCGCGGCTGGTCTCTTCCCTGGTGGTGCACCGGACTTCATTTTCTTCGATGACGAGATCATCTCTACTCTTGGCAAAGACCCGCCGTGCATCCACCACCAGGAACAACTGCCCCCGCCGGAGCTGCCCTCCACAACAAGGTACCGTGTCCGCCTGGCTTCCCTTTCGATCGGTTCGAGTGAGGTGTCTTAATCCTCTCCGTTCCGTTGGGTCGCCTCCAAGCTTTTCTCATCCTTTGTTCTGAACTGGTTCAACCTGCCGATAACAATTTGCTATACAGACTTGAATGCATCTCCACTAGAGACCTTTTGGGACATTGCGCCTTGCCTCTCTCCGAGTGGGCCTGGCCACTGAACTTTACGATCTATTGTGATTCTTGCCGTCTTGCCTTGCATTTTATCCGCGTGGGATTGAACTGTGTTGATTTCATGACCTGCCTATCTTTTTCTCTCCCGTCCTAACTAATATTCGAGTGTCATCTGGGTTGAGGTATACACCTCTGTCTGAAAATACGTGGTACCGGTAGAACTTAGAGTTGTCGATATTGCTAGGGGGATTGATCGTTTTCAACTTCGTAGAGTAATTGTGTTTGATTTGTTTGCCGTGATTTGCCTTAGTGTTTTTCATAGATGTTCTGTTATAAATAAATGCCTTAATATCTTTACACTAAGCCTCGTTGCCTGTTTGCTTGTCTTGCTGTGAAGAATTGCCCTATTTTGTATACTCCACATACTGCTCAACTTTTCTTGAGAGAAGTCTGACTGCTCATTCACAGCTACCACGTGAATCTGTGTGGTGCAGACTGCTACCAAGTGGGTTCACCGCCAACGCCTGTAGTCCTAAATCTTTTGCAGTGGTCCCAGAGGGAACTGCACAGGTTTCCGCCTAACACTGTGCGTGCATGTTGTATGGAGTGAAGTTGTGCCTTCCACTAAGCTGCAAAGGTGTGCTGTGCGAGAGAAGAAATAGGTTAATTGTACAAACAACGAGTCATTCCTGGGTTCCATCTATGTACAAGGAGCATTACGTCATCTCACAGGAGATTTACAAGGAGCATAATGCTCACCCTCTTACAGGTTCTTAGAGAGAGAGATTGCCATCCCTAGTTCCTTCTATTGCACGAACAAGAGCCAGTTTCATGATTGCATGCAGCGGTCTGGCCTTCCATCCTGTGCTTTCAAGTTGTCTGCCGTGCCAAACCTGAGCGACAGGTCCAAGGTGCCGGGTTTTCTTCCTTCAGCACAATCAGCTTGATATTCGCAAGGTGCATTTTAAGTGCAATGCATTGTCACCCTCCCAGCCAATATAGCTGCATTACCTGCCCCACTGTCAGAGTTTGATCTATGTGCAAGTTGCTGGAGTGACCACCTGAGTCCTCCATGAGTGTTTGGCATTCCCCACAGAAGGTTGGATGGCAGGAATCCAGGCTATTTGCAGAAGAAGAGAATAGTGGTTGAGATGGACAGGTAGGGCTAGAGGAGCAGACTGTGGGCCGGCTTAGGCGGGGGGGGTGCAAGGCAGGGGGACTGCTGGCTGAAGCGGGTGTGTGATAGCCAGAGGGTGGGCATGGGTGAGGCGGGCGGATCATGAGATCAGAGAGAATAGCCAGGATTTCAGGACTTTCCTGAAGGCCAGGTAATCCTCTATGAGGCAAAGCACGAGGGGAAGGGATTTCCAGAATGTGGGTGCGAGGACAGAGAGGCAGGCATCCCACAAGGTGGGGTCTGGATTGGAAGTTGGAGTCATACATTGTTATTGCTTGTGTCCTGCAGGAATATCTTCACACTGAGGGTGCATTGTTAGTAGAGCCGCAAGGATTTGTGTTTGAAAGCAGACAGGGAGGCTAGCAGATGAGAGTACGGAACCAAGCGACAGCACTCAACATAAACTCTCAACCCTGTCACCCAAAAAGAAGGGCATTGAATAGGTTTTTTTCGGAATAGGAGTTGCTCTATTCCAGACTTATGTGGGCTGGGTGTTGCCTTCATATACTGCAGTCCTAGCGGAGCGGGCGGAGTCTTGGAGAGTGTTTTGTGTTTCTGTGGAGCGTGGAAGTGATCTGCAGTTCATACGGACAACACAAGACAAGACCTCCCATTCAGCATCAAGTGGCTTTTGATGAACTGGACTTGTGTGTGGTCCTGCCCTGCCCGGTATGTACTATTATGTCTTCAATAGTAATTGGGTAATCCATCTCGAAACAGGGGGCCTGTATAGTGCGGACTGCCTCCATGAATCATCATCGAAGTGGATTCCACCTAGTTCGTGTCTCTAAGCGGGAAAATAAGGGGGTGGGAGTGTTTCTGTAATTAAACGGTCCCACCCTTAGTTTCACCCTCTGCAATCTCCTAAGAGTAAGAGCAGTTCCGTTTGGTGGACAGAAATTTACATTCACTGCTATGTGCTGAGATTTAGTTGTGTGACTCCCGTATGTAATGATTTATGACTATCTTACCTTTAAGCTGTCTCTAAAGGGTCAAAATCAACAAAGAACGAATCCTAATTCAAATCCGCGGGTTAGCTTTGTAGTTTCACCACACCTATCCGATCACCTGTTGTCACAGTGCGAAGTTCGGTTCATGTGCAGCTGCAGCGCAAGGTGTCGGAGTGTTAGTCTGCTTGGTTGTGTGTTCCATCCTCCTCCTTACATTGAATTTCTTTAGACACAGCGCAGGTAATTATAATCTATGGTGCAGTAATAAGTTACTTCCACACTTTCCCCTGCGTTTGGCATCTCTCTTGCAGTATGCGCCAGAGATAAAGTTGAGCAGTCGAACACTATGTATAAAGCATTACAGTTGAAATCAGTGTCCAGAAAATCAGAGTCTACCCCCTAAATTGTGCAGCTGTTCTTTGGATCTTCAAGTCGATTGTTCCATTAAGAGGAATAAGAACAGATGATATATGGATTGTGGATCAAATGGAGAATACCCCTGATTATATATCAAATATCTGGTTTACTCTCCCTTCCAATCTAGACTACGTCTTGAGATTTGAAGATTACCTTTTTAGATTAGTTTATCCACATTGACTATGCTGCCTCAAACAAGGGCACGTGTGGTAGCTCCACCTTTAAGAGTAAATGCAAATGCAATTAATATGATGAATCATCAGAGTGGTGTAGCTGGACCAACGTTGTTGAAAACAATATCAATAATCCGATCTAAGACCCTAAATTAATGGTACCTCTTAGAATTACCATTAATTTAGAATTACCATTAGTTTAAGTCCGATCTAAGACCCTAAATTAATGGTACCTCTTAGAATTACCATTAATTTAGAATTACCATTAATTTAGAATTACCATTGGAAAAAAATGGATGGCTTGCTACAATCGTTTCTTTGGGATGATAAACCACCAAGACTTCTGTTATGGAAGCTTCAATTACCAATGGAGAGAGGGGGGCTTGGTGTACCTAATTTTAGATCTTATCACTTGGCCTTCTCTGGTCACTTTATAATCCCCTTCTTGAAAGAATCTCCAGATAGGTGGGTCATGGCAGAAGCGGCTCTGTTGGGCCCCTTTCCCCCTAGGGCAATCTTCACGGCCACAAATAGGCAATGTAGAAAGGTTTCATTTACTGTGTTCTTGAGGGAGACTTGGCAAACTATTCATGATTTGTTGGGTTTGAAGGCTTTGAAGGCTTCACATGCTTCGATTTGGTTAAATCCAGGAGTAACGGAGAAAGGTAAACCTCTATTTTGGCCAGAATGGTCACTCAGTGGGATACATTGGATTAGTGATGTTTATAGGATGGTAAATGGATTGGTGAAGAAGAATTATGTGCTAAAAATGACATAGATGGGTATTCAAATGGTGATTTCAGGAAATTGAAAAGATGTATTGGGGAGGTGGATAAACAGGGGGATACTATTGTGGACCTCGTTCAAATGGAGAATGAATCAATTTGTGGATCCATAGCGAGCAGGTTATATTATCGAATTGTGTCCAAGTATAGGGAAAATACAGTACTGAGAGAAGAATGGGGCAAGAGATTGGATTGTGTGATTTCATCTGAGATGTGGATGGGGATGTATGCTAATGTTAAACTTTGCTCAAGTAACTTAGAAGAACGTTCTAGACAAATTAAAATTCTCAATAGAGTGTACTGGAGCCCGGAAAGATTGTTGAAGAGAGGTATGGTGGATTCTGATGACTGCTGGAATTGTGGGAATGGAGTGGGGAGTTTAGAGCATATGATCTGGGATTGTATACGTGTCCGTGGACTTTGGCAGGATGTGTGCAGCATTTACCTAAGGCTTTTGAAACAGGACCTTGCTCTGGATTTCAAAACGATGGTGTTAGGTTGTGATGAGTTACTGGAAGACCTCTCAGTTTCTCAGAAAAAAATTCTGTTCAGGGGAGCTTGAATATGTAAAAAAATGATATTGAGGAGTTGGAAATCTCAGATATCTCTGATGGTTACGGAATGGATTGAGGAGATTAACTCTCTTGCAAACATGGAGAGAGTGATCTATATGAAACAAGGGAAACTTAAATTGTATGCTAAAATTTGGGATGAAATTTTAAATCTGTAATAGTTCCTGGTTTGTAAATATGTGATCTTTTATCTGCATGTAACTATGTTGTTTTACTACTTGTTGTTAATTGTTTTTTGATGTTATGTATAATGTACAAATAAATCATTAAAAAAAATATATTGTTTATACAAAACCTATCGGTTAAATGTATATTAAATAAATAAAATAAAAACATTGTTAGTATACAAGTTGTCCACAATCCCGGACACATCGTCCAGCCCCTCTTCATGTAATACATTTACCTAGGGTTCATGACCTAGCCACACAACTAAGTCATGCTTAAACATCTTTGAATAGTTTGTTGTTTTCCTTTAAACATTTCACATGTTTTCCAAATATAAGACACAAAGGTAACATTCCTTATTTTGCTCGCTTATGTTTGTCTATCATTTGTTCTTGAGTTTAAAGTCAGCTTAGTTTCAAGGAGCGAAAAGAAAGATTTCTGCAAGAAGAGCACGTTCAACTATTCATCATTCTACTTTGCTGTTTGAACGGTGAAGGCACTATTGGAACAGATGCTATCTAAATTATTGATTAGTATGGTTTTTGTTTAACTCCAAGGTTTCTCAGTGTAGGACAAAGAATACACTTTAGCAGCTTCAACCTTCTTATCTACGTTGACATCATGGAAATAGCACAAAGTTCATTTTGCTCTGGTAGAACCGAAAACACAATACTAAAGATGGGTCAGAAAGCAAGAGGCAATCAAAATGGCGAATCACTCAAAATGGTGACGTAGTGAGCCTGTTTCAGGTTAATTCAACGCAATTCATAGTGAGATGCAAATGTGCTTAGGCCAATCGTTTCTATCAGGCGGTATTCATGCAAAATATACTTTTACACGTCCACATATAGCTCTGTGGGCAGAGTTGGGTCATAGTAAGCTATTGTTGTGTCAGCTGTCAGTGATTTATTGATGTACTCAAATGCTTCCATGCATTGTAGGCTCCATTCCCATTTGACATTCTGCCTGGTGAGTTCTCGGAGTGGCTCTGACATGGTGGCAAGATTGGGGATGAATCTGCCACAGTACATGGCCATATCTAGAAAGCTGTGCACTTCTGTGGGAGTGGTTGGTGGGGATGCTTCTTTTATATCAACTACCTTCTGGGGGTCAGCTGATATCAATTCTTAATTGAAGATGTAGCCAAACATTGTGATCTCCTCCTTCAGGAACTCACATTTATCCGTGTGTATTGTGAGCCCTGCTTTCTCCAACCTGTCGAGGACCGTTTCTAGGTGGCGCAGATGTCCTCCTTATTTTCAACGTGGATGAGGATATCGTCAGTCACTGATGTTTAGTACATCGGGGATAGCTTGGATTGCTTCCTGGATAGCCTGTTGCAATACTTCCACTGCTGAGTAGATCCCGAATCTTAGCCTCTTGTAACTCTGCAGGCCCAGGTGGGTTAGGAGAGTTGTTATGTATCTCAAGTCCCGATGTAAATTGAGCTGGTGATAGTCAATGTTGTGATCCATTTTGGAGAACATCTTCGACACTGTGAGGTCTGTGATGATCTCGTCCAGTGTTGGGGTGATGTGTCTCTCCCTTTATATAGTGGCATTGGGTAGGCTCATATCTATGCATATCTGCACCTTCCTGGGCCGTTTGGGCTTTTTGGTGACAGCCATCAGGGAGACCCAGGGAGTTGGGCCAGTCACTTGCTCGATGATGCCACCCTTTTCAAGCTCATGCAGTTCTTTAGCTACAATGTCCCTCATGTGAAAGGGGGTTCTGCTGTGTTGGACTGCCCGTGCCTGTACTGTTTGATAAATGTGGAGCTTGATCAGTTTGCCTTTGAGGCATCCAATGCCCTGTAGAATGTCAGAGTGTTTGGCTAGTAGACTGGTGATCTCAGTGGAATTGGTTACGTCACAAATAAATTAGATGAGTCCCAGGTTTCCTGCAGCCTCCCAACTGAGTAGACACTCAATGCCAGCGTTGACCACATATATTTTGGAGTTTATTCTTGTGCCACCCCTACTCAATGTGGTTCAGAATTGGCCCATCACCGGGAGCGGTTTCTTGCTGCCATAGGCAAACAGTTGGGTGTCTGTGTGCTTAAGTGATATTGATATTGATATTTTATTTATATCGCACTCATACACATTTGTTTCAGAACACGCATTGTGGGCTGCTGGCTCAGTTTGCAGAACATACGTGACGCCATGACATTTACCGATACCCCCGTGTCGATGGTCATCAATGTCTTTTGTTCCTGTATGTTCACAAGGCACTTTGGCCTTTTGTTTTTCTTCGTCTGGGCGTCACCACCTTGGATTAGTGCCGAGATTAGGTGCCCCGTCCCCCTTCTCTTCACTTGTCCTGCTGTGATTGCTGTCGCCTCTTCCTCATCTTCATCCCCTGATTCATCCGTTGACAAATTGTTTTCTGTTACTACCAGGTGTGTCTCTGCCTGTTTCTTCTTCTTTGTTGTTTGTTTCATGGGTGGCGGTTGTGGGCATTGGTTCTGGCCTGCTGATGCCCTGCAGACATATTCGTAATGGTGTCTTCGGCCACAGGCTCCACACGTGGTTCCTTGTGCTGGGACGTTTCTTTTCCTGTGACGTGCCCATCCGCACCAAACACACTCTGTTGGGCCAGGGATTCTCGGCTGCCTCGTGGTGAGTTGTGCGTCTTGATGTTGTCCTCCCTTTGTGAGGCCTGGTTTGTTACCTCTGCAATGGTTGCTGTTGTTGGCACAACCTGAAGTTTCTGAAAGGTGGTGTCCATTTGATCTGCTCTTGTGTATGACAGCTCCCTCTGGCATCCTTACTCAAGTATCCTTGACAATATGATCTCTCTTTCACACAGGACCATTCTGTGCAGTTTCTCGGAAGACATGCCATTTAATATTTGGCACCTTATCCCTTTCTCGTTGTCCACAAATTTGCAGGACAGTGCCACCCACCTCACCCTCGTATGGTATGCATCTAGGGTCTCTTGTTCCGATTGCACTGTTGTGCAGAAGTTAAAAGTCTCAAAGTCTTGATTGAGTTCTGGCATGAAGTGTGCAGTCAGCGCGTCTTTGGCCAGTTGGTATTTGTCTGAGCCATCATGCTCCGACACAGAAAACGGTGCTGTCGATGTAGGACCCATCCATGGTCTATCACCAGCGAATTGAACATGTGTAGTACATTTTCCTTGGTGTGGTAATATACTTGCAGTCCATGACCATTTCAAACTTCTGGATCCATATTGTCCAGCGAGGCCCCACAGATGATGGCTCTGTGTGGGGTCAAATGGTCCAAGCACTGCTATTATGCCCCCTTGGTGGCAGGGGGGTGGCATCTGGGGTGACAGTGTTGCTGCCAGCCTTGCCGGCGTACTGGCCCTGGGTGTGGTGAATCCTGTGGCCATGCCCCTGCGCGTAAGGTGTCCATTTCTGTGCACAAAGGGAGGGTGGTCTGCCTTCCTCCTCACCTGTGGTGTGTGTCCAATTTGTTGATGCTCCTTTGTTGGTGGTTCATCATTGATCTTCTGTGATGATGAGGATCAGATAAAACGAATGCTGCATGTGTTGTTTTGCAGTAAAGAAAATGAATGCAGCACATGTTGTTTTGTTTTTTTTTTTCTTTTTTTGTTTTCCCACGTGCTTGTGCCGAGGAGTGTGCCTCCTCAGCAGTTCCAAAAATGGATGGCAGGATCAATCAAGGTTGATCTGCCGTGTTGTGCGCTGATGTGCGTGGGCAGTACTGACTCCTCGTCACCAAATGTTATATCCCCATGCCGGGAGTGCCGTGGGGCACGCGCTGTTAGTGGGCCGCGCCAGGGTGTCAGCATAGGCATGGTGCGGGAGCTTAATCAAACACATCATGCTGTGGATGTGTCATGTTCCGCTCTTCCATCTGCGAGACGTGAGGCGGATACAACTGTGGCTACATCAGGTAGAGAGGTGTACAATTATGCAGGCGATAACGCAAACCTGTCTTTTAAGTTGTCTTTTCTTTCGGAGACCATGTCTTTTATATTTCTCTCATATTTCCTCAATGCCAAACAGACTCTGGTTCTTTTTCACCTGGATATCCGACAAGACACGTCCATGTGATGGCCAGCCTCCTCATAAGCATTCCGAGGTTGGCTTTGCATTTGGCTGGCAGTTTCTGTCGTGCAAAAGGTTGAGCATATTACCCGCCCACCATTACATTTTCTCTCCATGGGCAACCATTTCACTTTTGTATGCTCTAGAACTGCTGTATTACTTGTAAAACCATGATTTTAGGCCAACTTCTGGATCTTGTAGCTGGAAATCACATTTCCAAAGGGTCCAGGTCCATTTTGTGATCTCACATTCTTGGGTTTTCAATTCCCATTCCTGGAATATCTTGCCTCATGATATTCTTCTACTTATGCTTTGCACTTTTCAGAAAGCCTAGAAATCGCACTATTTTTATTTTACGTCCACATATTTTTTTTCTGTTTATTTCTTTTTACTTGGATTGTGCATATTTAATTTTTGTCTTTACCTCTTTAATTGTTGCGTATGTTATTCGCATTTATCTATTTGTATTATTAATTTTGCGCTCGTTTTTTTCACTGTAATCATTGTCACGTGTGTTCTTTGGTCATTGTAAATGATTATATTGTATTTTTTATATTTTAATGCTCCACACGACCTTTGGGTTAGGTATTACTATAAAAGTTTTAAAAATAAAAAATAGTTTGCTCTTAAATAGCGGTGTCGGAATTCAAGAACACAAACAAATCAGGCTTTCTGTGTAGAGGACTGTGGCTCTTCAATCCTTCTCTCCATTAGTCTCCTTTTGTTTAAAAAGTTACTCATAGTCTTTTGGCGTTTAAGGGCCCATCACTTCTTTCTTTGCTCTTGAAGTTGGATGCTTGTCTTTTGTGTTGTGGAAATTGCCCGTATGTCTTTCTTTTGTTAAGTTTGATATCAGTGTCACCACAGCTGGTTCACTGATTCATCTGAACATGGGCCAGATGTCAGACTCTTCAAGAACGTAGCAAAAATTGTTGCAGGCCCTCGATATTGGCAGGCTTACCCCCTTTGCTTTGGGCCTGTTTTCCTCCTCCTCAACTTCCTCTTGGCTCTCCCACCTTTATTCCTCAATATCTCAACTCACTCTACTCCACTCCTCCACCCGTGGATTTCCTCATCTTACCTTCTCCTCAGTTCTTCTGCTTATCAACACAGTTCATCTCTCTCTTACTTCAAAGCTCTTCACCCTCCTTTCTGTTAATGTTACTCTCCTCTTTCTCCTGGTTATTAGTTGCCCTCTCTAACTTCTCTTTATAGTGTCTTTTCTCCCTCATCCTCCTTGATCTCAGTTGTTCTATCCACCTCCTTGTAACTCATTTTATCTTCCTATTCCTCCTATCTGCAGCATTTAGTATGCACATTCTCGTAATTTCTTTATTTCGGTTACATCCTTCTCATTTTCCACCTGCTTCTTCCTGGTCTTCTCAATATCTGCCATTTCTATCCTCCGCTGTGCTCTGCCACACAATGTTATGTTAACATAACTTCTAAAGCGCAGCATACACCCGGAGGCATCTTGGCACTACTACTCATAAAGGAAGAGAAAAGAGGACAGCCTAAAAAAGTTGCGTTTTCAATGCTTGACAAAAGCAAAGGTGAGTGGAGATAGCCCACGGTGATCAAGGAAGGGAATTCCATAAGATGGCTGCTCTGACAGAGAAAGAGCATCCACCATCCCAGCTAAGTTTAAACCTTTGGTTAGAGACAAGAAGAGCACTAGCCGAGCATACAGCACACCCCCGGACATATGGATGGAATTTCACCTGGAGGTATTCGCGATTGACTAGGCATAATAGCTTAAATTGTACACACTAGGCTACCAGAAGCCATTGGAGCTTCAGTGTCACAGTGAGAGGTGGCACAATGAGCAGTGGAGGTGGCCCCATGGGCAGCCAAATAATATCCTGCTCCTCACACCTCCAACTCCTAACTCTCACACCTCCACTGAACATTTGGCCCTTTTATATCCCAGCGGGTCCACCGAATGACATTGTAATTGTGTAATGGCCCATAGATGTATGCGTGTAAGACTATGAAACCCCCAGCTGTATCATATTGCTGCATCTTCTGCAAAATGTGTCCATGCCACTGAGACTTCAAAATGGGTGGGGGCACCATCCTGTTTTCATCCTGATTGCCTCTGAATTTGAAGTCAAAATCTTGAAGCAAACATTTCTTTGTCAATGTGTTTGGTGACTATTTGGTACCTCCTGCTCTGCTGTCCTATACCAACTTCAACAATGCATGCTCATAGGCAGCTTCATGGGGAAGGGTGCTACCGCATAGTCTCTCTACCGAAACCATATGTGTATGTTTATTGGGGATCCTGGGGAACTACCATGTTCCTTTCCTAGGGCCCACTTCACAGAATGGCTGAGCTTCTCAGTTGCATGAACTCCCCAGATTCATACTCTAGCCTGGAAGATGGAACTTCATCAAAAATACCAAAATACATATTGAGAACTCAAGGGCTACTGTTTGTAGCAATTAACTGAGACCACTAGACTTTTATAATGTTGAGAATTGAATTTGCTCTAATTTCAAGGAGAGGGATGAAAACCACCACACTAAATTCATAAGGTGCATAGTAGTAGCCATATTCACCTGCCAGGTAACTATTAATACCACACTACCAATGTATGTAAGCCACTTTTCTTATCATCATAATACTCACCTTTCATTTGTAACATATTTGTCTGGTATTTTAATGGAACACTTAGTGGGTTGACAGCATCATATTTCAGCTACAGTATTATTTATCATTGTTTTTATTATTATTATTATTATTATTATTATTATTATTATTATTATTATTCTTTTTATTATTATTATTATTGAAAAATGTTCTATACCGTGAACCAGACACAAATGCATACAACCACATCTCCATCTGATTCTCTTCCGTCTTCTGTTATTCCATATGTCTATCCCCATCATTTTTCTTTATCTCACTTCACTAATTATTCTCCTCTTTCTAACTCATGTCTCCCTGCTACCTTTAGCATGCTCTTATTCTCCTTATTCTAAAAAACTACTCTTGACCCCTCCACTCCTGCTAATGTTCACCCAATTTCACTTTTCTGTAAAATTCTTAAGCGGACTGCATATGCTCAGGTTACTGGTTGCTTGTATCCTAAATCTTAATTCACTTCTACCACCTCTTCAATCTGGATTCTGTCCTTCTCATTCTATTGAGACTGCTCTTTTGCATGTCTCTAACTCTCTTCTCTCTGCTCGTCATTCTAAGCTCTCCTCTATACTTATTCTTCTCGATCTATTTTCAGCATTCATTACTGTTGATCACACTCGTCTTATTTTCTCACTTTCTTCTTTGGGTATTACTGGGTCTGCCCTTTAATGGTTCTGCTCCTATCTTCCTCAGTGGCCCTATTCTGAAACTTGGGCCGGACATATCTCTTCCTCGCAGATGATACACAAATCTTTCTCTTTTTTTCTTCCTTTGACTCTATTCTGCACTCCACTGCATCAACTTGCCTTTTTGCTGTCCAAAACTGGATTTCTTATTATTTTCTACACCTCAGTCCTTCTAAGACTCAGGTTCTGTTTTTTCAGGCTACAACTATACCATCTACTCTTCCTCTTCTGTCTCCCTTTTTCGCTCCTTCCTCTATGCCCTTTTCGTCTTCAGCATGGAATTTGGGGGTTATATTTGATCCCTTGCTTTCCTTTAAACTGCATATCTCTTCTATTGCTCACTTCTGCCACTATATCCTTTTCAACATCCGTCATGCTCGCCCTTAACTCTCATTTCATGCTGCTAAACTTCTTCTGTTCTGCCTGGTCTTTTCTCGTATTGACTACTGCTCTTCTCATTTTCATGGTCTTCCTGCCTCACATCTTCTTCCTCCCGAATCATTTTACCATTCTTCGGTAAGTCTTCTCTTCTCTTTACCTTTTTGCTCCTTTACCGCATCTTATTTACTGTCTACTTCACTGCTTCCCTTTGAATCAAGTCTTCTCTACCATTTTCTTTCTATTGTTTTTTAATGTACTCAGGGCTTGACTCCTCCTTACCTTTCTTTTCTAGTCTTGTTCTGTTCTACCTATCAGACTCTATGATCCCATAATCTGCTTCTTCTCACTGTCCCCAAGCCCCTGGGTGCTTCTTCCCGTTTATTTCGGATCTTATGTCCTCTAAGCCCCGAAACAATGGAATTCTCTCCCTCTCTCTCTATCAATTGTTCTTCAGCACTTTTTATTTTTCAATCTAACCTGAAAGCTCATCTTCTCTCCCTTATTTTTACTTAGTGGCTTTCTGTTCCCCTTCCCTCTGTTTTTATCTGTTTTTTGCATTATCATGTACATTGTACTGTTTTTGTAATAGACATTGATAGCGCTTTGGCCAAAGGTGCTTAATAAATTCAATGAATGAAATTAAGTCGTCCCTTAACTAGAAGGGCAGAGACAGTTTACAGTTTTTCTGGGATCATATGCAGATGGCCTTAAATCAACCCTGCTGAACTTAGAAGGACAGGAAAAGGTGATCCATCTGCTCAATCTACTGAACAACTCCATATGAAGAAAAGATAATCATGTGGGAAGGGAATGGACATCCCAGGAAAAAATAACTCAACTCCATCCTCTTTCAAGAAATAAAGGAACAGAATTAGATTCCCAATCAGACTGATTGAATACATGTATGGTGGGCACCCTTCCCTCGCTGGATCTATTAGCATCATAGATTAAATTTACATTTGTGTTCCTTTTGAATATGCTTATTAGCAAAACTGTGCAGTGGTTTTATCACTTGTTTGCCTAGCATCTTTTCAGTGTTTTGTAACAAAAACCAGGATGTGAGGCAGAGGGTGAATTGTAAAACAGGACAATAAAACTTGATTACCAGGGAATTCCTTAAGGCAATAACAAAGCACTTTGTGCAAAGTATGTTGGTCAATGGGGAAGAGGTGACTTGGAGAGCACACAAGTAGAAATGGATGGTTTATGGAGGCCATGCTACAGGTGTTCAAGATGGAAGTCGAGAGGTTAGTCTTCTGGGACGTCATTTCACCTAAATGCCTGGGGTAGGGGAAGTGACATCACACAACCCATGACCTCTACTGACATTACAGAAAGTGATGTCATTTGACCCCACCCCAAAGTGACATCACAAGCAGCGATGGAAGGCAACCTTTCACCTCTTAACAAAACAGGAAGTGGCTTCACATAGCATTGTTCCTAAGTACACTACAAAACATATGGTTACAATATCACTGTAATGTGATATACATGTCATACAAGAATGAATCACCATATGTATCATTCATATCAGTGTTTATAGCACCATATTGCCAAATTACTGTGAATGCAGGCATACGTCCAAGGCCAAATGATAATGATGTGTTATTATATAGCACTTACGCTTAAGCGCCGTATATAGAACAAATACACACACAATATCACTCAAACCGTGTTGGTACTCATTTATCAACCTCAGAAGGATGAAAGTCTGAGTTGGCCTTGTTGGGATTCAAACCTGCAGATCACATACACATTGCAGCAGCAAGCACTCAACACAATTAGCTATATTAATGGCTCTAGCTATCTTACTGGCTATAGTAAAAAGAACAATTACATGTCTGAATGTGCTCAAAGTCAGAAAGCAAATTGCACTCTGTAGTGGATACCATTAAAATCGTTACTGAAATTTTACAGCAGTCCAGTTCATCTGCAGGTCTGATGCACAGTTGGCCACATGTTAAACATGCGTGGATCTACTTTTAAGGGTTCAGAGGATTTTGTAGAATGACTGAGGACCCTGAGATAGATTGGCTTGTGATGATACTAACAGAGACAATGGGCCTCATTATGAGTCCGGCGGTGACCGAGCCGGAAATGATCATTTCTCATATTACCATTCCGCCTCCGTGATTCCTGGAATTACCGGGGCATTATGATTTATCACCATCATTCTTTCCGGACCGGCTGACTCGTAATGAGGCCCAATGGCAGAAAAAAATATGCTATAACTGAAACTTGCAAAAAGCAAAATACGTAGTCCGAAATGGATACCTATTCTACTCTAAATGCTTTTTGGAAGTTTTTGTCTGCATTGTGAATTTGAGTTGTTTAAGAACAGACTAAATCAGTGGCTCACTCCCTGAAGTGTGCCTGAAATAAACCTTTAATGAGTCCAGCAATTATTGTATTGAATTCTAGAAAGACAAATTATTTGTTATTCCTATTCTTTCTTATTTAGATTCACTGCTCAAAGTGTTTGACTTGTGGAACCTCCTATTTTTTTTTAAAGACCTGAACAAAAAAAACAAAACAAAAAGCCACTACAGAAACAAACAGGCACATTTTAGGGGTACAAAGGGAGACCTTAGGGGTAGCAAAGGAGACCTCAGGGGCCACACCTGCAACCCCTGGTGACCCCCAAATGACATCCGTGCTGGTCTTCAAGTGAAGGGCATCAGGAAAGACATCACTGTATTTAATGGGATGGTGCAGGGGGATTTGAGTTAGTAAAATAGAATTGGGGTTGTTGAAGTGGGTTATTACCAGACTGGTATTGGGCAGAGACAGATTTCAAGAAGAACAATGAGGAGTTCTCTAAGTTGATGTTAAACTGACTCTCAATGTGCAGGGGAAAGCAGGATGATATTGGAACCAGGTGAATGGAAATAGGAGATACAATAGTTTGGGGTGCAGTGGATAAATTGCAAACATATAGATCCATCTTGGTAGAGCAAAGCATGAGTCAGTTCCTGTAAATGACCAAATAATGCCCATGAAGCCAGTAATGCATGTCTGGATTAGAGCAGTGAGAAGACGGAAAGCAAAAGGCACTGCCGAAATGATATCAATGAGACAAGTGGGCATGATGAAGATGTTGAGATATTTACGTATACTACACACAAGTGTCCCCTGTTTGTTTTGAAAGTCACAGTTAATCGTCATGCTCAATACTGCAATGAAAGGCTTTGCTTTGTGCTCAGCTAGGACCAAGGGTCCAAAATAATCATTAATTGTGAAGGACCAGTACATGGACATGTGGTTCATGGCCACTCGATTTATGCATGCTGTACATTGATTGTAAAAACAAAAAACATCTGAAATTATCAATGTTATGAAGTGTGCCAAATATGTACCAAAGAACACTGATCAAGCAGATATCAGAGGAAAGGCACTGTGATGAAACGACTACTGCTCTGCATGAGTACAGGGGTGAATAGTGGAAAAACCGACCTTTTCAACCCATACCTACTATACCACACCAGTGAATAAAATAATAAACCTAAAACAAGCCCTGGTAGAATGTGTGTACCTCCTATGCCTTTCATGGTAACTTGGTCTGAGGACAGGTTATATTATCAGGATGGACACAATGGGCCTCATTATAAGTGTGCTGGCACTGTTGTTTCCAGACCGCCACACTACAGGTTAGCCTGCCGGAGCCTCTCGGCCTGACCGGTCTGACCCTACCTGGCACAGCGGCCACAGTAGGCAAGCCGTAACGGAAGCACCGGCACCATTAACAATGGTGCCATTGCTTCCGTGGTCCCCCTTCCCATAGAGTTCAATAGGACTCTATGGGAATGGGGATTTACGGTAACACCAGGCTATTACAACCCGGAGTTCCAGGAAGTCAGGCACCAGCAAATAATTACAGTGCCGGTAGCACTGGCACGGTTACCGCCGGACCCGTAATGAGACCCAATGACTCCAAAGTAAAAGAATATCCACCAGGTTTCTGTAAACAGATATAACAGGGCCTGTTGTAGTGGCCCTGTAGTTATGGTTAAGTTATGGTTAAGTTGTTCAACCTATAGGAAGAACACTTGTTGGGTGGCTTATAACTTCCCCTGATATTTGGCTGAGAAGCTAAAAACCTCAGGGGGCTCAAGAGTCCTTAAAATTGAGTCTTCTCTTTGTCTACAAGTCCATAGGTTTAAATCGACTACCGCTATGAAAAGATTCTTTCGGAAGAAGCAGTATCAGTATATTGGAATGCTTTACCTAGGGATATCCGCCTGTCTACTGACTACTTGAATTT
Source organism: Ambystoma mexicanum (assembly GCF_040938575.1). Taxonomy (NCBI): domain Eukaryota; kingdom Metazoa; phylum Chordata; class Amphibia; order Caudata; family Ambystomatidae; genus Ambystoma; species Ambystoma mexicanum. The sequence continues at coordinate 873,359,154 of NC_090922.1, forward strand.
TAGAAAAAAATCTTGAAAACCTGGCTTTGGCTTTTTGAAACAAGGTTATTCTTATTCTGCAATTAGGCAATACTGGTAGGGTTTTAATTGTAATGTTTTCGATTTGTATTCATGTTTGAATCTAGTTTATATTTTATAAATGTGAAATTGTACAGCCTTCTGATGCATTTGGAAGGTGTTACAGTAGGTGAGGTGGCTTATAACTTTGCCCCTCTGGACGAATCCTTATGAAACTTTGCACAAAAAGTATATGGCACCATCAGATTGATCCTATTAGGTGAAGTTTCGTCCAGGAGGGGTAAAATTATAGGGGGGGTCCCAAAAATGTGTTTTTTCCCATAGACACAATGGAAAGAAAATGTTGCTAATGCCTGCAGCCCAAACCGCTGGATACTTTCTCACCAAATTTCACCAGGAGCAGTGGCTTGGTCCCAAAACCATGCTTTTGTAAATTTGTTGTAAATCTGTCTAGCAGTTTTTTTTTTTAAATGACCAAAATGTAGGTATGAAAAATTAGTGATATCTGGGTTCGGTCCACGGACTTACTTCCCTGTTCGGTCGGCGGACGTGCCTCGGATTGGTCCAGAGTGCGATGTGATGTCCGCGGACATTGGATGTGCCAGCTGATTGAATGGTGTAAAGCGTGAGGTGCATCATATTTTTGGGAAAAAAACACAACATTGCACTTGTCAAACTAATGAAACAATCTCTGGGGAGGTGAAGGGTGATGAGGATGGGATGGAATATGGCCATAAAAAGCCAAAAATGGGGAGTGATTCTTCTCTGATGTCTGTGAACAGTCCGCAGCAGTCCTGTTGCGGTTTACTACATGGTTGCACTCAGCTCAGGGAGTTACTTTCCCCCCAATGAATGTGGTGCACAAAAAAGCATTATTAGTTTGTTAAGGTTCACTTTGGAAAGCCCTCAAACCCATCTCGCACCCAACCCCAACAAATACCCAGTTCAACAATGGACTAGGAACCAGGCCGCTGTGTAGTAAGAATATAGATGTATTAATTTATTCAAACCAAATTTGTCAAATAGACTAACATCAGCCACCAATGCTGTGGCAACACAAGAACAAAACTGACTTTGGTAATGGCACCAACTCAGAGATATCCAGTCACAATTTCCTGCATCTTTCTTTTCAAATCACCCACAAATACAGAAAAAGAAAAATTCTAGACACACATTGATTGCTGATTTGGTTATAATACTTTTCTCCCAGCAATCCCTACCCTGAAAACATCAATTAGACTTGACCTCTCTGAATTGAAGGCCCGTGGCAGAGAGTGGGAACACAATGGGAAAATCGTTTTGGGATTCCGATAAAATGCACTCTTTGGAAAAAGGGATTCAAGGAGCATAATTGTTTTTTTACTTATTACCACAAATGCAATATGACGTGATAGAAAATCAATGGGAATTTCTTTTTGCCACACCTAAAAAGAACAGGCAGGGCTTTGTGGTTTCGGTCAGAGCACAATGAGAACAAAGTGGTAATTACATTTTGCACCATGCACACTCACGTGGAAACATGGTTTTGGGATGAATTATTTTGGCAAAACTTTATGTCTATACGGGCTCAAAACACACTGGGAAGAGCTTGTTAATTTCGAATGCCAACAAAACACATCCTGTGGTTTCTATAGGGGAATTGATTGATTTACTTTAATGAAATATCTACACAGGATCTACACAGACAAACAGGATATTTTGCTATGGGGAAATAACTAAAAAAACCATGCTTGAAAATGTAGGGCCTACACAATTGATTGCTTTGGGATACTTTTACTTACAGGAGATGTCTTGTCATGGGCATCAGGGAACAGCAGGGCACCTCTGGGACAGCAAGGGTGTCAGTCCAGGATAGTCCCCTTTGGATCTTCCAAGGGGTCCCAGTCAGCTTCTACGTCTCCTGGTCCCTGTCTCCAATGCAAGAGTTGGGGACTCTCTGCTTGGATGTTTCTTGCAAGAGTTCAGCAGCAGGTTACCTCCAGGAATAAGTGGAAAAAGCACAGTTCTGATGCAAACTGGTTCACTTATAGGGCAAATTACATCGCAAACTTGTCATGATTCCCATGAAAGGGATTGGCTGGTTTGCTCTACCCGCCTCCCAACTGTGTGCTAATAGGACAAGGAGATGAGGGGTGTGAATTAGCAAAGATGTGGGAGGAGAAAGCTTCATCATCCCAAACAGACATGTGGGCTTGGCATGTTGAAAACTCTGAAAATCTATCAACATGGCAAGTACCCTAATTTTTCAAATCTTTCCATTTATGGATATATTCTCAAGAACTGCATTTTAAGGCAAACCAAATGATGCTAATCCAAAGTTGGCACACCCTTCCTATATAGAGATATGTTTTTTCTTAATTTACTCAGGAGCCGCATCAGTTAAAAAATATGCCACTTCATAGGTCCCATGTTAATTTTACTCTTCACCGTCACACCAACTTTCCAATCTCTTGCAATCAAGAGAAGGCCCAAATCACTAATACCTTTAGTTATGTTTATCACACAAAAAACACTTTGGCATGGTTCAAAGGGGGTTACTGTCACCTTTAATAAAAGTCTAGAATGACCGTCGTGGCATATACGCTGCCCTTTTTATGCAATCATATGTATTTTCCTATTAACTAAACTCCAGCCTCTACTTTATTCTCTTTAAGGTTCATTTCCCATTTTAAGCATGTGATCAGCCAGTGGCTGGCTCATGTTTATCACCACCTCTACCTTCATGGCCTGTAATGGCCCTGGCTGCAACTCTAATGGACATTTTAAGGGAATTGTGATCTGCTGCTTTTATAAGTCACCTGGGCCTCATATCCAGGTGTAATGTACTTCTTTAATGTCACGGTTGCAAAATACATGAATATCACTTCTGAAGTGTCCATATGTATATGGCAGTTATATGAGAAAACCATATTCAAACTCTGAAAGTCTAGTGAGCACTTCTCTTAGCATACTGTTATTTGGATGAAGAAAAAGGAAATTATTTTATTTATTATAATTGCAATCAGCTTGGTTTCACTTAAGATGACTAGAGCACAATCTGATATTACTTTGAGATGTACACATTGCTATCTTTCTCTTTAAGTAAAAGTGCAACTCTCCATGATTTTAGTAAAACAGCACTGTCAGCCACATGTGTTTCTTTTTCTTGCTGAAATGCATTGCACATTTCTTTTCACTTTTGAGATTCAAGCCCACTTGCTTGCCTTTGATATTTAGGCCTGTCTTTAGTTCAATAGGCCTCATATCTGACATTTCTATGCTGGTCTTATACTTCAATGGGACTTCACAAATAACTCTAGCCTCTTGTTTCTGGCATCCAGGGGCTATATTTCACCCCACAGGTCCCCCTCTTTCATTCCAGTCAAATAGAGAGAAGAGCAAGGAGTGAGTGGGGTTTCTGTTTCCTTGTGGCCTGGGTTCATTCTAGAAATCTCCATTAGAGAATGTCCACTCTTTTCCCCGTCCTGAGGGAGTGGCGCTCTTGTCTGCACTCCACCCTTTTCGAATTTTGGGTTTTGGGCCTGGACCTCTCCCTTCCCGGT